>NC_080049.1:21863564-22218564 GCF_026212465.1 Amaranthus tricolor
TTAATGGTACCCTTAAATATTTTTGATATCAATGGTATCCCTAGCTTTTAATGGTAGTAACAACCGTGACATTAATAACGTTTTTGTCGTTATTTTGTCGTTTAATTCTTTTAAAAACAAATCATGGTCATTTTCTACTTATTTTCGCTGCCTCTTCATTTTCCCTCCTAATATATATGTGGTTGCTTTGTCTTCATCATCAAGGACTTGTTTTTCTTCCTCTATAGCTGAAGCTCCAACAAAGATTCGAGTTCATTAGTGCTGCATTTCGTCACAATGGTAAATTCCCTATTCCTTTTTCATGTTTTTCTTTACATGCACCTTGTTTTGATGTCTCTATTAATCACTAATTTCGTGATCAATGGTGCAATTATTTTGTGTTTTTGCCCTATATTTTGTGATTATTGAGGTTATATTTTTGAATTATGTGTTTTTTTTATTATTAATGGAATCATAGTCTTAAAGTGATGCCAAACTATGTACTAAGATCGTTTGAGAAGATGATGTCCTGTAAAATACAACAAGGGGTTAGTAGGGCCTGAAATATTTTTTCAGGGACCCACTCCGACGCCTAAGTCAGTATCAGTTTAAGACAAGTTACCTAATAGGTCCTCCCAAGAGCATTGTGGCTATACGGTGGATTACTACTTAGGACTTATTTTGACGTGAGGTCTTATGTGATTGATATCTGGCGAAATTTACTTACAACAATAGTAATTACTCTCTTAGAATTTATGATTTGAGAAATTATAATGGATTCTCTGCAAATCAATTACCTCATTTATGTGCTCCTTGATGAGTATTTATAGCCTATGATTGTGCATGTAAAACATTCTTCTGTTATTTCATCAATACTCAAAATTCCCTTGCATGCTACTGTAGTTGTCTAGGACGTGTCACATTCCTCTTTACTTTGATGATTTTTCCTTTAATTTTTATGGCATTTTTTGTTTTTCCTATTAACACATGTCCCACTAGCCTATAATGTTATTCTATGGTTGATAAATGTCTTCCAACCGCACGTGACCTTCCCATGTACTAATATTACAACATACGTTTAATGCCTTTTCAATCCTCCCAGATGAATGTTGCCAGATTACTAACTAATCTTAATAATTCCTCCTAGATTAGCACTACTTTAATCTTTCCAGACGGTTTTGTACCGGAATTACTTGTGATAAATATTTTACATATACAATTTGCCCCCCCCCCCCCCCCCCCCCCCCAGACCTATGAATTATGCTTCAAGATTTCATGGGTCTGTCTTCAAAGTGAATCACATGTTTAAGCAGATTGTCTTCTTCCAGAACTTATGTAAAGAAAATCAAGCAGCCTTTTTCTCATTATTCCTTCTTCTTCAGTATCTGGTACAGGTTCGAACAGGTTGCCTTTCCTTTCAAATATTTTTGTTGAATTTAATTCTTTGAGACGTTTGGGAGTAAATCTTCATTCTTCAAATTTTCTAGCAACATGCGAAATCTGGGTACTTTTGTCCAGTCCTTTCTTCTAGGAAAGTCTAAAAATTTCTTTTATCAATTTCTCTAATTATTTCCCACTTGATGCAATTTTCTGGAAAATTGAACACGCTACAAATGTTGTAGCATATTTCATCATTACTCCTATACTTGATGGTACTAACATTAAATGCACATCCAATCACTGTTCCCCACTCCTATAATTTTTGAATTTTTGGCGGTTTGATCTTGACAGTTGATCTTTTAATTCGACTTACTTGTTTCTTGGCGATTGATCTTCTTCTTTTAAATTTCCTAATGATTATCCTTCCTATAAATATTCTTATACTTGCATTTATTTCGATTTACGCTTTCTTCAAACCCTAATTACTTTCAAACATTCTCTGATTCAATTTTTTGCAAATTACTCTCTGCAAATCTTTGTTTTCTTCGACCTATTTTCACATTAATTTCAATCATGGTTTATTTCTTCAAAGATTTGCCTTCGTGACCTTACTTTTGACTTTAACAAAGAATTAACCGATGCACTAGTTTTTGAATTTCTCCTTTTTATACAACCAGAAGCATTACCACACGAACCTCCAACTGATTGGAGCATGAAACCCAATGGCTAGCCTCACCTTCGATGGACTAACCCTATCATTCCTCCTTCCTTAAAGCGTCTTGAAGGCATTCACTTCACACCCTTTGATGTGGAGGGTTCATCTTATACGATGAAGAGATTGCTGACCACTGGGCTCACTTCTTGAACTCTTAATTAGATGGTGGAGGGTAGGGCCCAGTTTGTTTTAGAAGACTACTGTCATATCCCAAAAGAAAAGGGGTATTGGTGCAAAATCGGCGAAGAAGGCATGATGGCCCATGAATACATCATCTTTGAAACCAATGAGGAAAACATTTTCATTCCAGTTTGTATATACCATTTCGCTTTTGGTTTACGCTTTCCTCTTCATCCATTTTTCTCTTAGATTCTATGCCATTTTCATCTTTCTCTCAACCAACTTCTTCCTCAAGCTACCAGGAAGATTATGTCCTTCATCTGGACTTGTGAATATATGAAGCTTTTTCTGACTCTTAACCTTTTTAAGAGTCTTTTTAAATTAGATGAAAATAAGAACAAGCCCTTCGTTACTTTCTCTTCAATAAACGGGGCTATGGTCGTCTATCTAGAACTCAATGACCTCAAAGTATATAAAGACAAAATCATCTGGGTCAGAGTGCCTAAGACCCCTAGCCACTCATTCGGATACATGCCTCTAGTCTTTTGGAGTAAATTCTAAACGAGAGAGGAATTGATGCGAGTCCAGAAAAGGTTCAAGCATTAATTGACCTGGCAGAACCTAAGAGTAGACATGAAGTAATGAAGCTAACTAGGAGGATGGCAGCCCTTTCTAGATTCATCTCCATGTCAGCTGAGAGAATAATGTCATTCTTCAAGGTTTTGAAAGGAAATAAAAATTTTGAAAGGGGTGAAGAGCAGAGTCAGCTTTCAAGGAATTGAAAGAGCACCTACACAGTCTGCCAACTCTAGCAAGACCTGTAACAGGTGAAACATTATACTTGTACATATCAACAACACAACGTACAATGATTGCGGTGTTAATGAGGGAAGAAAATAAAGTTCAACTCCCGATTTTTTGTAAGGAAATTATTGTTATTGCTGAAACCCAGATACTCCATGATAGAGAAAGCGGCTTATGTAGTGATTGTTGCTGTTAGAAAGTTGAGACCTTACTTGATGCTCATCAAGTAGTGGTCTAAACAGATCTTCCTTTAGAAAAAAGTTTAGAGAAGATTGAAAGATCTGGCAGACTGGAAAAATGGGATGTGGAATTAAATGGGCTAGGAGTCAAATATTAACCCAGAAAATCAATTAAGGGTCAAACATTGGCAGATATTTTTGCGGAATGGACAACCCAACATGAAAGTGAAGAATCAATCTGGTAACTGTTGACTGATGGTTCATCCAGACTTGTTGGTGCAGAGGCTAGATTGGTACTAATAACACCAGAAGGGAAAGTCATTGAGTATACTTTGAAATTTCAGTTCAAAGCTACTAACAATGAGGCGGAATATGAAGCAGTAATTGTTGGGTTGTAATTATGCAAGGCTCTGGAAGCAAGAAGAAAGAGTTTGAAAACTGACTCACAATTAGTTGTAAATCAGATTCTGGGAGAATTTGAAGCCAAGGATGAAAACATGCACAAATATTTAAAGAAAATACAAGAGCTGATTTTAGGATTCGAAGCAGTTCACGTTGAAAGACTACCTAGATCCCAGAACGAGCAGGCTGATGCACTCTCCAAATTAGGGAGTTCCAGCATGCAAAATCTGAAAAGATCAGTCCTAGTTGAGGTAAAACGTCTTAGTGCAATTCATGAGAATGCAACATCTGTTTTTAATGTTGACAGTAAAGACATCCCAGATTGGATGAGAGATATCATCTAGTATAAAGAAATGCGTGATCTCCCAGCAAACCCAGTCCTTGCTAAAAAGATGAAATTAAAGGCACTACAGTTTTGCATTGTAGATAGAGAGCTATACATGTAAGCCAAGAATGGACCGTTACTGAAATGTGTAACACCATCTGAGGCTTATTATATTTTGAGAGAAGTTCATGAAGGATGTTGTGGCCATCATCTGGGAGCTAGAGCTCCGGCACATAAAGCTTTTAGAATTGGTTACTACTGGCCAAGAACAATTGAAGATGCCAGAAACCTGGTCCAAAAATGTGAAAAGTGCCATAAATTTGCACAAAACGTCATTGAGCAGGCATCTGAATTAAAATATATCCACAACTCAGTTCTATTCGCTCAGTGGGGATTGGACCTTCTGGGACCATTTAAGCAGGTAGCGGACGCCAAAAAGTTTTTGATTGTTGCAATTGATTACTTTACAAAGTGGATGGAAGTTGAGTCACTTGCAACAATCACATCCAGAAAGGTGGAAAAGTTCATCTGGCAGAACATTATCACTAGGTTTGGGCTACCAAGGGTTCTAACTGTTGATAATGGAACCCAATTTGCTAGTGCAACATTGAGAAGATATCTAGAAGATTTCAAAATTGCAATGGCATATTTATCAGTTTGTAATCAACAGTGCAACAGGCAAGCTGAAGCTACAAACAAACAAATCATAAATGGCCTTTAGAAAAAGCAGGAAGATGCAAAAGCCAGATGGGTGGATGAAATTTATGATGTCCTGTGGTCATTAAGAACTACAGTCAAAGAAGCAACTGGTCAGACAACGTTCAGGCTAGTTCACATATCAGAGGCACTTCTGCCAGTCGAAATTGGGATACAAACTATAAGAGTTAAGCATTTAAACCAAAAAGAAAACCAGATACCAAACTCCTGGATCTGAAATTAATTGATGAAGTAAGAGAAAATGCTGTATGGAAGATGGCAGCCTATCAAAATAGAAGTGCTAGAAAAACAAGGCTAGTTTACATATCAGAGGCACTTCTGCCAGTCGAAATTGGGATACAAACTATAAGAGTCAAGCATTTAAACCAAGAAGAAAACCAAGAATCCGAACTCCTGGATCTGAAATTAATTGATGAAGTAAGAGAAAATGTTGTATGGAAGATGGCAGCCTATCAAAATAGGAGTGCCAGATTATACAACAGAAAAGTTAAATATAGATCATTCCAAGTGGGGGATTTAGTTCTCAGAAATGCAAAGGCCACCCAGAAACATGAACATGGAAGTTGTCAGAAAAATGAGAAGGACCATACATAATATCAGAAGATTGTGGCAATGGAACATACAAGCTGCAGACATCTAATGGAGAGCCATTAAAACATAAATGGAACATTAGAATGTTAAAAACGTATTATGTATAGAAGTAAAGCATATTTGTAATCATTCATTTATGAGTAAAGTAAAAAGATTCAATCTATTCATTTTTCGAACAATTATGTAACATTTTATGTAAAGATTTATCTATGAATAATGGAATGATGAAAAAAAAACCAATGGGAAAGCCCTGACTTTTATAGTTAAGGAGCCCAACTGAGTTCATGGGGAAGCCCTGGTTTTTCATAACTAAGGAACCCAGAAAGTGTCTAAAAAAGATATCAGACATGAAGGAGGATACGAGTAATTCATAACAACCATAAATCTTTTAAGTATTTTTCATTTATGAAAATACTTAAAAGTTGGGGGGAGTAAGAGACAGGGAAGAGAAAAGTACTTGATAGAATTTCAAGGAACATGTGTAAATCTGACAGAATTTGCCAGCTTAGTTGAAAAATATCTGGCAGGAAAGTATTGAAGAACAAATTTGATAAAGTTATTTAGTCAGATACTTCTTCAAGTCATGAAGATGAATAATCAGAAACATCATTAACTTATGAGAAATGTATAAAATAAATATACTATTAAGGTAGTCAGAAATATTATTTCATTCATTGGGTAAAAATAATTACGATCAATTGGAAGACTTCATTGTACAACAAAATTTTTTGAAGTTTCCAGAAAAGAAAAGAAGAAAAAAAAATTCATGATTTGCTGGGAGGAGGAGTCCTTGACGCAGAAGGAGCAGAACTACCAGTTTCCTGACCAGATGATGCATTGAATTAGGCCCTAAGGGACGGAATGCATGGAGCTATTGGAGTGTCAGAAGCCAAGAAGGGTGCAATCTTAGACAATTCCAGGTCAGGATAAGCAATAAAAACTGCATTCATTGAGTGCCAGAGGGTACCCTCCTTGGTCCTTGCCCTATCAGCAACCAGATGAGTTTGAAACTGGGATTGGAAGTATTCAGTTGCTTTCTTCCTCTCCTGGGCTTTAAGGTTTTTTTCTCCATCTCCAGTTTGGTGATATTTGTTTTCAAGGCTAATATATGTTCCCTCAATCTGTTCTTATCACTCTCTGCAACATCAATTAGGCGTCTTTGAGTCCTTGTCAGATACTTGGACTCTAAAAGCTGAGATCTGAGATGCAAAATTTCCTCGTCCTTTTTAGCAAATGATTGCTCAACGGAAGCCAAAGTATCCTGAACCTTCTTCAAATCTCTCTAAAGTCGGCCATATTCCTCAATACCTTTAGCAATGATAGCTTTTTTCTCTAAGATATAATTGGATTGGTATATGTGCTCAGCCTGTAGCTCCTTATGCTTGGCATTAAGCTCACTCAAGCTTTTCTCAGCGTTTGTGACCCTAATGTTCAAAGTTAAGATCTTGGCCTCCTTAGAAGTCATCAATTCCAGTTGAGCGCTGAGTTCAGTCTCCAAAAATTAGGTTTTACCCTTCTAGTTATTCGCTTCATTCTGGTGAGAAAGCAGCTCAGACTCTAGGAATTGAATTTTCTCGTTAAGCCCTCTAATTTAGTTGCAAGAGAGGATGAGTCAGATTCCAGTGCCAGATTCTTGGCTCTGAGACCCTCCACCTCAGCCTGAAGAGTGTTAATCTCAGCTTCCTGGGTTTGATTCTTCTAGCGAAGGTTCTGATGGTCAAAATGGTATGTCTTCTTCACTAAAGAACCCAACTCAGAGAATTTAGAGTCTTAATCAGCTGCATACAAGAAAGAAACAATTAGCAGATTGAAGACAGAAAAACTAAAATATAATGTTTGAATATGGATTTGGCTACCTCATCAAAATCATGGTGTGGGCCTTTCAGAAACCTTCCAACACTGACCATGATGTCCATTGACCCAGATTGTTGGGAAGTGATCACCTTTTCCAGTTTTTGTCTGGGGGAGGGTGGTTCTTCTGGATGAGGGCCTTCAACAGCCCGTTTATTTACATTTTGTGTTCCTAATTGTGAATATGTAAGAGAAAGGGAGAATACCTTCAAGAGGAATAACTTCAGCAGAATTGGGTTCCTCACCTATCAGATTCCTGATAGGTGAAGTAGGAAGGACATCCCCATTTTCAGCCTCACCCTCCATGGCATGCTGCGAGTCATGGGAGGGGCTCTCACCAAAAATCTCCTCGGCGTTAGGGGCTGTGAGTTTGGGTTGTACAGATTTTGTCCCAGCATCAGTTTCTGGGATAGATGTTTCTTCAACTGCATCCTCAACCTGGGAGGCAGGGATGATGGAAGGGTCCACAGTAACATCGACTGGGACCATAGTTACCTCAGTAATTGGAACAGAGGGTTCAGCAACAATTTCAGTTGCTTTATCATCCACCATTTGGGTGACTTCATTGGTAAGAAATATAGAGAGGGGGGAACTGGCTGCTCAACAGCTAAAAAAAATGAATGAAAATGAAATCTGGTTAGTAAATATGTTACAAGGTAACAACTTATTTGATTAAAGTTGGAAATAAAAGTCAATACCTGTACCAGCTCCCTGAAGGAACTTATCCACAACATCATCAGCTGGGAAAGAAAATATGTTTGAGTATCCAGGAGAAACAGATGGAGATGGAGAGTTCGCATCCTCTACAACATCTTGAGCCCTAGATGGAGACTCAAGAGTGGTTTCATTTTCTTCTGCTACACCTCCTCATGGATAGGCTAAAGAGGAGCATCCTCAACAGGAGCAACTTCAGCAGCAGCAGTGCTGACATTTGCTTTAAAATGATAGACAAGTCATATATCAGAGAAATAGAAAAGGGCTCAATGAAATTCCATTTAATAATAAAACATTCACCTAAGTCTTGACCTGTAAGTAACATAATAACTTGTGAAGTCCAGGAGGCAGGTAAGCACATGGAGTAACCAAAAGAGAGAGATCATTACCTTCCCAGGATTGGAAAGAAGAGACATCAGCCTCTTTTATCTTCTTTAGGCTTCTCTCCTTTTTTATTGGACCCTTGATGGAAGGGCTAGTTTGGTCATCAGCAACAGTAGGGCCCCCAGATTTGCCCTTTCTTGATCCGCCTCCAACAAAGAGTTCTGATACCTAGAAGACATTTGGGTGAGGATCAACCCAGACCTCAGGATCCCTGTACACTTTTTTGGCGGGAGGAAGAGGACCTTACCCTGCACTAATGTAATAAGTAGTGTATTCTGGGCAGATGTTGCTCCTCCTCCATCTGAGAGCCTTAGTCGGACCCAAAGGGTCATAGTAAAATGCAACAATTCTTCGCTGCCTATAATTTATAATGAGGACATGAGTACAACTACCGCACATCCTGTACAGATGCTTGTTAGCCGTGTTGTCAGCCCATGGGGACCTTGGAAGAGGTCTATAATATTTCCCATGAGGAGAAATACCCAAAGTCTTCTAGGGAACCAAATGGCTTGCCTGATCTTGAAGATTAAGGAAGAAGCATAAGTAAAAAAAATCATCATCATCGTTATCAAAAACAGGCAAATAAAAAAGATTGATATCGTATCAGGAGTCAGACAGAAGGATATCTTAACCAGGGACAGCATATGTCCTACTAGAATATTGCAACACAAGAAAATCCACCTAGAGGGCATGTATCTGAATTTACAAAAAAGCGTGCCTTTCTCTTCGAGGAAGTTGAAAATTTTCGTTCCATCCCAAAGTCTCTCTCGCTTTGAATTTACTCTAGAAGACTAGAGGCACGTATCTGAATGGGTGGCTAGGGGTTATTGAAGAAAAAGTAATAAAGGGCTTGTTCTTATTTTCATCTAATTTAAAAAGACTCTTAAAAAGGTTAAGAGTCAGAGGAAGCTTCATATATTCACAAGTTCAGATGAAGGACATAATCTTCCTGGTAACTTGAGGAAGAAATTGGTTAAGAGAAAGACGAAAATGGCATAAAATCTGAGAGAAAAATGGGTGAAGAGGAAAGCATAAACCAAAAGTGAAATGACATATACAAACTGGAATGAAAATGTCTTCCTCATTGGTTTCAGAGGTGATGTACTCATGGGCCATCATTTCTTCTTCGCCGATTCTGCACCAATATCTCTTTTCTTTTTGGATATGGCAGTAGTCTTCTAAAACAAACTGGGCCTTACCCTCCACTATCTGATTGAGAGTTTGAGAAGTGAGCCCATTGGTCAGCAATCTCTTCATCGTATCAGATGAACCCTCCACGTCAAAGGGAGTGAAGTGAATGCCTCCAAGACCCTCCAAGGAAGGAGGAATGATAGGGTTAGTCCATCGAAAGTGAGGCCAACCATTAGGTTTCATGCTCCAATCAATTGGAGGTTCGTGTGGTGATGCTTCTGGTTGCATAAAAAGGAGAAATTCAAAAACTGGTGCATCGGTTAATTCTTTGTTAAAGTCAAAAGTTAGGTCACGAAGGGAAATCTTTGAAGAAATAAAACATGATTGAAATTAATGTGAAAACAGGTTGAAGAAAACAAAGATTTGCAGAGAGTAATTTGCAGAAAATTGAATCAGAGAGTGTTTGAAAGCAATTAGGGTTTGAAGAAAGCGTAAATCGAAATAAATGCAAGTATAAGAATATTTATAGGTAGGATAATCATTAGGAAATTTAAAAGAAGAAGATCAATTGCCAAGAAACAAAGTAAGTCGAATTAGAAGATCAATCGTCAAGATGAAACCGCCAAAAATTCAAAAATTATAGGAGTAGGGAACAGTGATTGAATGTGCATTTAATGTTAGTACCATCAAGTATAGGAGTAATGATGATATATGCTACAGCATTTGTAGCGTGTTCAATTTTTCAGAAAATTGCATCAAGTGGGAAATAATTAGAGAAATTGATAAAAGAAATTTTTAGACTTTCTTAGAAGAAAGGAAAGGACAAAAGTACCCAGATTTCGCGTGTTGCCAGAAAATTTGAAGAATGAAGATTTACTCGCAAACGTCTCAAAGAATTAAATTCAACAAAAATATTTAAAAGGAAAGGCAACCTGTTCGAACCTGTACCAGATACTGAAGACGAAGGAATAATGAGAAAAAGGTTGCTTGATTTTCTTTACATAAGTTCTGGAAGAAGACAATCTGCTTAAACATGTGATTGACTTTGAAGACAGACCCATGAAATCTTGAAGCATAATTCATAGGTCTGGGGGGGTAAATTGTATATGTAAAATATTTATCACAAGTGATTCTGGTACAAAACCATCTGGAAATATTAAAGTAGTGCCAATCTGGGAGGAATTATTAAGATTAGTTTGTAATCTGGCAACATTCATCTGGGACGATTGAAAAGGCATTGAACGGATGTTGTAATATTAGTGCATGGGAAGGTCACGTGCGGTTGGAAGACATTTATCAACCATAGAAAAACATTATAGGCTAGTGGGACATGTGTTAATAGGAGAAACAAAAAATGCCATGAAAATTAAAGGAAAAATCATCAAAATAAAGAGGAACTTGACATGTCCAAGACAACTACGGTGGCATGCAAGGGAATTTTGAGGATTGATGAAATAACAAAAGAATGTTTTACATGCACAATCATAGGCTATAAATACTCATCAAGGAGCACATAAATGAGGTAATTGATTGAGTACTAATAACTACTATTGAGAGAAACAAAGAACTCTAAGAAATTTGTTGTGAAGGAGTTATTACATCTGATTTTCAAGGATCCACATTGATTTTCAAAGAATTCATTATAATTTCTTAAATCATAAAGTCTAAGAGATTAATTACTATTGTAATAGAGATTTTTATTTGAACTTTGGTTGTGTTGTGTATTGGACTTAAGTTCCATAAATGAACCCGCAAATAGATGGTTGATGTTGTTATTTTGTTTGTATATGTGTTATTAGATTCGAAATGGGTGATAATGTGGTGTTGAGATTTTTGTACTAGGGCAAAGAGATTGATATTTTGATTGATGATCTAGACTTAGTTAATTTACTTGATATCATCATTAAATACTGGGATATCACTGAGAAGGAACAAAATTAGATGCATGAACATTCCAGTTTCAATTATAGATACAAACACAGGCATGTTCCAATAGTTGACGATAAAGCATTGTTGGAAGGACATGATTTATACTAATGTGTGGGACACAAACCTAGTGCCTTGATATATGATACAAGGAGGCTTAGAGCTACATAAAAACAAAATGCCTTGAATGATGATGATGTAAACCCCATTCCAACCCCTGCTCAACCTTGTAAGAAACCAACCCTACAAGTCCACTGTAATAAACCTAACCACAACCTGAGTTGAATGACCTTGAATCCCATACCCCATCTTAATTTGTGAAACTCAAGGTGTGGAATCCAATACAAAGGGAGTTCAGGCCTAAACTTCCTATTGTTAGGAATAATATCAAACTTATTGTTGAGAGTGACATGGAGCCTAAACCATCACCTGGTAACATCAATATGGTGTGATCATAGAAAATTCAGAGTTTTGGAATGAGTTAACCCAACAACAGCCTTGTGAGAAACCAAATGATCCTTTACAAAGTGAACCTAATGAGCATGTACAAAGTAAGCCTACTGATCCTATGCAAAGTGAACCTAATGAGCTCGTACAAAGTGAACATAGTAATGAGTCCAAGAGTATAATGATTTTGAAAAAGAAAATACTAAAGATCACTTTGAGGAGAAAGGGTATTAAGAATACTGTTAAGAGAAACTCACAAAGATAAGTGTAGAGGGCAGAGGTGCAAGAAACTTGTGAGGTTGATAATGGTGCTACTTCTAGAACATGAGCAGTGAGTAGTGAGAGTGATGATCCTTATATTCCAAGCATGTTAGTTCATAGTAGTGACAGTGAGAGTGTTACTATAGTGGAAAGTGAGGAAGAGTTTGAGGTGGAGGATGACATCAAGGTGGATGATGTTGATGTAGTTGAAGACCAGTTTGATGCATTTGATGGATCTGTTTGGGATGATCAATGTGATAATTTTGATAGTTATTTGGCAAAGTTATACAATAATAGAGAATTGTACGTAGATAAGGGGTTTGGGAACATTGAGATTAAGGAGTGGCAGATATTTACACACAAACAACATTTGAGGGATGTTATTAGAGATTATTGTATTTAATATGAGTTTTTACTCTTTAATTCTTCCTTTAGTTTTAGTTTTTATGAAGTTTGCCATTAATCTTCCTTCAAGAATTGTAAGTCTCTTTTAGTCGTTTAATTTCCTTTGCTTTTTAATTCCTTGTAGTATTTTTTAATCTTTCATTAATGAACCTTAATTATTGTCATTAATCTTTCTTCAATAAAAACTAGTTATTGTTCTTCATTCATTGCTTTTTGATTTATTTATTCTGTTCTTGGAATTTAATTATTGTTTTTCTTGAATTTGTCATTTATTTCACTCTTAGTCATGTCTAGTATCATCCTAGGGTTTGTGTTTATTACTTTTACCATAATTAGTGAGTAGATCCATTTTTTAGGATTTGGGTTTGAACCTATAAGTCAAGTATGATTTGATTTTTGAATGTGTCTATAAAATTAGGATTAAAGTGGTTGAATTGAGCTAATAACTCTAAATTAAATATACTTTGTGGGACTAGTTAATAGAAATAGCGTGTGAGATTACTTTGCTTTAGGATAAATTTTAGTTAAATTCTTATTAATTCGTTCAATAAAACTAGCGTGTGAGAATCGAATCAGTAGGGACTAAATCCAATAGTTAATCAACAGAGCAAGAGTTTGAGATTAACAAGATTATGTTTAACCACGTAATTACTCCAACATTTCATAGACACTAATGAGAATTTGATCATACAAGACTTTAGGGGATTCCCGACACCCTAGATCTCTTCATCATATAGTTTTAATCCACATGTCTTACCACACTTGTAGTTTGATAAATAAACAACCAACCAAATATTTTTCTTCTTTGAGCAATATAATTAATCGAAATTAGCAAGTTTCTTGTCCTATCTTCCTTGTGTTCGACCCGCATCTACACATACACTGTGCGCATGCGGTTAAATAAAATTTTCACATCACTTAGGTACACAGTTAGGTACAATAGGTACAATGATGCAAACTATGAGTAGAGGTTGCATACCTCTAGGCTAGTTGATGGTGTGACTTGGGCTATCAAAACAATTTACAATGCTGAACATACATGCTTAAGATTGGAAACCAAAAACCCTATGGTCACAATGAAGTGGGCATGTAGGGTGCTAAAGGAGGATATAAGGGCCAACAATGACATTCTAGGTAAGACTAATAAAGTGGGCATGCAGAGAGAAAATTAGTCTAATATATCTAATAGGCAGAAGGTATGTGTGTTGTATTTCATCTTTATCAATATGTATTGTATTGTTTATACATGGTTGTAGAAATAATCTTAGTATGTTGTATTCAATTACAGGGAATTAACAAGGCTCTCAATGATTTATGGCCCAAGGTGCAAAGAAGGTATTGCTGCAAACACCTTATTGCTAATTGGAAGAAGCCATTTACTGGACCTAAGCTATGATAGTTGTTTTGGCTAGCATGTGGGCCATTCTCAGCCTATACATTTACAAAGGCAATAAATGAGGTTGAGAAGAACAAGCCTCAAGATAGAATATGGCTTGCTAACTTAGGGCCATATTAGAGATGTGCAACCACAACTTTTCTCCTGGGCTAAAATGTGATGTTAAATTATACAAACTTTGTGGCGAGCTTTAATGCAACCGTTTCCTAGGGACAAATAGGTACAAGCCAGTGTTAAATTTTCTTGAGGGGATTAGAAGAGTTACTATGGTCAGGTTGGCTGCAAGGAGGCAAAAATGTGAGAATTGGGATAGAAAGGATTTGTGTCCTAATATTGTGAAAAGAGTTTAGGTGTTGTGCAATGAGAGTAGGTCATGTAGAGCTTTCATGTCTATTCCAGGGAGAGTATGAGGTCATTGAAGGAAAATCAACACTTGCAGTTAGTTTGAACAAACACACATGCATTTGCAATGTATGACAGCTCACTGGGATACTATGCAAGCATGGAATGAGAGAAATTCACATGAAGTCCTTGATCCCCACTCTTTTGTTCATGAATAGTATTCGATGAAAAAGTATAAGTTGGATTATGGTCATAGCGTAAAACCAATCCCTGACCAAGAGAAGTGGCCATTTATTGAGCACCCAACTTTACTACCTTATGTGATTAAAAGAGGTGATGGTAGGCTTTGTAGGAAGACAAAAATAAGTGAAGATAAAGAGAAGAAAGGAAAGAAGAGCAAGATTGTGAAGTATGGTGAATTTGGACACAAAAAGGCTACTTGCATGGGAGGGGCAACAAAGAATTAGCAGAAGGCAACATTAAAGGGCAAGGGAAATAAAGCATCAACCTCGAAGTCTAAGGGAAAAGAAACTTCAAAAGAATTGAAAGTGAAGACAGTAAGGAAGGGGATGGCAACAAAGAAGGGAAAGGGCAAGGTAAGGTGAAGATTCATGCTATTTTGTCTTGAACACCAGTTCTTAGCATGTATATATTTATCCTCAAATTACCTCATACTTCTATAAGCATCTAAAATATATGCACAATCCAGTGCAGAGCAAAAGGCTAATGGATGTCATTAGAGATATCATTTCATTGCTTCAAATGATAAAGTTTACAATCATATACTAGCAGTACAAATTTGCTAGCCTTATTACCAACACTAACATTAATACAGATTTACATAGCTTACCAGCAATACTAACCCTAATACATAGTTGCTAGTCTTTTCTTACATTAGAATGAAAAAAAACCAACAAAATTAGATAGAACATTACAAAAAATTTCATAAAAACAACAAACTTCATTCAGCTATCAATCTTCTTGGATAACCCTAAAACAACAGCCTTGAGTTTAGCAAATTCTTCCCTATTCAACATCACAGTAGTAGCCCTTGAATCTCTAGAAGTGCAACTTGATTAAGATTTTCCTTTAAATTTGCATCATAACCCCATTCAAATACTTGGCACAAAATACACTTGTAATTGATTCTTCCAAGATTGGTTATAGATCCCGAAACGCATCGTAGAACTTAGTTGGGTCACAGTAACATTTCTTCAATCTTACCCAGCTGTCACCAACTTCAATGGAATTCACATCTTCTAAAAATTCCATAATAAACCTTAACATAAAATGAGGAGTAAAGATTGAGAAAATAGGGAGTTTAGTGGTGGGTTATCAGGGAAGAAAAAGTAACCATGGTTAGCTAAATTTCAAAATAAACAGATAGAAAACGACACAAACATTATTAATGTCACGGTTGTTTTTAGCATTTAATGTTGGGGGTACCATTTGATAATCGACAAAATTTTGGGGTACCAATGATAAAGTGCAAAAACTCAGGGGTACCACTGATAATTTCCTTTAAACAAATAGCCACGATCATTTCCGTAACTTAGTGTATTCTTAATTTTTTTGTTCTTTAATTAATTACATTAGTTGAGCAAATAAGTACTTAGTATAATTACAATAAATTAATAGTTTAACATTATCACTTTTAATTATAGACATGCTCATTCATACTTAAAAAGTTCATAGACGGCCCTGATTTGAATCCTATCAGCTTGATCTTGCATTGATGGTCATCTTCAACGTACTCTTGTTACAATCGCCATTACAAAAGTCCATCGATCAATTTAGGTTGGGAGTTGGAGGATACAACACATCTTATCTTTCTAGATTTGATACGATTTAATGATGTCGTCAACCAATTGTACCCATATATAATATTCTATTTTGTCCCCAAATTTCTACACTTGAGTCTTTCCGCCCAATATAAAGTCAACACTATTAGAGCTAGGAACTATCTCGTCAATATATAAAGGATTCGTTAGGTTTGATTTATAGGTAGAGTAAATAAAACTAGGGACATGCAATTTTTTAATGGTGAAAATTATGATTTGATTTCATTTTTTAGATATTTAATGTATGGTTTCAAAATCAAGATTATTTTTTAAAATGTGAAAAACAAAATTATTTTCGGAATATAATTGGCTTTCAAAAATACAAATTAATTATCAATTAATTAGTTATTAAACTTACTTATACTTGACAACTATAAAACTTAGTTTAATTAAACTGGATAATTTAAATCAGAAAATTTTGCACACCCTAAGTAAAACTAGGAGCTATTAATTATTATTCCATCTCTAGAGGATTATAGCTAATTATGCGTGACTTTATATTTAAACACACTACAATAAATTTTGATTTTACCAACATTGAATTTAGTGGTATTAAAAAAAGTTGCTGATTAATATTTTTAGTGTAATAATTATTGGTTTTTATTTTAACGTCCACTATAAAGAGATTTAGTGACACTTTATTTGGCTTTTAGTTATGTAATTTTTTTTTTTGAAGTGAAGCATATGTAATTGTTACTATAGTCTATAGTGGCATTTATGAAAAATATCATTAGATCATATGTTGCGAAAAGCTTTAATAAGATTTTTTATTATGCTGCTAAAGAATCTAATAAATATCATTAAATTCACTATATATACTATTTAAAATTAAAAATAGTGACATTTAAATTATATATCGTTAAATATATATATATATATATATATATATATATATATATATATATATATATATATATATATATATATATATATATATATATAAACAAATTACATTGTAACAATTTTCCGTCTTAATACTCAATTTGAAAATTTAAAATAAAAAATTCTCAAATCAAAATTCAAAACATGCGTAGTTAATAAGGGCAAAGGAGTAGTACTAGTAGCTAATGGAGTACCAACCAACTAATAAATGGCTCCGGTACTTTTAATTTCAAGTCTGCTAAGAACTACAAAAGTCAACTCCAAACAGAGAATTAGTGATAATTAGTGATAAAAAGTTAGTCCACAATTTGTAACATAAATAGAAAAATTCTTTAAATAAGAATAATTGGAACATTCTAAAATGACAAATGAAAATTTTTTTAAGAAACGAAGGGAGTATATTAGTATGTGATTTTTGCATAGATTTTTATAATAATCTATTTGAGGTTTCATACTTTTTTATGATTTTTTTTATTAACTTGTATATTCTACTTTCTCCACTCCTTAAATAATTTTCCATTTGGGATGTTATATTTAATATTCTCATAAAAAAAAAAATTTGTATTTATATAACAAATTTTGGATAAAAATGACGTTGTCCATCCACATTTTTATATTTTAGTAACGTTTATGGTAACTAATTGAATTATGATATTACAATAATATATATGTAGTAACTAATTGAATTATGATATTAGAATGATTTGACAAATAAAATTACGAAGTTAAGATAGAGATTATAATAATGTTCTCTTGGACAAAATTTTCAAATGTGGATGACTACCCGAGTTTAATGTGATCATTCATTGTACATCCCTCGACAGAGACCCCTCAAAATTCCCTTAATTATAAGAAATGTCGTGTGCATTTTTTTGAAGTATATCTATATAGTCAGCTTCAACATAATCTTTTATGTCAATTATTGTATACGTGATCTCTTAAATTTGTCTCTTTTCACCAATTTAAGATTTGTAAATATTTTAATACTAAAAAGGATATATATATATATATATATATATATATATATATATATATATATATATATATATATATATATATATATATATATATATATATATATATATATATATATATATATATATATATAAATTATATTTATATATATTTTGTATTAGTTATAATATTAAAATAAAAATATATACACATAAAACAAATAAATTAAAATAAAAGAGCTGAAAATATTAAATATAAAATTGAAGTTTATTTACAAATTAAAGTCACAAAAATTACAAATATTTTAATCATTCATTGAGGAGGTGAAGGAGGGGGTTGATTCAAATTGAAATGCGATTCAAGGAATTTCATAAATTGTTCTCGTTCTCTTGCTATTTGTTCAGTCATCCTTTGATGATACTCATAGGCAGTCTGAGTATTTCCTCTTCGTATCGCTTCCCATAATTAATTATTAAACTCCATTTGTCGGGCTTCTAAATCCGCAAACCTTTGTTGTATAATGGCAACATAATCAGGTTGTGCAGGCTGAGAAGACGGAATATCCGTTGGCTCAGGAGGATAAATAATTTGAGAGGCGGACCCAACCCCAAATACCTCTTTGTTTTTTTTTGTTTTTTTTTGTTTGAACCGCTTTCTACGTTTTTTATAGCATCCAACCAAATTTGACTTGGGTCGCGAGTTGGATGCTCCTCCATCAAAGAACGATATTCATCCTTCAATAAAACAAAGAAATCAATTACCAATAAACAAAGTATTAATTGATACTAAAAATAAATAAATAAACAAGTTTAAAAGATTATTACGTTAACTTTTTGTGACTTGCTATTCGTCCATTGGGAACAATCTCCTGTTTCATTGTCAAAGACCCCATGCGTTCGTGTAAATATTTCATAGGCCGTGGGTCTTTGACCTTTTGATTGTTCCTGAAATATTAAAAAAAAAAACGACTTAAAGCTAAACAAAAGATAATAAAAAATTCAATATAATACTACTTAATTGACAAAATACTTACCAAATCCCGCATTGTTCTGGCGTGCAGGATTGAGCCACCTATATGGGTGGCTTCAGCTTTGTCTCTTCCTCCACGTCTATTGGAGGAATTCCTAGCCGAAACGGCTTTATTATCTGGGCGTTCCCAATCCACCTTCTATCGCGCCCAGGTCTCATTATCGATGGAAGGAGGTTTAAATTCAGGCTTGCTTTTCAACGTCCTACGCCATTTGAAAATCATATCCGCATAGCGCTTTGCGGCTTTTTCCTCCCACGACCTTCGAACGAAATGTTCGAGGCGAGGGTCCCATTTGTATTGTTTCTAAATACATAAATGTTTCATCAAATAAAATACTTAAAATAATTTATATATAACAGTCTAAAAATAAACAACAAAATAATAATTTTACCTTAAATTCATTAAAATAAAAATCTTTGGTGTGTTTTGTCACACCATTCCAACTACTAACTTCTACATCTTGCCTATAATTGAAGGTAGCCCTTATTTTGGATGCAATGGTGTTTCCGGATATGGGATTAAATCTTACAATAATTAACAAAATTAGTTTACATTGAAATTTTAATATTGAAAAAATATTAATGATAATAAGATGATTAAAATATTTACTTGTTTATGGTTGGTAGCCATGGAAGATTCGGACGAGGATCGTCTCCATCGTCCTCTTCCATATTTTGTACGGAATCACTTGGAGTATTTTCACTACTCCCATGAACTCGGTTACTGTTGTCTTCGTTGTTATTGTCGTCGTTGCTACTCGAAAAATTATTCAAGAAATAGTTGCTAGCCCAATCATTAGGTCGCTGCTCATTTTGCCTATAATATTTATTTCAAATCCTAATATTATTTTCAACTAAAATCAATCTTATCTATACCATAAAATGTCCCAATTTTATCTACGTAATGAATTTTTTCATCTCAAACTAAACATTACTACGTATACTAAAGTCAATGAACTTGGAGGTTGAATTCAAAAATAAATTAGGGCTTTATTTTTTTGCATTTCTTCCCAAAATTGATGGGTTTCTACATAAAAATGGTATAGGGAAAATTATAAAGATAACAAACAACACTTAGTAAGGGTAGAAACGTCTAATTGGTGATTAAACGAAAATAGACAAGAATTTAACTAATAATGCTATGTCAGTTATATAGTGCATAAACTGGATGTTACCATTTGAAAAAATCTTACAAAAGTGTTACTACTCGTGTTTCGTAAAAGTTCGATACTATCATGTAGAATTTTTCTTTTTATTTTTGAGTAATGATACACCAATTTCTTTTAATCTTACCCATATATTTTTTAGTTTCATCCTCATAATTTACTCTCTCTTCATGTCTTACCAAATAATCAAAATTTTTTTACAAAAAACACACTTTCTCTCTGCTACTAATTCATTTGGATTGGGACAGAATAGTAGCTATTAATTATATAATAAAGTGTTAAATGACATTATCAACTAAAATAAATCTATTAGCAAAATCATGTAGATAGACAGAGTAAAAAATAAAACTGAGGATTTTTTTTTTCAAAATAATCTCAATTTTATCTGTGTTTTTTACACTATACATGATCAATTTTAAATTAACTCTAATTTTCTCCATTAACACCACTAATTTATTACCAAAAAAAGGATGGTAAAAGAAAAGGAAATTTAGTGTTAAAAATGAAAATAAAAGGAAGAATCACCATAAATAATATAAACTTTTAGGATTTCGTATAATACTCCCTCCTATTCATTCAATGAGTCTCATTTGACTTTTCACTATTTTATAGGTGGTCCAATGGTACCACATACGAAAGAAAAAAGTATAGTATTTTTAAATTTTTATATGGGTAAAGTGGGATTAGTAGACGTAAAGGTGTGAAAAAGTTAAGTTTAGTAAGGGTAAATTAGTAAAGGTAACATACCCAAAATACAAATGAGACATTTAGGGTGACTTGACCAAATAAGAAAATGAGACACTTAACTTTCAATTAAACTTAGTATTACCAACTTAGAAGGTGTTGGGCTAAAATAATACTAACTTTGTTTGTACTAAGTTATTTGAAAAAAAAAAACAAAGGTAAATTAATGGTTAAACAAAAGTTAGTTATTTTTAAAAAAAAAAAACACAAAAATAAGTTGGTATTATTTATAATTAATTAAAAGTTGGTTTATTATAGGAAAATCTGCAAGAATTTATATTATTCACGATAAGTTTTTGAAAGTAAAATTCCATCCACTTCCCTTGTTCTCCCTTACCCATACCACCACCCATCTCTTCGTTTAAGACGTCTGATGGTTCATCATGAACAAGATTAGACATATAAATATTGATGTGACTTAGCATAATAATTCATATTTAGCATCACAATCAGCTTGTGAAGCCATTCTTAAAATTGGAGGTCATAGTAAAAGACCAACAGCTACTCCACGCCGATTAAAAGCTTTGTGCACCTTATATTTTCTAGCGACTTATCTTGAGATCGCCATTTCTTACTTACACAACTTGTGCAGGCCGGAGGGCCTAACAATGGTACTTAGATGTATGAAAACAAGATATACACTATAACATATAATCATACATTACAACACTTTCTCATTTCAAAGAAATTATAAGATGAATAAAGATTCTTAAAGGATAAGAAATCAAATACTATGGTAAAAAAATTAGCAAGAAACTTAATTTAGAGTTCGTGAGAGAATAAGTGCACTTTGAGTTTTCCTAAACATTTAAATGAAGATACATCTCCTCAACATGTAGAGTACAAAACTTAATTTTCCATCAATCAGAAGTATTTCACGTTCTTCATTAAAACATGTATATTAGTCGAAATAAGTTTCATATCGCAGAAAAATACGGCATTACAAAGCCGCTTGGTCGAATAATTTAGAGTTTTAATTTATGCGGAACAGTAGAAGTATAAAATTTTGCTAGTCTTCGATCATGACATAATTGAGAATCCATTTTCCCACGCCAACAAGCACCTAAAAAAGTTTCTAATTAAAATTGCGATAAGAGTCATGCTAGTATTGTATGTTGGATATATGTTTGGACTCACATTGAGTCTCATGTCCCTCAGACAAGTTGAGACATGTAGGAGCACTTAAACTCACAAAAGAAGATCAATAGAAAATCAACATGTTTGGTTACGTCTTTCAGGCACTTAATTGAAACTTTTTTTAGTGTAATATGATAGGGAACCAAGGAAAGAAACACGATCACGGACGCATTTATAAAAAAAATCACGATATTGCAGAAAATAGTTGTAACAGAGTTAAAAAACAATCACATTAACGAAGAATTGAGCCTATAATAGCATTTTTTTATTGTTGAACTATTGTTAGGTAATAGTATGCCCTTAACCTTCATAATTGCCTTATATATTGTACCTTTAGTAGATAATTATTCCATTCATAAAGTAATTAATTTATTTAACTATTTAAAAATATTAATTTGTTTAATAATTATATTTGTTAAAATACTAATTGGTTATAAATATTAATAAATACAAAAAATTAAATAGTAAAATAATAATAAATTAAAATATTAAATTACATAATAAACCAATATAATATATTACACTTATAATAAAAGATCACCATCAGACCGAGTGGCGATGATGTTTCTGTTTTTCATTGTTATCAAACTTGTATGATTATTGGCCAAAACCATGTGAATTCATGTTGTCAAAATTTGATGATTCATTTGATGAATAGTTATATTGAACCGAATGATCATAATGAACCAGACCATAATGATCGTACCCTGGTTGGTATTTTAAGCATTATTAGCATTATCATGGGAATAATTAGGTCAAAATTGATCCCAAATCATAGGTTGATTTGGATATTTACTTTCACTTGGCATGTTACTTAACTCCATGTAATCTCCCTAATTTTAAGTAAGATTTGTGCGGTTGAATTGATCCATGTTATTCTCATCGTTGTTTGATGACAATTCTTTTGAATTACGGGTCCTGCACAACATCTTGCAAAATTTGTTAGTTATGTTGTGAATTGTGATCAACATGTGTTGGTTTGTTAGAATGACCCCTCTGTTGAACTCCAATATCATAATGAGAATGGATAACTGTTAGAATATATGAATATATATTCTAGTTTTGTATATATATTTTTGTATATTTATTACCTTTATTAGGAGATTGATTTACTGTGATATCAATCCCATAATTATAGCTAGTCCATTGTATTTTTGGATAGTGAATCCTATATATAAGGCTCAAAAGAATAATGAATCGGCAAGCATTCAAACTCTTTCATGGTATCAGATAAAGGTTTCGACCTTGGCTTCATTATCTCCCTAACAAACAGCCTATCCTCTTTCTTCCTTCCGCTGCACTATGTCTTCTCTTCCTAAATATCATCTTGCACTCACAGTCACAAATGTCAAATCACTCGTTCCTGTCGAGTTAGACATCGAGACTGGAATGTACCATTCATGGGCTGCGTTATTTAAAGTTTTTGTTAGGGTCCATGATGTGTATGAACACATCATCCCCCCTACGTCAACCGAGGAGGTTGCTGCCTATGAGACATCGAAGGCGGCCGATTTATCACTATGGAAGCGCCTTGACGCTGCAGTTCTTCAATGGATATACGGCACTATATCCAATAATCTTCTTCTTGCTATTCTTCTTAAGGATGACACTGCACAAGGTGCTTGGTCTCGTCTCGAGTCCATGTTCAAAGATAATAAGGCTTCCCGAGCAACTCACCTTGAAGAAGAGTTGTCTGACCTTAACTTCGAGAATTTCTCGTCAATTGACGCCTATTGCAATCACATCAAATCTCTGGCCGATCGTCTTGCCGATGTTGATGCCCCAATTCCAAACAGCCGACTCGTTCTCAAACTTACCGGAGGCCTTCCAGAGGCGTACTCAGGCACAGTCGATTTCATACAAAATCAGGAGCCGTTACCTTCTTTTGAGAGTTGTCTCTCTCGCCTTAAGCTTGCGGAGCGAACCATTAAAAATCGCTTGGCAAGAGAAGGTGGGGCCGGAAACCGTGCTCAGGCTGCTTTAGTCACCACTACCGGCGGACAGCAAGGCAGTGAAGGTACAAGCAATTACGACTCTGCAAATTCTCGACCCCCTTCCAAGAATTCTAAATCCAAGAAGACAGGAAATAAATATTCTGGAAAAGGGGGGCGTAATGGGCCAGCCCAGCAATTTGGCCCAACTTGGCAGCATCAACCGTGGGCCGCCTGGGTCCAATGGCTCTCTCAATGGCCTGTTCCTCCACCTTGTCCTTATCCAGCAACCTCTTGGGCTCCAAGGACTGCTGCACCGAATCAAGGACCTAAGCCTGCTGGCTCTGGAATTTTAGGCCCACGTCCTGCTCAAGCATACAATACAATGGGTCCAACAACCTCATACTCTCCAACGGACATTGAGGCTGCCATGCATGCTCTCTCTTTCTCTCAACCAGATGGAAATTACTACATGGACACCGGTGCAACATCTCATATGATTGCGGATCAAGGTATTCTTTCCCCTTATTTTAATTCGAGCATTAAAAATAATAACATTATTGTTGGTAATGGTCATTTAATTCCAATTATTGGTCACGGTAGTACTACTTTACCATCCCCCTTTCCTCCATTTACCTTAAAAAATGTTTTACATGCTCCGAAATTAATTAAAAACCTTATCTCTGTCCGTAAATTCACCACTGACAATATGGTTTCCATTACTTTTGATCCTTACGGATTTTCTGTCAATGATTTACAGAAGGGAACCACACTCCTGAGATGTAACAGTACTGGTGACTTATATCCTCTTTTCCCTAGTAGTCAAGCCAACTCTCCAGTCAGAAATTCTGCTCTCACTTCCATATCTCCAGAACTTTGGCACAATCGCCTAAGACATCCTGGCGTGGCTGTTATTAATTCTCTTAGTAGTAACAAATTTATTGACTGTAATAAGGCTTGTAAATCATATTGTTCGTCTTGTCCTCTCGGAAAACATTCTAAATTGCCTTTTTATGATTCTATGTCGCACACTATTTTTTCTTTTGATATAATTCATAGTGATCTTTGGACATCTCCTATTATTAGTTCATCTGGACATTGCTACTATGTTTTATTTCTTGATGATTATAGCAAATTTTTATGGACATTTCCTATATCAAAAAAATCTCAAGTTAAACACTTATTTAAATCTTTTTATTCTCTTGTCCATACTCAATTTGAACGTAACATTAAGACTTTTCAATGTGACAATGGCACTGAATATATTAATGGTACGTTTAAAGAATTCTTTGATCGTTATGGCATGTTATTCCGTCTTTCTTGCCCTCATTCTTCTCCTCAAAATGGAAAAGCAGAACGACATATAAAATCCATTAACAATATTATTCGGACCTTACTTGCTCATGCTTCATTACCACTTTCCTTTTGGCATCATGCATTAGAAGTGGCAACTTATCTTCTAAACATCCTTCCAACCAAAGTATTAGGATTTAAGTCTCTTACTCAAATTCTATATCAATGTGATCCCCTATACTCGGAATTACGTGTTTTTGGTTGTTTATTTTTTCCCCTATTTCCCTCTACTACTATACACAAATTGCAAGAAAGGTCCACCACTTGTGTCTATCTTGGTCCCGCTCCGAATCATCGTGGTTCTAAGTGTTACAATATGTCTAATGGTAAAATCATAATATGTCGTCATGTGAAATTCATTGAAAACCGAATTTCCGTTCTCTAAATTTCACAAACCTCATAAAGATGATTATAATTTTCTGGATTTCAATCCAATAATGCGCCATTTATATTACCAAAATAGCACACAAAACTCTCCTCCTCAACCTAATATTCACGAGCAGTCTGGGTCCATCTCACATGGCCCAAATCAAATTCAATTTCCCTCTATAGGGCCCATCTCACATGGCCCAGAAACATCTTCAACTTCAAATTCTGGGACTACTTCACGTAGGCCAGACAACACACCAACATCTATTGGGCCATCCTCTTCTAGCCCAACTGCACAAACACAACTCTCCTCTCAGCAGCCCATTCCTTCACCTTCTCTATTTCAGTCCAGGCCTGCCATCTCAACTCCTCAACCTCAAAATTCCACCTTATCTACACAAAACACTTCTTCTGCCCATATTTCAAATTCTCATACTATGACAACTAGAGCAAAAAACGGAATCTACAAACCAAACTCCAAATATTTTTACAATTTCACCACCATAACTACACCAAATGACATATCTCCTATACCCAAAGACCCCGTTAGTGCTATTCGTGACTCAAATTGGAAAAATGCAATGTTAGATGAATTTAATGCTCTAATTGAAAATGAAACATGGGAATTAGTACCTAGGCCAAAAGATGTGAATGTTATTAGATCAATGTGGATTTTTCGCCATAAAAGGAATTCTGATGGTTCTTTTGAGAGGCATAAAGCCCGTCTTGTAGGTGATGGGAAAACGCAGCAGCCAGGAGTTGATTGTGATGAGACATTTAGTCCGGTTGTTAAACCAGCTACTATTCGTACTGTTCTAAGCATTGCTCTTTCTAAATCTTGGCCTATCCATCAGTTGGATGTCAAAAATGCTTTCTTACATGGTTATCTCAACAAAACAGTCTATATGCATCAACCCATGGGTTTCCGTGATAAAAGTCGTCCTGATCATGTCAGCTTACTAAAGAAATCCCTTTACGGTCTAAAATAGGCTCCTCGTGCCTGGTATCAGCGTTTTGCAGATTTTATGACTGCTATTGGTTTTTCTAATAGTAAATCTGATCATTCATTGTTTATCTATAGACAGGGTCCGAATATGGCTTATATTCTGTTATATGTTGATGATATCATCCTTACAGCATCATCTGATCAACTACGGAAGCATTTTATGACTCTTTTAGGTCACGAGTTTGCTATGAAAGATCTGGGTTCATTAAGTTATTTCTTGGGAATTGCTGTGACCCGTCATGCTAATGGTATGTTCTTGTCTCAGAAACAATATGCAATAGATATTATTGGTAGAGCTGGTATGTCTAACTGCAGTCCTTGTCACACACCTGTTGACACCAAACCTAAACTTAGTGCCTCTAAAGACTCTCCTTATGAGGACCCCACTAAGTATCGAAGTCTTGCAGGTGCTCTACAATATCTTACTTTCACTAGACCTGACATTTCTTATGCAGTACAGCAGGTTTGTCTACACATGCATGATCTCAGAAATGAGCATATGAACGCTCTTAAGCGCATTCTACGCTATTTGCAGGGCACTCTATCATTTGGTCTACACTTATATCCATCCTCCTTTGATAAACTCACATCCTACACTGATGCTAATTGGGGTGGGTGCCCCGATACCAGAAGATCCACTTCTGGCTATTGTGTATTTCTTAATGACAATTTAGTCTCTTGTTCCTCAAAAAGACAACCCACTTTGTCCCGTTCTAGTGCCGAAGCAGAGTATCGTGGAGTTGCAAATGTAGTTTCTGATTCTTGCTGGATTCGAAACTTATTACTTGAATTACACTGTCCCATCAAGAAAGCTACCTTGGTCTATTGTGATAATGTCAGCGCCATTTATTTATCAGGAAATCCTGTGCAACATCAACGCACCAAACACATTGAGATGGACATTTACTTTGTTCGGAAAAAGGTAGCTAAAGGTGAAGTACGAGTTCTTCATGTTCCATCCCGCTATCAGATTGCCGATATTTTTACGAAGGGACTTCCTCGTATACTTTTTGATGATTTTCGCTCCAGTCTTAGCATTCGTGATCCTCCCGCTACGACTGCGGGGGTGTGTTAGAATATATGAATATATATTCTAGTTTTGTATATATATTTTTGTATATTTATTACCTTTATTAGGAGATTGATTTACTGTGATATCAATCCCATAATTATAGCTAGTCCATTGTATTTTTGGATAGTGAATCCTGTATATAAGGCTCAAAAGAATAATGAATCGGCAGGCATTCAAACTCTTTCAATACCCTTACTATCTTCAAGCTCATAACTATTCTCACCTCCATCATCATCATCATCATCATGTATTTTCAGTTTGTTAATTGATATTGTATTTGAATGGCGGAGATACTTAGAAAGTGCCAGGTGTATCGTCATCCTCAATATTGATGGTGTTGTCCTTTTATGTTTCATCAAAGTTCATCCATTCCAAGTCGTTCTTCAAATTATCATTTTCAAACGCAGTTTTTTCTGCTCGTAATCCATTCATTTATTGGATCGTCTTCAAAATTGTAATTTAAATTTATTAGATTGAAGCTACCATCGATTTCTTAAGCACTTCTTATAGCATACCTTATTTTCAACTTCAAGTTATAGCTAAGATATACAATCATACGAAACCTTTTATACTACAAACGAATTTTTGCTTTCGTATAGACTTGACTTCATATGCTCTAATTCCTTCCACAACTCGAAAATGATTTGTTTGACACCAGTAGAGATGGGCATAGACCGAATCTGAGTCGAATTCAGCTAGATCCAAATTTAGACCCTAAAATTTTTTTTTTGGACCCACATTCGGACCAATATTCAAAGTCTTAAAATTTTAAACCCAAACCCTTAGGGTCTAGCAGCTCTAAAGTTTGGATCTAGGGCCATAATATTTTTTTTCCTAAAAATTTTTAAAAATATATATTTTACAATTTTTGACCATTTATATAAAATATTTAATCATTTTCAACAAACAAAAATCTTGTAATTCTTTATACTAATTGTGCCAATGAATATATGACGCTTTTCAACATACATGTTTTTATAACAAAATATTTATCAAGTCTTTTAATTGCAAAAGTATAGATATAATGACCAAATTTTAAATTACATGAACCGACAAAGTTTAAAATCACTATCCAAGATGATAGCATCATTGCTTGAATTAAAACCTCCTTGATACTTGTCTTTTTCCACCAAACTTCATTGCAATCTCATTATAGTGATAATCCCACCACTCTACTTGGTCCAACTTCTTGTATAACATTCTTGATCAATGAGAAGTAGTAGTCTTCAATCCTTGGTCTCACATTAGTTACATCAACGAACTTATGAAATACAATGTCATGATTTGAATAAATAAGAAAGTTGACTATGTGCAGTTTAATTGGATCAATCCAAACATTACACATTATTGAAACCCCACGCTCATCCCATATGTTAGCAAACGAGGCAATATATCATCAATCTACATTCTTGACAAAAAAAAAATTCATTAAAACAGTTGATATCTTTTTCCTTTTTGACAAGAAAAAAACGCAATATTCTTATGCAATATTTTTTCTTCAGGAGGGAATGGCTTCACCATTTCAGTTTAATATTCAAATTTGAAAGTCGGAAACAATTAGATGCCACATTTCAGTATGAAGTTACATGAGTTTGTGATCAAAGAAACTTAATGTGTTCGTGAAATATCTTTTGCAGTTCTTACTGGAGTTATTGACTCTTGATCTAAATTTTCTTTGAAATTTTTTATATGGTCAAAAGAACAAAGCCTTATTTGATCATTTTCTAGTGTAATAATTTGCACCAGTAAACATGGCGCAAAATATCGCTTGTATAACCGTATTGTAAAGGACTATGAGGTTTTTTTATGGGGTTAAAAGAAGGGAGCCTTATTTGTCATTTTAAACTGTAACAAGTTGGACCACTAAAAAACAGAACAAAATACCCCCAATTATATATAAAGGTTATGACTTATGAACTTATCGCGGCCAAAATATAGGATGAGACTATTGCAAAACCAACCGCACTGACCGCAACTGAAACGTGTTTTTTGAGCATATCAGCATAAAGCAAATGTCATGCTCTACACGAACGGTCCATGAAAGCAAAACCTAAATGAGCAGCAGTATGGGGTTCGCCTAACACAAACAACATTTAGTAGATGAATAGTCAGAATGAAAATCTGTGTGGGAAGAGACCTTAAAAGGGCAGCCCACAGAGTTCACAACAGCAGTTAGCACATAACACTCAATGTGGAAAAAAGAAACAAGGCAAACATTATAAGTTGTATGGACTATAGATTCATCAAATTCCATAGCAACGTTAAAGGTAGAGCAAAAGTGAAATATAGTTCAACTTTCATGTTTTCGATTATTTTTATCATACAGGTCACCTCAATATTCAAAAACAGCTATGATCTGGATAAGGAGATTTTTGAGAAGTAGCAAGAAAAGTTGCTCGTTGCCTGCACCAGTTCACCGAAAACATGAACAAGTCTGCATTAAGGAATGGCCTCAAAACAGGCAAAGCATTTTGAGAAGTTCCTCTCAATAGCTCAAGCCAAGCTTTGTTAAATGTCCAATATTTTCCAGATTTGAAAAATACAAGTACCTAGCATGCCCAAAAGTATTTTGATAGAATATGTTTTATCCCTTTTTTTCTAAATAAATTTGACACAAGATATAGGTTCATCAATTCTTCCTTTTTCCCAAAACAGAAATGTCTTTCTCACCCCTTCCTTCTTTGAGACTCATTGCTTAAGGTATAAAATTCCTTTGACAGCCCATTTACAAGTCAACTAACCATCCCATTCCCTCAAAAGACACATGCTTTAGGCACATGTCTAAAAGATGATTTACAAATGTGGGGAATATGCATGCTCAATTAATAAAAGTCAACTAACTATCCTATTATCTTAGCGTTAAACAATTACTAAACAATGAGCAGCAAGATAGAATTTTGAGCTTAATCAAGGAATTTAATATTCAAATAGGTCATAGGTAAATGATTTCAATTACTGGATTAGTTGTGCTAAATCATACATGATAGAACTTTCTGAGATATGGAAGACAATAACATGTACCTGAGAAAACAAGCTACTAATACTCAAGCATCACATGCACAGTACCATTCATCAAATGACAGTGTCAGCTTTCCTACATCCTTGTCCCCACTGTCGTCGGCGAGCCCTCCTCTTTCTTCCATCAGTTTTCTCCTTTTCTTTCTCCTTCAAGTCCCTTTCTCCCCTTCTTTTGTACATTTTGAAAGTAATTTGTCTATCTGCTGCCATCTTCCTCACCTTTTCTGTAATCTCAGCAGCAATTTGTCTATTATACAGTTTCCTCAGACCTTTCATCAACTTTGCAAAAGTGCTCGGATGTGGCATCACATTGGCGTCCATCATTTCCAAGCAATAGGAACAAGCGTCTTTCACATGCCCCTTTGAGAAAAGAGCATGGATCCAGATTGTCCATGCACTGACATTCAGTTCACACCCTTGTGTAACGATACATTGCCACACATCTTTAGCTAATTCAAGTTTTTCCGCTCGTAAAAGGGAGTTCAGTAAGTCTTTCAGTGTCCCATACTGTGGAGCAGATACAAGTCCTCTAATTATCATTTCCTTGAAATAGTTACAAGCTTCAACCAGACAATCCTGCTCAACAAGACCATGAATCAGTATAATGAAGCTATCCACCCCAGGACTAAGCCTACTTGCCTCCATCTCATTCCAAAGGTCAATACCTTCTTTTACCTCACCCAATTTGAATGCCAAACGGATCAAAGTATTGTATATTTTAAGATCAGGAAAGCAATCGATTTTTTTCATCTCATCCACAAGCTCCATACATTCTTCAAGTTGCTCATCTTTCTCATGAGCCAAAACTATATGCAGATAGGTTATTTGATCAGGAATGTGGCCTTGCTGAAGCATAGTATCTAGAAGCTCATAGGCTTTATCTATCTTCCGACACTTGCATAGTCCACTGATTAGGGCATTGTAAGTCATATTATCAGCATCGCAGCCACTTTTCTCCATGTCATAAAAGACTCCCATGGCTTCCTCAGTTCTCTCCATGGTACAAAGTGCCTGGATCAAGACAGTGTAAGATGCTGCATTTGGCTCACAACCCTTCCTCCTCATTTCTTTCAAAAGATCGTACGCATCAGCCACCTTCCCTGCTACTGCATACCCGTTCAGCAAATTATTATAGACTACTATGTCAGGTTCAAACCCTGACTCTCTCATTTGGACCAATATATGCTTCGCTTCCAACAGTTTCCCTTCTCTACACCATCCATACAGCAAGGACGTAAAATGCTTGATGGTGGGCATAAACCTCATTCTCATATCCTCAAACAATGACGTTGCCTCCTTGACACTCCCATTCTTAGACAAAGCATCCAACAAACACCCAAAGACATACTCATCAGGTTCACACCCAAATTTAGGCATTTCATCTAACACTTCAACCGCCTTCTGAACCATCTTTGCAGAAGCAAACCTTCTCATCAATACAACAAACAGATCCGGGGTAACCAAATGTGGACTCTCCCTCCTCATTTCCTCTATTATTGCCCAAACAGCTCCAAATTTCCTCATTTTACCTAAAGTCCTAACCATTATCTTATACACATCATAGCTATGCCTATAACCAGGCTGCTTCGAAGCCCACACAAAGAATTGATAACCCAGATTCCCTGCATCCCCACAACGCTTTAATACTCGTTCTGTTAACCCAGGTCGCATAACTACACCAGATTCTTGTAAAGCAAGCTCCAATTTCGGAACCCTAGAATGGAACTTCCTTAAAATTCTATATATTTTCTCAACATCGGCCTCAAATTCATCAAATTTATGATAACTAGGATTGCCAATTTGAGGCTCACTGTCTACATAAACCAATCCTAACACATTTTTCTGGGAGACAAGATCAAGGTTGCAAGGAGATGATGAATTTTGAGGAACTGGGTTATTATTATAAGGGGCAGATATGTTTGAAAAATTAGTATCATGCGTCGTTCCAACATAAGATTCTATGGGTACCCGGAAACTGTAAGGGTTTTTGCTGAAATGTAATGATCTAAGACATAATCTACGCATATTGTTTACTTTTTTCCTACCTTGCACCAGCTATCTGTAATACTTTAGATGCTTGACCAAAACTATAGATGTTTTCCATTGAAAACAGAGTAGTTAGTAGTACAAAATTATTCATGGATGGAGTTCAGATGTTATAAACGCATAAAGATGAAATCCATAGGTTCAGACTAGAGCCCCAAAATCACCCTTTTTCCTTCTTGTTTATATTCATGAATTCTCTTTCCAGGTTTTGCAGCCTTTCTTCACTTAGAAAGAGGGGGCAGAGAGACGGAGCATTCAACTTTCAAGTAGAGCCCCTGCACCTTTTTTTCCTTCCTGTTTACATGATGTTCTGATTATGTTCCAATTCTGCATCAAAAGAAGAGTAAATGACTATAAACAAATCAATGCATAGATAGCACACATACAATATTCTACTAAAAGAAGCCCAAAAATTTTCTTCCTACAATTACTAGTAATTTATAAATTGGTATAATATTTCTTAGAATCAAAACTGCAATCTTTCACCGATCAAAAGCTTTTTTTAGAATATAGCCCTATAGGGTAGGCTGAGAGAAGGAGGGGACAATGAGAGTTGAACTCGGGAATTTATTAGAAGAATATGGTACATGCTACAACTGAAATGAGACAAGACCCATTTCTCTTGACAGTCAATACTTATCACTTCTCAAACAATCAAAAAACTGAATGCTTTGAAATAAAATACAGCATCACAAACCTTATCAAATAAAAGGACTAAACAATTAAGATACAACTTTTAATGGATTTACTCCTAACTATTTAAGCATACAAAATATCATGTCAATATAATATTAGAGCAGAGACTGGTCCAAAAAAAAGAAAAAAATTAACAATTCATCACACAATTATTCAGGGGCAAATCCAGAAAAAAAAAACTGATATCACTGATTCAAATAAAAAAATTAAATTTTAACAATAATTAATTAACGAATAACTCAGGAATGGAGGAGAAGAGATGTTGGGGCATAACTCAGGAATGAAAGTGAGGAGACTGTGGCAGTCACCGTGGTTGCCTTCTGTTGCTGCTAGGGTTAAAGAATAAATGTTATTTAATTTAAGAATAAATCATTTTAATTAAATTTAATATCTTGATAGAAAAAGGATTAAATAATAAATATGAAGTCATAAAATAACATAGTGTTTCAGCTAAAGATCAAGAGTTACAAGCCATGATTAATGTTTAAATGGTGCAACTCTTTTGCTAAAGAGAACTCAAACACCCTCTCTTTAATCTCCTAAGATAACTTCAAATTCTGACCATGAATTATTAGTTCCATTCTAAAGTTGAACCACAATTAATCACCCATTAAACAGGCTTAGGGAATAAAACCCCTAGTTCTAGAAAGAGAACTATATTAGAATAATGTGAAAAATCTTAGATAAATCTAGAAAAGTAATGCAAATGGTAGACGTTAAGATATTTAGAGTAAGTAGCCTAGAACTATCTAGAGCAAGGTCATATCCTAGTGTGTTAGCAAAACTCTAGAAAATATTAGAAACAATAAAAAAATAATAATGTCAAGTAGGAAATGCTTTTACACCAACATAAAGTAGGCTATAAGTAGTTGGTTACCTATGTAATGCAATCGGGGGTGGATCCAGGGCTCAAACTCCCTAGGGACACCAACAAATGGAAGAAATTTTGCGAGAATTTCGACAAAGTTTCGTTTGTAAAATGATGAGCTACTATTTTACATCCTTGCAAAATGACATAGAAACAAAAATAATCACAAGCCAAGGCCATAGTGATATAAAAGCGATTAATTAACGCCATCCTCAATTCAAATGGCTGCAACCTAAACATTAATTAGAGTTCAAAAGCTTAGAATAATACATTCTTAGTTGTACTTCTTATGGCTGAGTCTACTAGAAGTTAAATAGATTACCTGTCAACAATCATAGTTTTTTTAGACATTTAGACAAAAACATAAGTTGTATTCATTGCTTTGACACAAAATACTACTAATACACAGGAAATGACATAGTTTTATTTCAATGTTGATTTGGAAAGCATGTTTTCGGTTCATAAACTCCATTTTTGTAACCCTTATGCAATCATTAATCCTTATCTAAATCACCAAATTACCAAACACACACATTCTCAAATCACAATAACATATTAATATTCTTCAGAATCACAATAACATATTGATTCACAATTCAAAAATCACAATAACATATTAAAGAAACTAAATTGAAATTTGAAATAAAAAAACCCTAACTTTAGGGGATTTAAAAATACAATTTAATACCTGCGTTGCGAGTGGACAGTGGTGGTCTTGGTGGTATGGACGGCAGCAGGTGGCAGCCGACAGGTGCAGCAGCAGTGGACAGTGGTGGCCTGGGCCTGCCTTGCGAGTTGCGATTCAGATTTTAGGGTTTTGAGTTTTGACCTTTCCAGCATCAATGGTCGGTAGGCGGCAGCAACAGTTGGGGGTTGGTGTGACCGGCGTCCTCCGTCGTGGGTGGGGTGGGTTGGGTTTAATTTTAGTTCTGGGGAATTGAGAAACACAAGAATTGAAAACAAATACTCCCTCCGATTCTTTTCAATTGTCTCATTTTGGTTGGATACAAATATTAAGAAAAAAGGAAAAGGATCACCTTGAATAGTATACATATGTGATGTAGTGGGAATTGAAGGGATTAAATAGTGTAGTTTAGTAAAAAAAATAAAATTATTTTGGTAATTACATGAATGGTATAAGTACAATTTGATCCAAAATTTATATTCTAAAACAAAAATATGACAATTAAAGTGAATTATCCAAATAAAAAAATAGAACAATTAAAAAGAATCGAAGGGAGTATTAAAAAAAAAATTCAGCTGCTAGGGGCACATGCCTCTCTAGGCTCTAAGTAAATAATACTCCCAGAATTTAATATAAATTTTTTTTATATACAATAAAATATGTTCTTCTAAATATTCTCTAATAAAGTTAACATTAATTTATTCTTTAATATATGAGTAGTATATCACAATAATATATATTCTTCTAAATTTATTGTATTATAAAATGTTTAAATTTAAAGGCTACATAAAATTTTCTATTAAATTTTCTTAGAATATAAATTTGCCTTTTTATGTTGAAGTATTTGCTTATTAATAAAGCTTTTTTATCAAATTTTAATTATTAAAATATTTCATCAAAAAACAAAAGTTACCAAATAATCAAAAATTATTTTGAGAATAATAAAGAATCATTATGATAACATTGTTAGAAAATTACCCAAATTAGTCTTAAAAAGTATGAGAATTTTAATTAATACTTATTTAAACAACCTAATCAAATATGTTATTATAGACTATGGTAACAATTATATATGTCACTAATTCACTTTATTGTGGACTCTAAAATAACAGCCAATAATTATTACACTAAAAAACTAATTCAGTGACATTTTTTAAAGTTACTAAACCCTATGTCATGAAAAAATAATTTTGTTGTAGTGATATATACTAAACTAATTCATACTATAGACAAACCGGAATTTCTAAAGCTATGTGAACGCCAAGGGGTGTTTGGCAATTAGGTGTTGACTGTTGGCGGTTGGCTTTTTAGTTGGTTTGTTTGACCAGCTAGATTTGTTAGTTGTTTCTCTTGGCTTTTAAGTTAGCTTAAAAAATCATCTGTTTGTGGAGGTGTTTGGTAACTTTGAGTATTGGTTGTTAGCTGTTTATTAAAGAAAAGTGGGTTAACAAGCCAAAGGCCAACCTAAAAAGCTAGTTTGAGCAACTTTTTTATTTTGGCTTAAAAGCCAGTTTTTCCACTGCTTTAAAAGCTATTTATTAAAAATTTTCTTTTTGCTATTTGACCAACAACAAGCCAAAAGCCATAAATCAAATACCCCCAAAATTTTGGGCATCAATTAGAAGTGTTAGCGTTAGATACCGAAGTTTCAATCATTAATTTAAGTTTTTAATTCAATCGGTCTCTTGTCATGGAGTCAGAAATCAACGTAAAATAAAGTTATGAATTCAATTCTCATCTATTATCATTTTCAAGTGAAATATTAAGTAAAAAATGAGAATGACTTATGTTATCTCTATATTTCTAATCTAAAGAGCTCTCGTGTAAACAGAAGTGACAGAAAAAAAAAATATTTGGTGCTTCAATTATAAATACAAAATTTTTAATTGAATTGGTTTCTTGACAATTTGTCACTTACTCACTTAGATCCAGGGGCGAAGCAAAACACAAGATAAGTTTTGAGGCTCGGTTTATTTAACATTTTTTTTTGTACCGTCTAAAATCAAAAATTAAACAAAAGATAAAATAATTTAAACTTATATAAACTAATATTTGAGGCCTCTAAAATTTGGAGGTCATATATGATTTGACATCTTACACATGTTCAGAACCACCTCTGCTTAGGAGTTAGGGTTGATTCCTAGATCTATAGATATACCCTACTTGCATGTCCAATACGAGACATTATGATGTTGCTCATATACTCTAAGGGGATGTTTGGTATGAATTTTTTAATACTAAGTAAGGGATTCAATTACCATTACTCCACATATTTGTTTGGTATGATATTAGGTTAACACAATCCCTTTCTTGATGGTAATGGATATCCTTACTTTGTTACCATCTATTTATGTTAAGTAACAAATTCCCTTTCTATGATCAATTAAGGGCCTGTTTGGTATAAGAATTTTGGGCCCAAGTAAGGGAATTATTTTATCCAATCTCTTACCCAATGTTTGGTATGGAAATATTGTAACCCAATCCATTACCTTAGGGTATCCATTACCCTTATTTTGTTACAGCTCCATTTACTCCAATAACAAAACAATTCACTTTCTATTTCCTGCTAACTCTACTCAAATTCCATTGCTTTTTCAGTTTTGCTGTTCGTTCAAATCTCCTTCAACAAGACAATAATTCTGGTATGTTTTCTCTAAATTTTTTGATATTTACTCCTTTTGATTATTTGATGTTAATTTTTCCTAGTTCTGAATTTAATTTTTTTGTTTATACTGTTTATACTGTTCGTTCAAACCCTTATTTTGATTTGTAGTATTTGATTAGTATGATTTTCTCCTGGTTGTTGTTTACACTTCACATACATATTATTTGTTCAATAATCATCTCGATCTACACGGATTGAAGAAATTCCAATCTATGTATGAACCAAAAAATTTAATACAACTAAAAGAAATTCCAATCTATCTATGATTCGAGCTTTAACTAAAAGCAAAATAGTGTTTTAAGATCTAATTAAACAATCTACATCATAAAAATATAGAAAATGAAAAAAGAATTTGTAAAAAATCAAGACATACCAAAAAAGCATACATCAGATTAACACAACTTGCTAATTTTTCTTCGATCTATGACTGTATTCATCATCTGAACTTCAAGAAGATTTTTGAGAAGATGTTGATTCAACGGCATTTCATAGAGCTTAGGAGTTGATTGTTTGATTGTTTGATTTTTGATTTTAAAAATACAAAGAAATAATGGAAATAGTATTATAAAGATACTTTTTGATCTTGAATACAGGAAGAAAGGGAAAATTGAGTGAATGGGTTTTGTTTTTTTTCAGATGAAAAATGAGTGAAACTGTAGAAAGTTTTTTTAAGGGTTCTTTAGTTTATTATATGAGATAATTATTTATTAGTAGGTTATTGTCACTCATATGGAGATAAATGTGAATTTAATATTTGATATATTAATGGAGATTATGCTGATGGGGTTAATGGTTTTGTTTGATTTTGATTTTTGAGTCTAATTTTTGTTGTACAGCTTCTAATTAATTTTCATAAATGGATCGAATTATGCAATCCTTACGGAGAAAAAGACGTCTAAAACAACTTCAATTGGTAGTAGCAAATGTAGTTGTAGTTCTTATGATGTATTGGGTTTGGTATATGACAAGTATTGCTACGGTTAGGGGTGTTCAATTGATCCAAAGTAAAAGAGATAGAAAAATATTGCGCTTAAAAATTATGCATCGCTTAATACAAGAAAGTGATGTGCATTGCAAAAGTGAACTTCGGGTTAATAGACAAACCTTTAATATTATTTGTGAGATGCTTAAGGAGATTGGAGGCCTCACTCGGACAAAAAATATGTCTCTTGATGAGATAGTTGCCATGTTTTTGTACACTTTAGCTCACCATAAAAAAAATAGATCTATTGCTCACTTTTTCATAAGAAGTAGAGAGACCGTGAGTCGGCAATTCAACTTATGTCTGAGGGCTATACTTAAGTTGCATGAGCATTTGCTTTACAAGCCCACACCAATATTAGAAGAATGTGAAGACGAAAGGTGGAAACCTTTTAAGGTACTAGTTGCTTAATCATCTAATTTTTACCCATAATCTTACGTGTATTTATAAGAGTGATTTTGTTTATTTGATTTTATAGAATTGTTTAGGAGCATTGGATGGTACCTACGTAAATGTAACTGTACATCCCCAAGGTCGTGGTAAATATCGGACAAGAAAAGGTACCATTGCTATGAATGTGTTGGGTGTTTGTGCACCCAACATGCAATTTATCTATGTTCTTCCGGGTTGGGAAGGCTCTGCTCACGATGTTCGTGTTCTTCGCAATGCTCTCACTAGGCCAAATGGCTTTAGGGTTCCTAGAAGTAAATTTAACATGTAGTTATCTAGGTTGCACTAAAACGGACACGGACACGGGTACGGGAAAACGCCAACTTAAAAATGGCGGACACGGAGACACGTAAATATATAATAAAGATATTTGTAAATGAGAAAAGAGTTCCAACTAGAAATGACACATCCTTTAAATGAGAATCCGATGAAGATGCTACTAATACTAAGTTGAGAGGTTGAGACAGAAGCTATTACCTATGTAAATGTAAACACACCCCATTATAAATAGTAAATACAGACTCCACTGTTTGATGAAGACAGAGAAAAATATTTATGAGAGTATTCTTTTGATGAAGACATGACAAACCCATCTTCCAAAATTTGTCTAGTCCAATCAACCCATTTATTTTAAATTTGATAAAATAAGTGAGAGGAGTTTATTTCTTTATTTTCAGTTTTTTCAATTTTTTTTTTAAAATAAGACACATGTCCCTTGCCGTGTCCCTTGCCGTGTCCGTCGCGTGTCCTTGCCGTGTCCACGTGTCCGAAAAAATATTAAAAAATTAGACACTTCATTTGACGTGTCGGACACGGATTTTCGCGTGTCCGTCGCGTGTCCGTGTCCGACACGTGTCGGACACGCGACACGTCACTTGCCAGCCATGTCCGTGTTTCGCAGGTAGTTATTAAAAGAAGAATTATATAGTTAATAAAACTCACTTTAATCATCAAATTTCAATAATTTTGAAGGTAACTATTATTTGGTCGATGGGGGGTATACAAACTGTGAGGGTTTTCTTGCTCCATATAGACGGCAACTATATCATCTTAAGGAATGGACAGATAGACAACCACAAACTGCAGAAGAGTATTACAATATGAAGCATGCTCGAGCAAGAAATGTAATTGAAAGATGTTTTGGGTTACTTAAAGGGAGATGGAGTATATTTAGAAGCCCCTTCTTTTTCCCTATTCGAACTCAATGACGTATTGTGATGGCTTGTTGTTTACTTCATAATTTAATAAGGAAAGTGATGCCCACAGATGATGTAGAAGAAGAGAATATGAGTAATGACAATTCTGATAACGATTCTGATGATGAAGTTGAATACATTACTACAATAGCTACTTCTGATCGATGGACTAATTATAGAAATATGTTAGCTCAAGATTTGTTTAATGCTTGGAGGGCAAGAGTTAGACAAGGTTTGTACTAAACGATTGTTTAATTGTTTGAATGCTACGTCTGCCACACAATCATACCAATAGATTCTTTAAGAACAAAATTCATACATTTCTAGTTTCTGATACTTTCTCATTATTGTGCATTGACAAAATATAAATAATTTCACTTTAGTTTATATGTATATTGCAGGTACTTGAAATGGAGGTGAATACCATTAGCCAAGAGGGAAGTAGTAGAGGGAGGGGCAAGAATAAGCGCTTTTGGACATGTCAAGAAGATTCGATGCTTATAAAGTATTTACACCAATTGTCTACTGATCCTAAGTGGAAAGGTGAGGGCAGTTTTAAAAATGGTTACATGAGTAGGTTGGAAGAGTTGATTAATGGTGAGCTTCCTAGTTGTGGTTTGAAGGCTTTTCCGCACATTGAATCAAGAATCAAACATTGGTCAGAGAAATACAGTTTACTAGCTGAGATGTTATCTACTTCGGGATTTGGATGGGATGCCGATAAGAAGATGTTGCAAGTAGAGAGAGCAGTGTTCGATGAATGGGCAAAGGTAAAGTTCTGGGATCTTTTATACATTACTTTGTGAATATTGTGCAAAAGGTCTACTCGTATGTTTTTGTTTCTTGTTGATTTGACTTTATTCAATGTACATGAGAGTAGGGTCTGTTAGGATTGTGAGCAGGGACTGTAGCAGTCCACATGATTGCTTCAATATTTTATTTTTTGTTTTGGAATAGGTTCATAAGAAGGCTAAAGGATTGTATGGGGTACCTTTTCCTCACTATGACATTCTTGAGGAGATTTATGCTAAAGATAAGGCCACGGGTGATCAAAGTGAGTCTTTTGTGGAAGCAATAAATTGCATAGATGTTGAAGTTACAAAGAAGTCAATTTTCATAGCTAGTGATGAGGAGGATGATGCTGATTCAAGAAGTCAGTCAACTACTCACTCTATACAATTCAAGAAGCGCTCGATTAAACAAGAGAATGATAATTCAACATCTTCAAAAGAACCCAAGCTCAAGGAATTGAAACGAAAGAAAAATCTTCAAAGTGATGTTGATAATTTGGTTTCTTCTCTTCATGAAGCTACAAGTAATTTCGGGAAAATTTTTGATAATATTAATGTTAATCTTGGCACAATGGCTAATGCGTGGGCCAAAGCCGAGGAGAGAGAGCAAAAGATGGATGAAAAAGTGAATAAAGTCTTGGAAGAGGTTATGAAATTAGATGGCATCTCACCCTCTGAAGCTTTAGAAGTAGCTACAATTCTCATTGCTGAAGAACACAAGCTTCGCATCTTTTATCAAGCTCATTCGAACCTCAAGAAACAATATGTGCTCGATCTTCTTAAGAAAAAATGAAAGCGGTCTTCTAAAAAGACATGAGTTGAGATGTTGTTATTAGTGGTTGAACTTGTAGTATGTGCTTACAGATTATTAGTTGAATACTTGCATAATAGTATTGCAAATTGCTACGTTTTATCTTATTTAGGCTTGAACTATGTTGAGTTTTATCAAAGAAATCTTGTTTTAATGTTTGCTTAAGTTAATTTTTGTACAAAAATGACAAAATGTCCTTTGTAGATTATTACAAAAAATATCAACTTATGTGACAAACCAAACAATAAGTAAGGGAAACATAAACAAGTGTTTCCCTTACATTGTTATTCCAAACAACATATAACCATAACCCTTACCTTTACCCTTACCCCTCTTTATTAATTCCCTTTCCCTTACATTTTCTCTTCCCATACCAAACACCCCCTAAGTGTTTCTTTTATATTTTCATACCAAACAAACCCATACCCTTATCCTTACTCTTCTTTATTATTTTCCTTTCCATTACATTTTATATTCCCATACCAAACACTCCTAATTGTTTGTCAAAGTTTCATTTCTCAAGTGGGTCTCATAAACTTTAGGGTTTGTCGAGTATTGCTATGTTCTAGGATGCAAAGCGTACAAGTCTATCTTAAAATAGACGAATAATCTTTGTTGACCACATATCAAGCCCTAAAACCTTAACCTTAAGGCTTAATTGGACGTGGCTTTATATTATGTGCTGATTATCAAAATTAGAAGTGATATTATTAATCATATATAGACTTTTCTTGGTAAACTTTAAGCAAAACAAACGACATTATAAAAACCACTATCATATTTAAGTCGAGGTCTTAAATTTCTCTTTAAATTTTCACATGAAGTTATTTTTTTTGGGTCTGTTTGTAAAATAGTTAGCTGTTTTGAACAATTGAAAGTATTGATTAATTTACTTAAATTAGTTATTTATTCTAGATTTTATTAAAATGATTAATAAAAATTTATTGTTGGTTGTTGGTCGTGACTATTTTTTAGAAAACAAATGGATCAAAAACCAAAACTAAACATTAGTATGTTTTAATATTGATTTAAAATGACGTTTGATTGAATTTTTGATTGATTTTTGCCTCTTATTTTTTAATTGGTCAAACAATAAAAATTATTTGACCAACCAACAAGTCAAATGAAAAAATTCCAATCAAAAAGTTATTTTTCAAAAAGCACCCTTTGTTTTTTATTTACCTTTTATTTTTAATTTAAAAATATGTGGATGAAAAAAATATATAGAAAATATGGTAGAGAAAATAAATTTGTAGACAAGAATTTAAAAAAAAAAAAAAAAAGATCTCTAAAAAATGAAGATGTAGAAATATCATATAGACAATCACCAACGTAGAAAGTGTTACAAAAACCATTATGGTAATTTGGAAAAAAGGTTTATTATCAAGCTAAGACAAATGTATAAAGAGAGAAAATTATCCATACAACCAATAAAACATTAATATGAAAATCTTCAATTATAAACTTCAATTTAAACTTTAATAATAAATGTTATGACAAGGATTACTCTTTTTATTATTTTTTTTTTTTTTATTTTTTTTTTGAGAAGCACCCAAGGATTACTTTGTCTAGCTAAATATTTGGGACTCTACTAATTACAAGTTAATTTCATACGGATTTCCTTGGTCAAATTAAGCTAAATTTTCAGTAATTATTGAAGAAGTTTGTCTCAATTGAACTAGAGGTTTATCATTTATGTCATGTGATTATGTAGTTTGGGAAGGTTAGGCATAGTGATAAGCATGAAAAGTGGAAATTTTCATTTGTTTTAAGAGTATGGAATGTCGGTATAGCTTGAAAAGGAGTATGAAAAGATGTTGATTTTGGTAGACTTGTGATCTCTGCTCGATCGAGTAATTTATATCAGTTGAAATTTCTAAGCTCTGAGTTAGGGCACTTGACTGAGCAAATATCCCCAAAAATTTGGTTTTAAATATTCGTCTTCTTTAATGCTATTAGATTTTATATACTTTTTTTGTATATTCTAACCCTTAGATACACATATACATAGTCTCTTGAATACTCTCTCCCTTATCTTGCCTACTATCTTTTATTTCTCGAACATTGTAATTTCTTCATATTTGTGAGCATATGCTTTGTGCTTTAAACACATAACCAAACACTAGCCAAAATTAGGATATTGACATAAATTAGTAAATCTTGATAAATTTATTGTTGTTTGTTTTAGCATATTTATTGCTCTTTTCATTTTATTTACTTACACTATTGTTCTAGTTCATTGATCACATCAAATATCTTCTTTCTTAACGCTCTTAACTCTTTTTCTTTATTTTTTGTTGATTTTATACCGATCATTTTAATTCGTATAAGAGAAAGATGTTATTTTGAGGTTCTTAGAGTGTTCTTGGTGATTAGGTGATGTACAACAAGACCAACAAATACAAATACAACATGCAACAATACAATAAAGATCAAATAATAGACTGGCTAGTGGCCACACCCAACAATAAAAGCATATAGACACCAACGTTGAACCAAAAGACCTTCCATCAAATACAACACAAACAATTTCTGAAAATTATATACCTAAACAAATTCAACAATAATGAAATCCAAACTTCGTACCAGTTTGGCATTGTGAAGACATGATTAATACTGTCACGAATATTCTTTGATCTTTCATAAAGACACAACTACATTATCACAAAATATCTTTTATTCCTTGAATTTCGTATGTCGTAAAAGAAGAAGAAAGATTGGAAAAAGAAAAAATCAATTCTTCATATTGTTGAAAATTATGGTAAATTTTAGTTTTTAAAAGAATACTTTGAAAATTTAAAACGCTTAATCTAAATTTTAGTTAAATTATTATTCTGTTGAACACTGATTTTTTTTTTTGAAGAAAATACTAATTTTTTAATATAGCATTTTAACACAATTAACCCGCCGAATATATAAGTGAAACCCCAAAGCAATTTTTCAATTCTAAAACAATTTTGCACGTTTTAACCTCAGTAAACGTACTCAAACTCCTTCAAGTAAATTGTTATTGTGGAAAAAGAGTGGCAAGGAAGGAAGTTTTCCCTATCCCGCCAATAACCCCATTTGAAACAACCAATTTCTACACAAACCACCATTAAAATTGCTCTTTCTCTGCGGAAATGGCGCAAACTAACACACCAATCATACTCTCCGACGACGAAGACGATAACATCGCAATGCCAATTTATAATCATCTTAAAAAAAGAGATATTATTGTTGTCGATGATCCAACTCCTTCTAAACTCCAAAAATCTGTATCTTCAATCGTATCACTTGTCCCCGAAACCCCGCCTTCCGTACTATCGAAACTCAATGTTCCTTCTATTGTCGGTTGTACCTCTAATTTGCCAATTCGTAATTTATCAGGTGAATAATTATCCTCCTTTTTGTTTTTGATTAAATTCTTTTGCAATTTGTGTTTGTTTAGGTTAGGTTATTGGTAGAATTGTGTTATAATTGAGTTGTGTTTTGATGATTTTTTTTTCTTTCTAAACAGTGTTTGATGAATTATTTCTTACTTTTGGTTTGATTGAATACTCCAAATGGGTGTTAAAATCGTAGTGCAAACATTTTTTTGGTTATTTTTGTGTTAATTTGGGTTTAGGATTTAAAATTTAGGACTGTGTTAATTTTTATGAGTTTCCATTTGTATTTGGTGGTTTCGCGTTTATTATCTCTAATTGATGCTCTTTACTCCAGGTTATGTCAAGAAAAATGGTTCTGAGTGTTGGTACTTGGGTTATATTAGCTTGGAAAAATGTGGTTTTATCTTGCTTAGGAGTTAGCTCATGTTGCTGTCTTTGTGGATGAAAATGGTTTTGTCTTTTGTCCTTTGATGGTTATTCATCTTCATCTTTTATCTTTTTGCTCTTTTGGTGGCCTGTGTATACCTTATGTATTATGGAACACAAATAAGTGAGGCATTATTGCATAAGGTAAGTTTTGACTTTTATAGCTTGAGCTTGATTAATAACACGTGCAAATGATAATCCCTTAAAGATTAGCAAGGAAAGCGTTCCATGGAACTATAATAGGCGAGGCATGGTTTTTTTTATCAATCATATGACAATGTGATTGGATATTTCTTTAAATTGTACTTTGTGCTAAAGAGTATTATAGTACTATTGCTTGCAAGGTTTGTATTTGAAGATTCACTAGTTGGACTAGGAGGTGAGTGCCGTATTGAGTTGTCATTTCAAATGGGAGAAATATTACGGATTGATCAACTATTTTTGCTTAGATGGCATTTGCACAACTCTAGGGTCTCTGCTATATTATTTGTAGGCTCACGCTCACCTAGAAGTAGTAATATGTAGAATAGAATAAGTAGTTTCCTATTATCTGTTTTCAGCTTTCAAAACAAACATAAGGAGTATATGACTAACTTTAAATTACTCTAATGGTTTGTCTAATCATCGAAATTCTGTATTATTCAATTTTATGGTGTTACCAATGCACTATTGTCAAATGAGATTATTACTTGGGAACTTGCAAGTTTTTTTCTATAACGTGGGTATATGGGTTTTGTATCTTTCTTAGTACATTTGAGATTGCTTTACCTCTTAAATAGATACCTTTGTTATAAAAGGTGCACATTAGAGGGTGAGAATGTGATTCCTAGAGGCGCAAGACATGTAGTTATGTACAAAAAAATTATAAAAACGTTAAAACTGGATTTGCACATTCCATTGGGGTTAAGGTTAGGTGCTACGCATCTATGTACCTCATCACGTGTCACATTTTAAAAATTTTCTGGATGCTTAACTCTAGTAAAGGTTTTTTCCCCACATCAAAGTAAATGATTTTATAAGATTTATACTTGAATGCTTATTATGGCCACAGTTTTTTGTGAGAAGGGTCTGCCATCTTTTGACCTTTTGCACACCTTGATCATATATACTGGGTATGATCAAAATTGTTAGAATCGGGATTCTACGTAGGATCGCTGAGGGGGTAGGATCGAAATCAGTAGAATCGAATCGTAGGATCGTGTAATCCTATAAATAAGCATTAATGTGCTTTGGAATACTGATTATCTATTATATTTGTACTTTTTTAAGTTTTAAGGTGTAAATAAAAACTTATTTGACTTAATTTATTATGTTTGTTAAAAGAATACTTTTAAGAGTCATTTTTAAACTGCAAATCAAGAAAAACTTGAATTTTATGGTGTTATTGATATAATTATTTTAAATATATATATTTATGCGTAAGTGAAATATGGTTTATATGACAATATTTTATGATTGAAAGTAAATTACCCTTTAGGATAGGTTCGTTAGATCGTAGTATCGTGTTATGATCCTACCACCTATATTTTTGATCTAAGTAGGATCGCACGATTTTACGAACATTAAGATCCTACATACTATCCGGATCCGTTACCTATTTTTATATTGTAGGATTGTAAAATCAAAAATCAAGATCGGGATTCTAATAACGATGGTATGATGATGATGATGATTTGAATGTTTACTATATGAGTATTCCTTTGTCCCTCTAAAATAATGACATAGGTAAAATTGGTATTTTTTAAGAAAAAGGTAGATATTTGGTAATAAATAAAGATAGATAATGAATTGTATGGATAAATTTAAAAGAGAGTTAAAATGTATGGATGAGATTAAAATAAAGTGGTTGGCCATGATTTAAATGAGCTTAAAATGTTTGTGTTTGTAAAACTCACTCACACATATATGCACACAGTTTCAATGGGCTTAAAATGTTTTTTTGTTTGTAAAAATCACCAACATATGCTGGGGTGTGTTTGTGTGTTGGGCTTTGTGTATGTTTGTGGTATACAATTGCTTGCATGACTTCCAAGTGACAATTTATTCTTAAATTGATCTAGCATATTGCAGGTGATGATGTGTTAATATGTGTGGGATCTGATGATGAAGTTGGAGGCTTTGAGAGTAGTAAGTGCTCGGAGAACACTAGAGCATGTGCAGGTTTTATTGTGGAGAATGAGTTGAAAGGAAATCTGGAATGCAATATGAAGGAGAAGCCGTTGGAAAATAAAGAGTTCGTACAAGATATTGATTTAGAAAGTTGGTTGGACATTGAGTCTACTTATTTTCTTCATAAGGAAGTGGTGGGTGGGGGAGGTTTTGGAAAAAGAAGTTTGCTTGAAGATAATGAAAGTTTACTTGATTCTTATTTAGAGAATTTGCAAACAAGGTCTAAATCAATTGCAAAGGAGACTTGTCAAGAGGAGAATGAAAAATTAAATTCTACCTCCCATGTGGAGTACTTTAATACATGCCCTCCAAATGTCCAATCTACATGTCATCTTGGTAAGTTGGTGGTTTATCTTATTGCGTTCTTAGAAGTTAGGATTAAGAGAGATTTTTGTATATTTATAGGTAGAGCCAATAGTTTTCAATTTCACCACTTAAATGTTGGAAATGTTGAGAAGAACTTGTAAAGAGAACTAGATTGCCTTTAAAAATAAGCATAGGAACCAAGGAATCATTTTATCTTTAAACATATTAATTGAATTTAGATTCATACATACAATTTCTTTTCTTACCATTTTTGGGACATTTTTTGTCCGCCAAAACCATATTACCTATTTTTATATCATGATGCTTCATTAAAAATCTACAAACCAAAGGCTTTGTGAACAATAAATATTTTCGGGTAAGGATTATTATTTTAAAGAAGTTATTGACTTTTTTTGTCACTTTTGGTCAGGTCAGACATATAACAAGTCATATGATAATGCCTCCCAAGAAGATGATATTATAATGCAACATGTTCAAGTAAGACCATTATGACTTTCTTGTTGAATTTTGATCTTTTTGGTGTCCAATCTTTAATGTTTTAATTTTAGCAAGTGTTGGTTGCACACTTTGTGGTCTTACATTTGATTGAACAAGCATTGGTTAGTAATTATTAGATGACCTAACACTTTCTCTTGTTTATAGTTTTTTCCACTTAGAAACTGCATTGTCTTTTTCTAGCTTGATTTTATTGAAGATCGCTTTGTCAAGTTTCCACCTTCATAATTATGTTATATTCCATCGTCCATGATTTGCAACACTTGCTATTAAGTGGTTTTATACTCTTGTCTTGCAATCTCATCCACTTCTTTTTCTCTCTCCTATATTTCTCCTTTTCGTGATCCCCAACCTGGTTATTAACATTAAAAAAGGAACTCCAAGCAAGTGTTATAGATCATTAGGACAAAGGTAGTAAGTAGTCGAGTTATTGAACCTCTAGGCCTATTAGTTGATTTCAGGGTTAAGTGTAGCTATTATGCGTTGGTTTTGGGGCTTTTGATAAGTTAAGTTTGTTAAAGTCAATTGCAAAGGTTATATTGTTGTAGATTTATAATAATATGAGCTTTTGTCTTTTGGAGTACTATAGAGACATAAATTGTCTTCTTGATTTTTTTTTATTTTTTCGAACTAAAAATTAACTTTTCTACTTGCTTAAGATGAAAGAGGATCATTTAAGATGGTTTGGGTATGTGTAAGGATAGAGTATTGGTGATTCGGTGAGGAAGAGAAAAATTTAGAACTTATGGTTTTTGAAAATAGGGCGAGGAAGATCGAAGATGATATGGAAGACATTAGTGTATAAATATATGAACAGTTAAGATTTGTCGGTCGAGATGATAAAAAATCAAAATGAATGGTGACTAAGAATGCTTGGGGACTACCACTAGGGGTGTTCATAACCGGGTACCCGGCTTTTCGGGTACTCGACTTTAGTCGGGTAGTTATTTTAACGGCTTGTGTCCCGACCCGATTTATCCCGGTACCCGGATAAACCAGGTTGGGACACCGGGTACCCGGTTTTAATGGTGTTGATTTTTTTTGGGCTTTTTTATAATTTGGATTAAAGGTTAGAGCATTGATATTGTTTCGTGTAATGAAGCAGAGTGCTTTATTGCTAGACATGACAATGTAAACTTCAATTGTTAGATGAAACTAGAATAAATGAATAAATTCTTGTAGAAATGAGAGAAGCAGGTCATAACTAGTAGTCGGTCTATAATTCAATGCTTTGATATAAAAGTTGCCTTAATTATTTTAGCAGGTAGTTAGCCAGTAGTCCTATATGATTATGTTCATAAGGTTGAAGCATTAATTGCTTTTGTAAAAATTAAAGTTGCCTTAGTTTTGTAAGCAACAGAAGCTATGAAAAATTCAAAGTTGCCTTGTAAATATTATAAAGTTGCTAGTGTTGTACATTAACGGGTTGGCGGGTACTCGGATCAATGTATTTTGTGGCCCATGACCTGACCTGGTTAAGACGGGTCGGGTACCCGACCCGTATCATATCATTTTTTAATATATTGACCCGCCATTTTGCGGGTTAGCAGGTCGACGGGTCGGGTCAAGCGGGTCGGGTATTTTTGAACACCCCTAACTACCACTTGGATAGATCTATTGGTTCATAACAGCCTGAAACCCTATCTTTTTGGATTTAGGCATTTGCATTGTTGCTGTTTAGATGTTTGTTACATTAAATTTTGCTTTTATTGTTATGATATTAACGTTTTGTTTTCTATGATGAAATTTCAATTTCTAATATAAATTTAAGATATTTAAGGTTTATTATCTCTTGTATTTTGTTGAACTTAATAATGATATTGAAGTTTTTAGAGTTGAACTCAATCAAACTTTTGAAGTATTAAAATAAGAGAAACTATTATTTGTAAGTATTGAAATGAATTTATTAGTACTAAATTGAACTTGATTTATTTCTAAGCTATAATAATTCCATTAGCCCAGCGCCATTATGTGGCTCCCACCTAGGGTGAGGTTTGGGAGGATCGAATGTACGCAACTTACCCTTGTTAATGATAAAACTAACAAAAATGTTGCTTTCAATTAACCTTTGGTAGTATATGTCATGTGCAACTTCACATAAATAAGAAGTGCACATGATTTAATGAGCCATTTTATTTCAGTCTATTATAATCCAAAACCAAAGAATCATAGATCTTTGCCTCTATTGAAATAATGGACATTTGACCTATTACTAAACTAAACATAAATTATTAATATTAAAAATTATGTAATTTCAAGTTGATAAGATATAACCCATAGTGACATGGTAATCTTTGGTGGAGAACGAGGTGCTATTGGTGTTGTTCCTTCAATAAACAAACTAAGGGAGGTATGAATGTAAATTCAAGATTGGTGTTGAGAAAGACAATTGTTCTCTTGGTGTGCTTGTGAGATCGATTAGGATTCCAAATAGCATTGGAAATATCATGTTGATCGGAGATACAACATAAGCAATAGTCCGATTATTTGAAATAGTCTGATTTTTTGAAATAGTGAAGGGGGAATATATGCACAAATGTAATGATTTAGATTTAGGTTTTGATGTGGATTGGATTCCTTTTTTAAAAATATATTATGGATTTATAAAGGAATTAAATAGTTGGTATTTATTTAGATTCAATATAAAACTAGTATCATTATTAGCAAACAATTTCGCTTATGTCTTTTTCTGTAGGCAAGCTCTAGTTAGGGACTAGAAGTTAGGAGTTGGTTTGATCTATCGCCGAAGAAGATGGGCCATATGGCTGTGTTGTTGCAAGCTACTTACTCTTGACAGTTCAACAACATCTGGAAGTTTTTGGGCAACCCACACACCCATACCACAAATGTCTAGCAAAGTCGACACCCAACATCACATGTGGTGTCTCGGGTGCTGAAACCCATAATTGAAGCTCGCCTCATGTCCGCAATAGCCCTGCGATGTCCGCACATACTACAAGTTTGCAAGTCTTCGACTGGTTAAGGAGTCTTTTGATAGTCAAATTCTATCTTGTTTTAATTTAATCTTGTAGATAGTTATTATATATTAATTAGGGTAAGTTTTTTAATTATTACTCTGTTGCATTTGAATTTGGTACAAAGAGATAGAGTTTATTTATTAAGTTTTAGTGGGTGAGTTAGACATAAAATAAGTGGATAAATTAATTACATGGATGAGGTAAAAAAAAATTGAGTTTATGGATGAAATTAAAGATATAACTTGGGATTGTAACGTTGCAAAGTTAAAGGGACTTATGTAAAAGAAAACTATGAAAAATTTAAAGGGACAAAAGGACTATCTTTTACTTAGATTATTTATAATTTTAAATATTCTTGCCCATCATTAACAAAAGACACATGTTTAATTGACTATTGAGTTAATTTAAAGTGTTGTGAATACTTAAAGCATACAAATTTGTGCAACAGAAGTTAAGAGCGTTTTCTTTCGTTATAAGGCTTTCAAAATTTGTTTAGGAGTGTTCTAATTGAGAAGTGCAATTGAGTTGGTTTCAGGAGTAATAAGTTGACTTTTGTAAGGCTGTATCGTGTTTTTAGTATTGGTATAAGGCTAAGTCATATCATACTGATTACGGAATAGAAAATGTAATGGATATCTTGGATACATTGAACAAATCATTTTTCTCTTGTATGCCCAGATACACGCTCACAAGCAAAATTGCAAAAATGTGGTAATTGTTGCGATCGTGGTAACGACACAGTGATTCGATAACATGAGCTATATGGTTATCGTAACACAACTATCAATAAAAAGGATGAGTCAATACTCGAAACGACACAAAACACCAGTTTTTTACGCCTTTACACCGCTGGGAATATCAGTTATATAATGCGACTGATGTGATGCGATGCAACCTTCTTTTTGTAAGCCACACACATCCCTTCTCCTTCTTAAACTTTTTGTCCAATCCCATGTCCTTTTTACTCTTTGTTCTTTAAAAATTGATTTTCTCCGGCTAAATTATCCATCTTCTTATATATGGTCCTTGATCGAATAGTCTCATACCACAGGTTTCTCATTGACACCAGTTTAGCAACTTACATGTTTAATTGCATATAAAGGTTAATTAATTCGATGTTGAGGTGGATTTTTTTGTTATAATGTTTGCGTTATGGTATTTTGGAGATACTCCCTCCACTAAACCGACATTTCTGAAACAGGGGTAATTTTTTAAAAGCACTCCCTAACGTGTCTACCTTTTTCCAAATGTGGGATTAGTAACAGAGGTGGGGATTGTTGTCACTGTTACCTATACACAATAGCTTGTGGTATCTATATCTGTAATACAACTTTGTTTTGTTAAAGTGGTCCAGATTTAGATGTCTATCAGATTATCACTATAACAGTGTAGTACCTAGTAGTTCAGAGTTCGAAAGTCTTAGAATGAGATTCGCAAGGGGCTGGGGATGCTCATACAATAGCTAATACTGAACGTGTACAAAATACACTGTCAGAAGTTAGATGCATGCTCTTTGGTGGCTGGTTATTTGCTTGCATTATGGCTGTTCTATTTTATTTGATGCTCCAGGAAACATCCAATGTTTATGTTGGTCATGTGCTAAACTGCAAAAGCACGTCTTGTGTTTTCAGAATCATGATGATGTCAGGGAAAATGTCAGACGGGAGAAAGGATGTGTAGTCGGTAAACCAAAGCGTGGTGATAAAGATCGAGCTATAGCAGAGAAAAAACAGAAGAAAGAAGAACAAGCAGCAAACAGGAAGAAACTAATGGAGGAAAAAAGGCTCAAGAAGGAGGTCAGTTTTTTGTCGAGCAAATTTAACATAGAAAATCATGGTAAGACAAGAGCTTATGAAGTTTGTTCATGATCCAGCAAGAGAAAGCTGAAGTTGCTAGGCTTAAACAGTTGGAGAAAGAAAAGAAGAAGTTGGAGAAATACAAACTCAGTGAGAAAGACATTGTGGCAGAGATTGATCTGAAGGTTCTGTCAGGTTCACTTGGGGGTATGTTTTCTCGACTTCATAATTAGATTACATGAAGTTGTTGATTTTTATATTTAATCACTTATTGTGATTATAGGACCACTTCTTACAATGTTTGACGAGAAACGTCTTTGTCATAACCTAACTTCCAATCCTATAGAAAAATCAATTGTTTGGAGATTGACTCCTCCACAGGGAATGTCTCAGGTAAATCTATGAATTTATGAATTATAGTATTTTTTGGATAATTGTTATGATTATGTAGCCAATTAGATGTAAATGGTATTCTATGCGCTTATATATTAATTACTCTTTACCTAAACTTAACAAGTTTAACATCCAATGGTAAATACTATTTATATTTTCATGAATTATTTACTTTGATTGTCCATTTCCGATGGGATCAAAGATTATAGTTTTTTTTTAATATTTTTTTTAAAGTTTTGGTTTATAATGGACTTTAGTCTAAATGGTTGATTAAATCATATACACTTCTTATCACAAGCTTAAGGTTGCGAACATTTGACTCCGCAAACTCCACCTAGGTTGGAGCCTGGATACGAGTCAGTTAATGATGTTGAGGTGAAAACATGTAACATTAAATGTACTTTAATTGTAATAGACATGGTAATAATATTTGAAATGAAACTAAGCAATAAAATGTTGTTAATTAAGTTGTTTTCAGTTTAAACCGTTATCTTGATTTTCAGTTCAAATTTACTTTAATTAAGCTGTTTTTAGTTTTAATCTTGTTCTTCTTTGACGCTATATGTTGTTTATTATTTGGTACTATACTTTTGGCACTATTAAGATATGGTGATTATAAATCTTCATAGTTTAAATGAAAAGTACAAGAATTTTTTATGTTGTTCGTTAATTACTTTTTTTTTTGTTATAAGTGGCTAGTAATTCAATGTATTAATTATTTCAAATGAAATGATGTTATAAAATAAATCTTAAAATGTTCATCTATAACTGATAGAATGGTCCTAACTTTTATGGGTGTAAAAATGAAATGCACTATTTTACTAGTGCCTTGTATAATGTATCCTTCTCTCTCTTTGTGCATCTTAACTCTTGAAGCCTTCACCCTTAAGCTACTCTTCAAAAGATCAATTATGATTTCTGATATACCTTATAGCTCATTGTTACTACTAGGATTCATTAAGTATACTTTCTTGTATATAACTGATACAATGGTCCTAACTTATGTGGATGTATGAATGAAATGAACTATTTTACTAGTGCCTTGTATGACGTATCCTTGTCTCTCTTTGTGCATCTTAACTCTTGAAGCCTTCATCCTTAAGCCACTTTTTAAAAGATCAATTTTGATTCCTGATACACCTTATGGCTCGTTTGTTATAGCTAGGATTCATTAAGTATACTCTCTTGTTATGTTACAAATGAGATTATGGCTTTGACATTGTGTATGTCACAATTATAATTCCTCTTTGGTTATAGCTTTGGATGCATTGAAAAGGAGATAACATGACATGGTGCAGGACTCTCATTTCTTACAACCTAGATTAACTATCCCTTTAGAAATGGTAAAAGATGTGCTATCTAGGGGTGTTCATTAGCAGGTACCCGAAAAGACAGGTACCCAGTTAGTCGGGTACCTTTTTTAACGACCCGTGTCCCGACCCAATTAATTCGGGTACCTGGATAAATCGGGTCGGGACAATGGGTACCCCGGTTTTATAAAATGATCAAAATTTTCTCATCACCATTTTTTTCTACTATAAATACACAACAATTCAACGAAGCTCATTTAAAACAAACTAATAAATTATTCCTAGAACAGAATTAAGATAAGATAACAATAATAGAATAAAACAAACTGATAAATCATTTCCAGAACAAATTTTAAAAACTGAAATAAAACAAGAACAAGAATCGACAGTAAAAATAAAACGAAATTTACATCAAAATCAAAAACAGAAATCAAGAACAAAAAAAAAAAAAGAAATCAAAAATCAAAACAAAACGTAACCAAACAAAATGAAGAATAGTAGAACAAAAATTAGAAACTTAATCAAAAATCAAGAACAAGAACTAAGAAATTAAGAAGAATGAAAACAAATAAAACGAAAAAGCAAAGCACAAAAAAAAAAAAAATCTAAATCTAAACCCACAAAACACATATACAATGAAAATGTGAAACAAGAATGAAGAATGGTGGATCATGGGGTGTGGAGTATGGAGTGTGGAGGTGTTAGGAAGGGAAATCAGAAGAAAAGACTAGTAGAAGAGAAGATGAAGATAGAAGAGAAGCAGGAAGGGAAATCAAAAGATTACTAGAAGACGGCTACCCTTTGAAATATTGAAAGAAAGTGAAACTACCCTTTGAAATGTACTGAAAAGTGAAAACCCTAAGAACATATATATTTATCTCTTTAAACCGGGTCAACGGGTACCCCCTTAAATTTTTAGTGGCCCATGACCCGACCCAATTAAGGTGGATTAGGTACCCGACCCGTAAGTTACAATTTTTTTAATAATTTGACCCGTCATTTTTGTTGCGGGTTGGGTTTTGTTGTACAGGCCTAGTGCTATCCACCTATTGTGGAGGTGAGACTATCGATCACGGACCATGCTTTATTACTCCTTCAATGGAGCTCTCGATGTAGGCTTTGTCGTAGATGGTTTCTTTAACAAAACCTTTTATCTTGAGAAGCATTCCAAAGTGAATAATTCTCGCTTTTGCACCTGAGGTCATGAGAACATCACGGAAGAGAGGTGCTTGATCTTACCATTCAAGATTGTAGAATTTCGATGTTTGATGCTTGCCTCAAATCTTGAATTGCTACTTCAACTTTTGATTTACTAAACTTATCGTTCCTTCCCTATTTTTTAGCTATGAAGAAGAAGTTCTTGTAATTGCTTGCCTAGCTCTGGTTGCTAAATTGTGTTAGCATTGCTATAATAATAGTGATGGAGGATGAATTATTCAATTTTCTCCTGTTTTAGCTTCATTTGAGGTGGTGGCGGTAATGATTATGATGATTTGGTAATTCTCTCTTATCATTATTCTTGCCTTGCTTATGCTAAGCTCAGTCCTCTTATGATATTTGGCACAAACCTCCAATGGGTTATCTATGCCTTTAAAAATTTCGTTCCTAAGGACTTCTTTACAGAAATTCTGCTAGAGCTATTAATGTTGATTTTAACCTTTTTGCTTATAAATTAATCAAAAGTTGAATTTGCGATCTTAATACAATTTTCTTAATCTCATGCAAATCTCATTTGCGATGTAGTTTTCTTTGATTTCTTTTATTTCATTCTTTATTCTGAATATGAGGAAGTTCACAAAAGCCTACTTTTGTATTTTCGTATTCATAAATAGGTTATTGATGGTGATTTACTGATTTTTTTTTTTCTGCAGTGCTATGGTGGAAAAACAGATATTCAGTATATATTGCTGATATATGATGATGCTGAGGAATTCTGCAAAAGTGCTAATGATGGATCTCTAATCAATCATATTTCATCCGTGCGAAATCGTTATCCATCTTACACTATTTGCTGCCTCACAAATAGATTGATGTCTTTTATTAATAAAAGGTGAGACTATTTGCAAATTGTGTTTATCTCTTCGGATTTCGGACTATATTTTTTTAGATTCAAAAGAATTTCTTGTTTGTATACATTAGCTGATACATTCTTGTTTTACTGCCTTTTTATTTTCATCCCCCTCCTGCTCATAGATAACAATGCTATGACAACGTAACGAAATAGTGATGTGGTAACGTGAGTGATGAGATTGTCATATCGCCAAATATCGGCTGAAATCATGAGATATCCCTTGATACAACATAAAATGCGGTTTTTTACACTTTGATAGCGCAATTCATATCGCTTCGATAAATTTGAAAACCTTTACTACACGGTCAATATGATACAACACGATCTTGTTTTTATACTATGTTCCCGTGTTTCCTTATTGAATAACTTATTGGCAGCTATCATTTAATCTTTTTGCCATAGATATGGTTAAACCAATAAGGAGTTTTCTTACTATATTCCACTTTCTTATTTGAGCTAGTTTTTTTATTTGACCCCTTTTTCTTTTATAGAAATGAAATTTATAATTCTTTCATTATCCCACAAGGTCTCTTATACATTCTCGTTTTCCCCATTCTTTTCATTTTTCCATAACTCCTTAACTCCCCAACTCCTTCCCTTTAGAAAAATCCCCTCATGTCCCCAACTATTTAACATTTCTGCTCTTCTATTTTCTCAAGTCAGTCTCATGTATTCTCTATCCTTTTGTTTGTTCAAGACTTCGTTTGATCATAATTCAGTAATTATTATGTAAAATCCAGACAATTTTGTCAAATTAACAAATAACTTATTTTCTTACGCTTTACTATCAGATCAATTTAATCGAACCTTGTAATAAATTGCTTTGTTGTTTCAAATGATGTGTCTTCTAAATTAATCTAGTACATGATTTTATATGAATAAATTCAATAACATTTTTAATGGGTATTTAATGAGTTAATTAGTGTAAAATAAATGAATTTGAAGAAGCATACAAAGATAAAGAAGAAGGAAATGTGGTGAAGAAGCAAAGTAATGTACTAAAAAATCTTTACTAAAATCATATAGTTAGTGGTTTTTGATAAGTATGTATTGCGTTGATTTTTCCAGTTGTTTTTGGCTCCAGATAATAATAAACTTAAAAATTTAACCAATAATTTTGGTGATGAATTTATAAATTCAAATTCTATTCTTGTTTTAATATTTATAAATAAATATTAATTTTCTTATTAGTTAAACTAACGCAGAACATACCTTCTCGAGCCCATACTTATATTTTCGCTCCGGGCCTCTAAAATGTCGAAGACGGCCTTGTTTCCATGCACGATTGATCTACATTGAGGTTTTGCTTCATGCCATTTTCTTTTGCCGTTATCCTAGATTTGATAACAAGACTTATCACGGAAGAAGATCAATAGTTCATAAGGCTGCATTATGTTTGGTCTAAATTGTATATAAAACAAAACTAAACGACTATTAGCAATTTGGGTGTTAATATTTTTTAAAATTGCAATTTTGTGATTTGGTTTGATTTTTCATAAATTCACACTCAATTAAACGATTTTGATTTAGATCATAAACTGTAAGAGTAAAATCAGATTTTTAATTGTATTTTTTATTTATAAATACTAATAATAAGAAATCTTAAAACCATATGGATTGGTTTCAAGTTTCAACATCATATTTTGATGGCAATGTTACATTTTCTTTACGATTTGATCTATTATTATGTTGTTTCAACTTAATAGTTGGAAAGGAACATAACAAATTCAATGATAACATTTTTAGACCTCAAACGGTACCAAAAGAAATCAAATCTTATCATAATTGTTTGGTGTGGTTCCTTTTGAGAGATTAAATAGTTTAGTGCAGTACGGGAAACAATTTTATGACGTTTAGGTGCCACAATGCATCAAAGCAAGTCGTGTTGAGCTCTGATGGTACACGTTCAATGAGGACATCTTATTAATGTACGTAATTAGAGATGATTATTATAGATGTATATGTTATAATGATTATTGAGCTCTGATGGTACACTTTTACAAATATTGTAGATGAAATGAGGAAAAACCATTTAACGTTTGTTTCATGTACGAATGATATCTTATTTGAAGAATTTGGATTACATATGATCTTTTTTACCCATGATTATTCACTTTGATGTTTTTGATTCATCTAGTCGACCCCATATTGTTGGGATTAAAACTTTGGCATTGTCGTTGTGAATGATACTAATTGTCATTGATTTTGTAAATTACTCAAATCTTGATTTAACGTTATCTTGTGTTGGAAAGTAAACAATGACAGTATGAAACAGCTGAGTACAAAGATCAATCTTTCAAATAATTCTTTTTAAAAATCATTGTAGAATTAGTCTTTTCTCTTACTGAATTGTTTTTACCCCGTTGGCTATGAAATTTGTATCATTGTAAAGCTTTGCACAAGTGCACACTTTAACTCTATCTCTATATGCCCTTTTAGAAGGGGGTTTGGTGAAAAAAACTCTTATCTTGCTTGTATAAGGTTCAGCTTTTCATTCTCTGTTAAATCTTATTATCCTCCTGCTATGTAATTTTTCTTCATCTCTCCTTGGCTGTTTTATCTTTCTTAAGAAAGGTAGTGCAATTTATTTCCTCAGACACACTTTATTCTCAACAAATTGTAATAAGTATTGTTTAAATTCTACGGATGACACCTTGAAGGATTTATTTTCCTATTTATAGCATGTATCAAGGCCCAAGGGCATGAAGATCTTGAATCCTCTTTTTGAACACTAATATCAGCTGTTTCTTCTCTCTTGCTTTGTTGGTCACCTTATCTTCCTCTGTAAAAAAAGGGTATACGACACTCTCTCCTCCAAGTTTCCAACATCAAGAACCTCATCTATTAAGTTTTTGCCTTGAATATATTGTGTATACCTTCTGGTCTTCACTTGCTTGATCACATTGATGACACCATCCAAGCTCCAATTGATATTGACAAGCCTCCATGGAATTAGCTCTATGCTGGCGTTTACATTAGATATACCAGGATTCTCACTGATTTTCTTATCGCTATTGTGTATGAAAAATCCACTGCGTCTTGCACTGTAAGAATGCTAGTTGTCTTTGAAGGTGATTGTTTTCTTTTCAATGAAGAGCTTTAGGTTTGTCCTTTGAGCATTAGGGACTTGCTACAGATGTGCTTTTGGGGTTGGAGAAGCAAAGGAGGAGTTACTATTACGCAATGCTTTGATGGCTTTTAGTATAGTGTATGGTTGGAGCAGCTTTCATGCACTTTACAGGAGTATCTGTTACCTGTGATTTGTTGATGAAAAAAGCAACTTATTTAGCATCATTACATGTTGCGGTGGAGGTCCTTAAGGTTTCAAAAGGACATTCACAGAGATTGAGTTTGGAAATTTTTTTTTTCTGGTTGAGGAATGCTTGTCCTCTATTATTCTGTATTGGTTTCTTGTCTCTTAATCACTTTATGGTTTTACTTGTCATAAAGCTTTCTTAATTTTCGGGGTTCTGTTATGCTGCCAGGGAACAGCAGAAGTATAAATACAAAAAAGAAGCAATTAATTGGCAGCGTCCACCAGTGGAACAAGTAAGATAACGAAATTTTCACCATGGTTCAACTTTTAGTCATTGGAGTTGCATAAATTGCTAGTCTAATTGAATGCCTTTATGCAGCTGTTTGCTAAGTTAAGTACTCAGTTTACCAATGTACATACAAGACTATGTGTTGATGAAGCTGAGGTTGCTGAGCATGTTGCTGGGTTGACAATTAACCTTGCCAAATGCCACTCAAGGTAGCCCGTCCATTTTTAAATAACATAATTGGATTTTCTACGACATGACCATTAAGTGTCTTGTTCTGCTTTCATATTATTGTCGGTTGATCACTGAGGCATTGACATCGTTCCATTTGGTAGTCACAGGCATTGCATATTTCCATTCCCGTGCTAACTCTTTATGGTGGCAGTTGACATGTTTTATTTTGCTTCTCCACACCCTAAAACATTAGATTTTGTTGAGTACGGTTATATTTCTGGCAGTGTTGTGCCTCTTAGGCTTTCTAATGAATCATGGCAGCCCTAATTTTAATTTTATTTCGGGAGTGACGCGGGGGTGAGGGCTAAATAGGGGTGTAAAATTATGGGATTGTTTAAATCCAGAGAACATTAGTGGTCAGTGGGAGTATAGACTTCAAAAAGTGTTGAAGAATATTTTTTAGACTCTGAAAGATCCTGGTCTGACTCTGAAGCTGAATAGTCTCTTTGTATCCTGAGAACATAAATGTTGAACAAGATTATAGGCTCTGGAAGTGTCTAATTTGGCTTTGGATGGGTTAGAGCCTAAGTTTTCTTCTAAATTTTAAATTTCTTACTTCTTGTTCAATGTTGATGTACTTCACTGGAAATATTTCGGGGTTAGAATTTTTTACTTAGCTGACCGGTATTCATTTCTGTGGCATTGGTGTGATGGTACGTTGTTTTCTAATACGTATACTTTATGAATTTAATCCCATGAATGGACGGTTCTGAAATGCTGCTGCATAACTTGTATTTAGTAAGCAGGGAATTTTTATAAGAGGGGCAGAGAGAGTGAAAATGGGGTCACCCTTCATTGTAGATCAAGTCATGGTTCTTCTGAATACTTATGTCCTGAGGCTGTACTACTGCACTTTGCATTGCTTGGGAAGGGGGTTTTGTGTCTTTTGAGAATGCTATATGGACAGAAAAAAAAAATGGAAAACGGTTTCTGGTTAACATGGCTTTACTTCTTACCTAACTGAAAAAAAATGGAAAATGGTTTCTGGTTATCAAGGCTGCTCAAATAGCTTTTTCTTATTCTTCTTTTTTGTACTCCTGAGGGTGTTATCTGGACTGAAGCCAGTGCTCTCACCATGGCAGCTATTCCGTCCGGTTTCTAATACAGAAACACCTTTTGTGTTGTATGGCAGTCTTCAACTTTGTAAAATATAGATATATACAAGTATATGACCTTCAAAATGTAAAGTGGTGCTACAAGAATTTGATAGCCATTAAATGAGTAAATTGGAAAAGTGCTCCTTTGCCCGTGGCATTGTTTGGCTGGTGGAATGTTACATATAGTACAATTATTTTAGAAGCAACTATAGTCTAAAAACTCTATTGTGAGCCTCCAGGTACTGTGTTTTACCCTTATTACTCACAGCCGAAGGCCAATCCTTCTGTGTACTTATACCTGCATAATTTGCTGCTAGATTGCATGAATTCATGGATGTCGTTTATACTGTCTATGTAGTTAAACATGTAGGTTAAGTGCATCAGGCCCCTAAGTACTCTGCTTTTTTTTTTTTTGGCAGAAAGAAGCTGACACACCTATCTGTGAATGCCAATGGATGTAATGTACCAAAAGACTGTGTGGACAGAGGACTCATAATGAAGAATCCATGGTTAGCATTTTTTTGGTACACTGATATTTATGTCTCCGGAATGTTTTGATTTTTTGTATCTCAACTAGGAAATATAAAATGAATAACTAGTGTGGTTTAGTTCTGCAACTTTTGGTCAATATCCACTCAATAAAGAGCTGCTTTTTTTTTTTGACACGAGGACCTTTAAATTTGTAATGAACTGGAATAGTCTGTGGTGGTGATTGGGCAATGTGAGAGTGTTTGAGGGGATTTGTTGGGGGTGGGTTTGTCATATGGACATTGCACACTCAAAATGTTATATTATGTAGAGGATAGTATTAGAGTATTTCAGCATACTCAAAAGCTCCCAAATGTATATGAACACATTTCTCAATACAAGCATAAGGATTCTCCTTTACACCCCTTCATTATACATACTAAATCAAATTATGCCAAGAGTTCCCCCCCTCTCTACTCAACATTTTTAAAACTACTTGATCAGCCCCTTTATCTTCTGCCACTCATAGGCTTAGAGCTTCACAGATGATCAGGTACCGACAGAATGCTGAAGCTAGTTTTGTAGACACATATGTGCTGGTGATTATGCGTTTGCAATGTGTTGCCTATTCTTTTAAAAAAGGCTTCTCATCCAGGATTACTTGATTCTTGACTCCTAAAATATGAACTTATATGCAGTTCATTTCATCAATAGGAGCGTCTCTTCAAATCTGACCTTTGAGGCTGTTTATGCATGCATTAGCCATAGTTACATGGTTTTTGGTACTGAGACGCTTGGGTCTTTCAGGCAATTGTCATTCTAAGGTAGACTAGTTTATTTATTCAGTGTTTGTTTTATTCTATGTACGTGTCATGTACCTTCCTCATAAAAAATATTCCACCGTCCGAAATAACTTGAACACTTCTTTCAAAAATAATATCAAATAAGATACAAAGATTATAGTTGAATCTTTTTGCAGTTATTTTAGTCCGATCTTCTCCAAGCGTTCCCTTAACTTTCATGGAGATCATCTCTAGTTTTCATTGTTACTCTTGATCTCAGTATGGTGGACAATCCAGTTGTGTCCACTATGTAACCTGCCATGATGCTCCCTACCTGTAAGCCACTAAGCCACTTATTTTCCCCATTTTTGCACGAGCAATTAGGCTGAAAGTGAGATTATTTCTCATAATTATTTGTGAAACTTTAACATGGAGTTGCTGTATGCATGCTGTCTAGCACTTAAATCTATGAGAGAATGGTAGTGGATGTTACATATCTGCATAGCAGATATGTCTGCGATGATAACCCTCATCTGATTAATGTGGTGAGTGGTGACTAATGATTTTAATTGCATCATACAATACCTATATCTATATAATCCATGTTGCAAAATTAGTCAGCATAACCGTGTCGTTACCGTGTTGCAAAGTTTTTTGAGATTATTGCAACCAATATCTAGGCTAAGATATTAAAGAAACCATCCGCATAGTTCCGAGTTTGTTTCGTGACCGTTACTTCAACCATCGCCGAACAGATTTTTGCACTATGCTTTGATCTAGTTCCCGTCTCCATCAAATTTGTGGCTAAGCCGAAGCCTGTACTGGTTTGGGTACTAGTTGGATGTAGGACTAACAAATTTGCTCACATTCTGTTATTGGTTGGATAGGGGAATGGCAAGATGGTATCTCGAAAAATAGGTTGTGGACGATTAATTATTTTCTTAAGATCTATTTGGAACTTGAGATAATCATAAATTTTAATTATGTAAGTGTTTTTGTTTCAAAAGGCATTTGTCTAGAAACATCTACAAATTTCCAATCAAATTATATTTTGATAAAAATTACTTTCTGAACATCAACAATTCTCTGTTAGCGCAACTACAAATGTTTGAGCTGGCTACGACAAATGCTTGTACATACACGGCCAAGCTACATCTCTTAGCTTATCCGTGCATGGTCAAGCTGTGACAAAATTTGATTTTTGACAGATAGATATGCTTGTACTAACTCTATATAAAGCTGTCATAAAATGATATATACTTCATCTGGTTTTTAATAGTTGCTACACTTCTATTTTTCACGCTATTCAATGCATGATTTTAATCTTTAATATCTTTAATTTCATATGATAAGAAATTCTAAAGTTAGTATTATGAAAATATGCATTAAGACGAATCAAACAAGAAACCACTTGACTATGTTTTACATTATACATGGAGAAATATGTACCAAACAAGATCAGTTGATAAACAGTAGTTGCTATAGGAACTGTAGCAACTATTAAAATCCAGAAGAAGTACTTTATGCTGATTATGATAGGTAGTAACTCTATAGTTGTTTTCATGAAGTAATAAAAAAAAGGTAATCTCATCCGAGCTGTATTCCATTGGATATGAAGTGTTGTAACAAGTTCAAGGTCTCCCAACACTGCTTTGGTGCTTTGATAAATTGAGTTATGTCCAGCCTTTTTTCTGTTGAAATGTTCTATCTTCAATCTCTATCTCTCTATATGTTTCTATCTATTCTTTTTTTTTTTTTGAAAAATTCAAGTTATATTATAACAACAAAAAATACAAACAAAGTGCAACTCCCCGGGCGAGACAAACACCACAAACCCTCCCAAACACCGAATTCTCGAACCTAATTATGGAGAGAGCAAGACAACATCCTTCCATGACGCTCACCTACGAAACAAACATCTTCCAAGAACGGCCAGAAACCGTTAACATGGTTAGGCTAAGAACAAGAAGGCTCACAAGACACGGCCACTAGCTAAATTGATTCCTACAACAAAACATGAGTGTAAGACCACTAAAAGGAAGCAACAAAGCTCACTGTCCTAAACTACTGCAGACCCAGCCTACAACAATTGCAGCACACTATCGATCAAACCCACAAACACCCCCTCCATGCTAGCAAGAAATTGCAGCTAAAAGGGGGCTCCACAACCATGGAAAAAACTGCAGTCGTTGGTGCTTTTGCGGAAACAATTGCGGCGAAATATTGTTGTAACTGTGGAATATCGTTGCAACGGTGACATATCTGAAGTTACACGTTTTTTGACCGTGAAAACTCGTGCACCGTTAGATAAGGGAATTTAACGTCGCGGCAACTCTCAAATATGTTACATAACGGGCATTACGTAACTAACAAGGGAGTTTTTATTCCATGTCCACAACAGCAACAAGAGAAGGCAACAACTACAGCAGCCAGCAACCCCTCAGGGGACACTCAGCAGACCATACCTGCACTGCTACCCAGTTATCAGCAAACCAAAAGCCTCGCTGCACTTGACTAGCAGCCAAGTAGCACCTGCTGTAGCAAGCACAACAACTAAGCTGTGACTGGAACGGACAGCCAACAGCACAACATATCAATCAGACAAAGGCAACTACTCCAAAAAAAACTACAGCAGCCTCCCTACAAATGAACAAAGGTCGTGACCCATTCACAACAAGACCAGGTCCAGCTTATAATAACAAAGAGGCAACCTACACCTGTAAGCACAATGGCGCAAAAGCATCACAACTTGCAGGATCACAAAATGAAAATGGCAGCAACAGAAGCAGATAGATCAGGTCCAAGCTTGAGATCAAAAAAACCAGAATACGACCATGCACCAACAAACATCATTTGCCAAGGGGCTGGAAAGAAATAAAAAATAGCATCTAGTCATCTACCTTTACTTATCACCATCCAAACACCCGAAAAGGGGGCGCGTGTTTGTGTGTGTTGGGGGGGGGGGGGGGGGGGGGGGGAATTAACATCGTTTACGGTATTGCAATTATTATCACTTACAGGGGCCTAGCCTTTATCATCTCACCGTCATTCGGTTCTTCGTTTGCACGTCGGGGGAGTGACCTCTATTGGCTTAGCTTTGGGAAACCATGTTTTCCTCTTTGGATGCAAGTTGATCTTTTTGTATCTTTTTTGTATTGCAACTATGCCCCATCATTTCTTAGAGAAATTGGGTACTCATTTATAAAACCCCTTTTGTTAAAATACATTTCCTACATGATCTTTATGAATGGTTTTTTTTTTATTTTGAAGTTATATCCATCTCAATTTAGATACGTGCATAAGACCCCCACTTGAGCTGGATACCCAGAAGGCTGCATACTGCATACACTACCTAACGACCTTCACCCTAATAAATTTAGGGGGGGGGGGGGGGGGGGGGGGCAGGAAGTTTGTCCAAATGGGGATGCATCTCTACATTTCCTTCTTAAAATCAAACCCCTCATGCTTTGTCTTTATAAGAACGTGTCTAGACCCCATTGTTGCTTCTGGTTATTTTAAACTGCATTGTACATGCATTGTAAACGTACATTTCACAATAAAGAATCCATCTTTATGATGGAAGATATTTGGTTTTCGGATGGAAGGCCATGACATTGCAATAAACCTATGAAGGGAGGAAAATGTGGGTATGTTTCCAACCACAAACACTGATAATGCATAATCCCATCTTTTGTTCCATTTTTTAGCTTTCATCTGATCTACTTTTGGCTCCTTTTTTTCTATCCTTCACAGAAAGAGGAGCAAAAGGAAGGGGAATACCTTTGGCTTTAAGAGATGAAGCTCCTTGGACACCCTTTGCACTCAATTCTTTATCCTCCTCAAGTGCTTAGGCGTCCACCTTTGACAAGGTAGTGGAGTTGCATGGGTCTCCGTCCACCTCGTTGCCAGATTTAAGCCCTTGCCTCATACACTTTAATCCAGCCTTCATAAACTGAAATTTTCCCTAATCCTCTTTGAAAGTTGGGTTAATATTAGGTATATTTGTTGAATTGGATGAAAAAAGAATTTTCTCTTCCAATTCGCATAGTTTGACATGTTATTTCTCTTTGTCAAAGGAAATGGCCAAAGCTACACTGTTGGGGAAATCTTTCTTTGAACCTCCCTTTGATTTGGAATAATTTTTTTGGTTCTTTTTCCTCCCTCCTCCCATGATTTGATTACAAGGAACAATCAAAGTTACCCTAATTCCTCAACCATGTAAGAGAAGAGAACTTCTCTCTACTTCCTCTCTCTATGAGGTTTTTTATATCCATCTACTTATCTATGTCTTTTCATCCAAAATTTTTGTGTTATCTTACTCATTTCAAAAGTTCTTAAAACTGCATGTGAAAGTTTTTAATATAATCTACTTTATGTTTTTTGGTTATTTGATTGGTTAACCTGTCAATATCATCATTGTGATTTCCATGGTCATTTTTACTTTGTGTAAGAATTGAGCAACATGGAAACATAATTCACCCTCACTATATAAGAGATTAAGAGGTGGAGCTATGGACGTGATCATGTGTGGTGTATCAATTCAGAAGTTTCTTAGGATACGTAAATTTGTAATTAATTTATTTTAGCATTTTTTTTGTTGTTGAAATACCTAAATGTATAAATGGTTGGTGCTCATCCAATTTTGGTTTTGCAGGTTAAAGGCACTGGTTTCTATTCCAAAAGTGCAACCTAGGTTTGCTATTGCTATATGGAAGAAATATCCAACTCTAAAGTCTCTTTTACGTGTCTACATGGATCCAACGAAAACTGTGAGTCTTTCTTCCATGTTTTTGTATATTCATACATCAGATGATGGTGCAATTGATTTCTAATTGTTCAGCAAAGCATTTAATGTTACCATTTCTAAGTTGGGGGGCTTAGAAATTGTGGACAATTGGCAACTATAGGTTGTCATCTCATAATAAATGATCCTTGTTCATTTTTTATTTTTGACATGGTCTTATTCTCGTCCTAGTAAAGAATATAATTTGAAATGAAGTCTTGAGATAGGTTTTGGAGTCGCACATATTGAAGACAAAACGAGAGAAAATCATTTAGTTGGTTTGTTCATGCGTAAATTCTGAAAAATACATCAAATGAAAAAGTTTAAGTTTAGATCTTTGAAGAGCTTAAAGGAAGAGGTAGCCTGAAGATTCCCTGGATGGATTAATAATGACATGAAGTATTGGGCTTTGTAGGAGCATATGACAGTAGATAGAATGAGTAGGTAAGAAGAATATATGTGAATATCAGAATTAGTTTCCTTAGTTGTAGATTAGTTAAAAAGAGGACCAAATAAATTTTTTTTTTTGTTAGCGATGATCTCTCATGTTAATTTGTTTTAGACCTTTTGGTTTGTGTAGTTGACTCCATATTAGAGATTAAGGCTATATTGTTATTGTTGATGAACTTATTGTTATTGATTAGTTGATGATATAACATTTTAAAAATGTTAATGTGTTGTAATCAGCCAACTTTACTGCTTATCTAGCTTGAGTTGTCTGCCTGTTTGATCTGTGTTCATTTCTTTGCTTCTTTCCATGTTTTCAACACTGAAATTCCAGGTGGATGAGAAAGAATCACTACTTGAGGACCTGCCACTTGATGATCTCGGCAGTCACAGAAGACTGGGTGAGAAATGCTCGAAAAGAGTGTTCAGGATACTCATGGCTCAAAATGGAGGTCTCAACACGGACGACACTGAACATGGTGCTGATTTTTTCCAGAAATAGTGATATCATTGTCTGTCTTGAGATGAAGGATGGGACAAGTGAGTATATGCCTCTACTAACCCACTTATCTTAATATTCTGTTTCCACTTTCTCCTTTTCTTTCAACTTGGGCTCATTTTCCATTTGATATTGAAATTTTACTGTAATAGATTCAAGTAGGTTTGGTGAAGAACATGTTACACAATTGTTTTAAATATTTACAAAGCTCCATGCTGGTGTAAATAACCCCTAGTAAATTAACTTCCTATCAAGTATCACCCATTTCTCACTTAATGAACTTCCTTTCACTCAATAAGGTGAAAATTATTTCAATAAAATAAACTAAGCAGCAATCTTTTCTTCTCTTTTTAGGCTTTGATGCTGATAAAGGCTGATGAGCCACCATATTAGCCCCACAACACCAACGAGAGCTTTCTACTTTTCCATGAAGGTTAAACCAAACACTAATGGGTGATGCTTTCATGATTATATCCATATGGAGTGGCTTGTAGGGGCAACATTTTTCAGCAGTTTGATGTATTGCCTCCAATCTGTTGGTGTCCTCCACCTCTGCTTTCCGCCTTTCAAAATGATTTTCGTCCCATCCACTTTCAGATCCCTTTTAGCATCATTTATCGACTTTTGCTTCCCCTTTGGTCCAATATTAGCTATTTTCATGTTCTCTTCACTATCACTTCTGCGTTATTCAACTATGAAAATGATAAATTTGTTCATATCATAAAAGCCAAAGGCCAAATGATGGAATCGCTATTGTGAATATGCACATTGTGGTCGCCAATCATATTAGTTCTATCAACCCCACGTATCCGTTACCCACTTCTAAAAAATCATTTGTTAATTGGTTTGACATCTTATTATCTAGCAAATTTTTCTTTTCATTGAACCCACGCGTACCCAACTTCAAAATTCTATTTTAACCTTTCAATATTGCCTTCTGGCTTCTATATTAGTAATAGTAGTAGTAGTAGCTTTTGCTTTTTTATCTTATCTTCCGCTCTATATATACATAAGCCAATTTCTAATCTCTTTTTAGAGCAGGTTGGTAGCAGTGGAGAATGGCAGCTTATGCTTCATACATAAAAGCCTGACAATGCATGCCATGAGTATCGTAGAACTTACTCGTTCAACAGTCCAAGCAACAATGGAGTTGTATTTGGATTGTCTAGAAATCCAGAGATGAACAGGAAGAGAAGAGTTGCATCCTATAACATGTATGCCATGGGGAGAAGCTGAAATCCACATCCCGAAACAGCTTCAAGTGCATTCAAAGAGTAATTGTAACACCGTTGACTATTTTGATGTATAAAAACCTTGGAAAATACATTTTAATTCTCTTTTGTGTAGGGTTGTATTGTATATTTTGAACTTTCAATTGAGTTCTAAGCTGAACTTGATATATATTAGCAATGTGATAACCAAACGCAATACAGATTCATTTTGATTTGTAACCATCCTCATTGATAGCTCCTTTTATTTTCATTGATTTTCTTGAGTAGTTAGCGTTAGTTTTGTATGAAGTATGTTGGGTTTGGAACATTGCGTGACATGCAAATCGAGAAGATATCTAATGACGTTTTTACCAGTGATGACGGTGTGTTTTATGGAAACAAACGTTGCGATTGATTTAAATGCAACTCAAGAAAATAATTTAAAATATTTTTATACAATTTTAAAATATTAAAAAGAGATTATTGTTAAAAAATTATAAATAAACTAAAGCAAAAAAAGTCTAATAAAAAGATTTAGAATAGAAAAGAAGTTACAATGTTACTTATGTAAAAGTTAAATGTGACTATAATTTCTAAAGTCTCAAACTTTAAAGTTGTTTTTGACCATTGATTCTTGAAGGTAGAATCAATTTGTTAAAATATTTTATTTTAACAACAAAGAAGGGGATGCCAACATTTACTCTATAACAAAAAATATAGAAGATGATTGAGAATACACTGCACTCTCTCTAGCCATTATTAAAATAGTATTATATTTCATTACTAACTCATCAATATGATAATGAAATATCACTCACAAGAGCTCACTCAATCAAGCTATAAGTATGTGATAGCCTCTACTTACATAAGCCACTAAATCACAAAATAGACCTAGCAAACATTACCCGGAAAATTTGAAAAAAATAAGAACATTGAACAAGTTTATTTTAAAAATAAGCTTCGTGAAAACTTTATTCCCAAAATAAGCGTCCGTACATCCAAACCTAGGCTTGGTGTAAGTCGCTGTTACTAACAACGAAAATCAAAAAAAAAAAGAAAAAATAAAAGCCTAAGTCGCTGTTACTAACAGCGACTTAACAACGACTTAAGGAGTTGACCAGTCAACTCGTTAATCTCGTAGGTTGGAATGAGAAAGTAACTGAAATAACGAAGAAGACTTAAGTCGCTGTTACTAACAGCGAATTAAAAAAAAATTTTAATTTTTAATTCGCTGTTAGTAACAGCGACTTATACCAAGCCTAGGTTTGGATGTACGAACACTTATTTTGGGAATAAAGTTTTCACGAAGCTTATTTTTGGAATAAAGTTGTTAAATAATCGTATTTTTTTCACATTTTCACATTACCTGTGGTGTCCCATACAAAATCAGCAAAATGGACTAAACCCATTGCAATGACCCCAGTGCTCACCTGAAAATTTGAAAAAAATAAGGTTATTTAACAACTTAATTCCCAAAATAAGCTTCGTGAAAACTTATTTTCCAAAATAAGCTTCCATACATTCAAGCCTAGCCTCGGGTAAAATCATTGTTACTAACAGCGAAAGAGGGAAAAAAAATTAAAAGGGCAAAGTCGCTGTTGCCCTTTTAATTTTTTTTTTTATGAATTAAAGTAGCCGTTGTTAATTAGAAAAATAGCCGTTAGGAACTTGAAAATAGCCATTGTAATGATGCTCTATGTTAGTTTTACTCTCAATTTATAAATGTTAATACTTTTTTTGAAAGTTCACTTACGTTACTATATTATATGTACAAATGTTCAATATATACAAACAGTATTCTAATGCTGCTATGATTCGCCTGCATCATAAGGACACTAGGGTCGAGACGGCCTGGAGCTGCTGGATCCATCTCTGCTGCAATTCAACAATAACTAAGCGTTATGTATTGTAAAAATAATTAAGAAGTACTCAAATTGTTTACTTATGCTATTTATTTGTTTGATAATCTCTACGTTTATATACTCAAATACAGTTACTGTTTACCTTGACGTGCAAGTTCTAGTGTTGTGACCGTCACTATCACACCGTCGACAAGCGTTGCTTCTCCGCGATCCTTCGTCCATTTCGTTCGTGATCCTCCTGGACTTAGATCTTCCTAATCCACGAATGTGATCCGGATCGTGTAGCACCTCAACACCGGTGTATTGATGCCATGACCTCTTATCAATTAACGGCAAGCATATGCATTCATATGTGTTAACATAGCTCTGGGTCGTGTAGCAGGAGTCCACAAAACGCTCATAGGATAAGTGTCGTTTAATACAAACGGCAAGAACATGAGAACAAGGTAAGTGATATATGGAGGGTTTGTTACAAGTGCATTTCATCTCTCTCATATCTACACTTTGTATTTTACCACCCTTGGCGGATCCTCTACTACCACGTCCAGTCTTAACTTGGAAAAGGCCTCGTCTGTAGTTAAAAGCGACGATCTCATGGTAGTTTGCCTTCTCGGTGTTACGGGTTATAATCCTAGTGGCGTGTGAAGTGTATTTATTTCCCCCAATTAGCCACACGTTCGCATTCTCGCGTCTTTTAACAAAGTAATCATTAACACGATAGAAGGTGAACTCCACAAGAGTGGTTATAGGCAAGAAACGCACACCCTTCATCACGTTATTGAATACTTCGGCCAAGTTGGTATTAGTAACACCATACCTATACCCTCCATCGTGACATATTGACCATTTAGACATTTCACCAACTTGATCAATCCAAAAAAGTGCTTCCCGATTAGCAACACCAATGGCCTTCAATCCCTCGACGACCTTATGTGGTTGTCTTTGCTCTGCAGTCCTTCCATACATCTTCTTCAACTTCACATTACCCGGCTCCTCCATGGTTACTAGAATGCTCGAATGTCTATCGGAAATAACGCATAACCCTGGACTATGCATCACATGCTTACGAACACAGGCCATAAACCAAGACCACGCAGCTATGCATTCTTTTGCGACCAAGGCAAAGGCAAGCGGGAAAATTCCCTTGTTCCCATCTTGGGCAATGGCAGTTAACAACGTATGGTGATACTTACCATATAAATGTGTTCCGTCAATGGCAATAACGGGTTTGCAATACTTGAATCCCTCAATACTAGGTTGGAAAGCCCAAAACACGCGTTGGAAAGTTCTAATACTAGGACGGACATACACACCGACATCATTATCTTCCTTAAAGAACCACTCAACTACGGTCCCGGGGTTTGAAATTTGAAGTGCCTTCAAGAAGCGTGGAAGAAGAGGATAAGAATCTTCCCATGTACCATAGATGGACGGAAGGGCTTGCTGTTTAGCACACCATGTCCGCTTATAGGTCACTTCGACAACGAATTGGTCTTTCACCATTTGACACACAACAGAGAACTTAATTGATGGGTCTTGAGCAACACAATTTCTAATAAGATTGTTAATCACGGAAGATGTCAAATGAATGTGCCCAGCTGACACGTTTTCAGTACTTAATACACAACCCCCATGCTTCCCTTTATACGTAATAATCTCCCATGATGGTGAATAGGAGCTCTTCCTAGCCCTAAGCCTCCAACCACACCCTCTCTTACACTTCAAGACTACCACGGTTTGATTTGAAGTCTCAGTTCGGTACTCAACGTTCTTACGAATATGATACAATCTAACAGCGTCCAACAACGCATCCTTGTTATCAAACATCATAGCCTTTTGAAACTCTCTTTCGTCGGTGTAGGTTGTATCACAATCCCAAGACCTCCAAGAGTTGTCCTCAATGTGTTCATCTAGAGGGGGAACCAGTGCATAGGGTGTAGGGGCAACGATTGTTGGAATGTTTCCTAAGGTCATGTCATTAGCTAGAGCCTCCTCGTCAACACCCACATCGTCCTCAGAAGGAGCTTCAACGAATTCATTACTCTCACTATTAACATCATCCCAAGACTCATTTGTATCTTCTAAGTTAAAAGTATCATCATTTGATACTTGACATTGAAGTTGATTGGGTTTATTAGAAGGACAAGAAGAAGATGGCATAAAGGGATTTTGGGTTTCTTGGGTAAGGAAGGGCGTATGAGAAGGAGCAGAAGAAGTTATATTCATGAATGCATTTGTTTCCACAACATTGATATCTTCATTCCCTAGGGGCACCTCTTCTACATATAACTCTAAAGAAGGACTAGGGGTAGACCTTGAATACTCCCACATTGCATCTATAGCCTCCTTATCCTCAACCGGAAAAGCTAACAAATCTCCACTCAGATTGTACTTAAAACTTAAATTAACAGTATTTCTTGTAGTGTCAATGCCAATCTTGGAGCATATAAAATGTTTAAATTCATTCAAATCCATGTATGAGTTGCATGCAAACAATTTACGTCTTCCCCCAACGTACTTAACATTGTTACTAGTTGATCGAATTGAACCATTCCAAAAGCATACAACAGTCACACGAAATGAATCCATTTCTACAACAATAAGCTGTAGATGAACAAGAATTAGTAAATTGGAAGTTTAAAAACCTACATTCATGTGAAAGTTCATTAAAATCAAGTAAACCCTAATTTTTCGAATATGGAAAAAAACACAAAAAATTAGTACCTTACGTCAATGTAGGAAGATGATTAACTAATTACCCGTTCAAACTTGAAATTTGATGAGTTTAGTTGAAGGATCGAAGTTGATTTTAATGGTGCAAGGAGAAAGAGAGCTCGTAAGTGTCAAAATGGCAAAGAGAAGGCGTGAACTGAAATGAGGAAGAAGCAATCTGGAAAAAATAAAAAGGGTAAAGTCGCTGTTAGTAACAGCGACTTTGCCCTTTTATTTTTTTTTTCCTCTTTCGCTGTTAATAACATCGATTTTACCCGAGGCTAGGCTTGAATGTACGGAAGCTTATTTTGGGAAATAAGTTTTCCCGAAGCTTATTTTGGGAATTAAGTTGTTAAATAACCTTATTTTTTACAAATTTTCGTGCTCACCTCTACGCATAATTTGCAAAGTTTAGTTATACAATATGAAACGTATAGGTTGCTTTATTCAATTATGAAAATGATAAATTTGTTCATAACAAAAAAGCTAAAGGCTAAATGATGGAATTGCTATAGTGAATATATGCACGTTGTGGTTAGGGATGAAAATTCAGTTCGAATCCGTACTTGGTCTGACCCGATTCGAGTTTGAAAAAAATAATATTCGAATCTGACTCCGATTATATAGACTGAGTCCGATTCAGAGACGGACAGAAGTTGGACCTCATAAAAGATCCGATACTCTGACTCCGACTTCGACTCGACTCCACTCAAAGTTTTAAACGCAATGCTTTTGGTTTCATAGTTGAATATCAAAGGAGAAATCAGGTGAATTATAGTGAAGCCAAGGTTGTTAAAAACTTAAATTTAACTCAAATCGAAAACAACTCTTAGAATCGAATCATGGAATCGAATGATTCAAGAATTTTGCAAAAATAGGAAATTGTAATTGCTTACGTATATTCTTTAGCCATTTTTATTGTAAAAGAAAACTTAATATTCATTTATTTTTTAAAAAAGTTTTGTTATTATTCAAAAAACACATATATACTTCTTTTTTTTCCTTTTCTAATTATTTTAATGATTTGACAAATATAAAAATATATACACTAATCATATAATCAATAATTTAGTAAAACAAACACACAAAGTAGATACAATTATAATGATCTTTATTAAATTAAGCAATGCGAAGTAGAGTGATTTTGTAATAGGTTTATCAACGCTATTATATAATAATAGTTTTAAAGCTCTACTATTCATAACAACAAATGAATAAACTCAATAGTTCTCAATTCAAAAGTTATCAATTATGAATATCAATACAATCATTAATAAGTCAGTGACATCAAATCAAATCAAACTTCAACTGATAATTTAGATAAAAACAACAACCCTAAGCTAGCAAAAATTTTCTTTAAAAGCTATGAGTCTCAACTCTTATGCATGCTATTCATAAAATAATCATATTATGGTCAAGAGTCCAATTTAATCATCAGAAATCAAAAAACTAGAAATTTGGTTCCAGGGATATAGTTGATAAGGTGCGCTAAGGCCCAATTTAGCATTTTTGTGGAGTATTTTAAGAATTGTATAGAATTGGTAAAATCATATAGGACTCTGATTGCGATACACTTCTATACGATTCTAACGATTCTAATTACGATTCTAGATTTTGAAAGACATATTTTCTTTGTTAATTTGTATTTGAAAGGCTGCTCTATTAGTTTTTATGTTTTTAAAATCATATTATAATATTGGTAAGAATAAAGCTGATAAAACTTTGTCGGAGGTCCAAGAGTTCGAGTCGGAGCAAAATTAGAGTATGCATAATCCGACTCCGAGTGAAGCTGGACTGAAAAACATAATTCGAGTTTCATCCAAAACGAGTCGAAGGATGAATAATCCGAGCCGAGTTCGACCCATTACCATCTCCGATCACCAATCATATTAGTTCTATCAACCGCAAATATCCCTTACCCACCTCTAAAAAATCATTTGCTAATTGGATTTAAATCTTTTTATCTCTCAAATTTTTCTTTTAATTGAACCCACGATAACCAACGAGAACGTCTTAGTAAGTAACAGTTATTTGTGAGGTTAATAAATCATTCTTATATGGTAGGATGTGAATTGTGATAGGGTGAGAGTTTTGTTATTTTAATTTATCTTTTTTAGTTTTATTTTATTTAATCTTATTTTTTTTGTCTTTTTTGTGATGATTTACAAATCACGATTATTCATTAGGAAATTTTAATAACCAACTATTTAATATTTTAATTTAATATAACTTTTCAATAGTCTTTTATTTTAGTAGTAATAGCTTTTGCTTTTCTTATTTTACGCTCTCTATATAATTATAATTATAATTATGAAAAAAAGGAAGTACTATATAGATAGTCCACCCAAATAATCTTTCATTTCATTTAATGTGCATAATTTTAGCTCATAATTGAATTGAAAAGTAAAACTTATCCATAGCGAATTGGTCATTCTTGGCCAAATTTGGTATTTTTGGCCAAATTTGATCATTTGTGGTCAAATTTGGTAATTTTGGCCTAATGTATACATACATAATTATATTTATAATCTATTTATATATAATATATAAGATTTATCAAAAATTTCAAAGAGAAGTATTTATACAAAACAAGAAAATAAAAAAAATTTATAGCATGCAAATATATGCAAATAATCAATTTTTTTTGGAGAAAACATGCATGTTATATGAAGAGGAACTAGTATATGTAAAACTCAAATAGATAGGAAAATCTTGCATATATAAGTAAGAAACTCGCCACATAATAATTTTTTATTATGTGAACTCAAACCAACTTAATCTATAAATATATTCCCATATATGATTATATAATCACTTCACCTTTTGTCCCACAAGTTGCAACTCTTTATACAAAGAATACACCCATTATACTTGCTCCGTTTTCTTTTGTTCCTCCAATTAATTTTTTACATAGTTTTTATAGTATTAATTGAGCCTAAATATCTCTAAATATCTTTTTAATAAAAAGAACATTAATAAAATATAGACTGTACAAAATTAAATGTTAGAAGTAAATTTGACTTCTAGCCTCTAGGTAGTCATCTCTCTTGGAAGATGCAATTTAATCACCTATAGATAAAATAAAAGGATTCCTAATTAATGATATAACTTTCTAACAAACACTATTGGGAATAACAGAGCCCTTTCTGGTTAAAGTTGGACTACATTAGGAATAATCAGCCCTAAATCCTTTTATTTTTACTGTCATTATGGAAGAGATTTCTAAATCTATTTGGGAGACGGTACCGTGGTGCATGCTATTCACTGACGACATAATGCTGGTAGCAGAAATTAGAGAGGATGTTAGTAATAAATTAGATGAGTGGAGGGAAGTTTTAGAAGGTAAAGGGTTGCGCATTAGTCGTACGGAGATCGAGTACTTGCACACTGACTTTAGTGGGACAACACCGGTAGGTGAACCAAAGATGTCCATTGATGAAGCAGTTGTTAAAAGTACGACAAAATACATGTATTTGGGATCGATCATTCAAAGGGATGGGGAGATTGACGGAGATGTAAATCATCGTATACAAGCGGGTTGGCTCAAGTGGCGAGCAACCACCGCGGTGCTATGTGATAGGAAATTCCCAAGCAAGTTAAAAGAAAAATTCTACCGGGCGGCAATCAGACCTCCTCTACTATATGAGATCGAATGTTGGCCGGTAAAGAAGATTTTTGAACATAAGATGGAAGTTATAGAAATGCGTATGTTGAAGTGGATGTGTGGGTACACATTGATGGATCGAATCAGGAACCAAGAGTTTAGGGACAAACTAGGGGTAGCCCTTATTTCTGAAAAAATGCGCGAAAATAGATTGGGGTGGTTTGGACAGGTGCAGAGAAAGACTTTCGTCGCCCCTGTGAAGAGAGTAGAAAGCATTATAGTAGAGGGTTAAAGGAGTCGAGGAAGACCCAGAAGAACTTGGGATGAGCAAATAAACGTTGACTTAAATGAGTTAATTCTCTCTGAGGGCTTGACTAGGGATAGGGGTAGTTGGAGGCGCCATATCCATGTTTTAGACTACTGATGTCCTCTTAGATTACCTTTTGGTGTTCTTGCCATCTTGCTTCTCTCGTTCCGTTTATTATTAGATTTTTGTTTTCATTTTGGTTCTACTTATTTATTTTATTTATATGCATTTAATTTATCTTTCTCGTATAGCTACGTCTCCTTATCTTTCTCGAGCCTGGGGACTCCTTTGGCCGCGTTCTTCTTTATGGGTATGAGTTGTCGCCGTCCTTCCCTTTTCAGACCCTGTCCATAGTTTTTCTACGAACGGAATATACTGGGTAAGATGATGATGATGATTTCCTAACAAATAAATCTTTGGGCCAACATATATCTCACTTCTATATATAGCTAAGAGATATCTTATTACTTATAGTTATAGTTACTTGTTATTTTAACAATAATGAACTATATTGAAATCTTCATAGTTATTTTGTTCCCTTTTTTATTTTACTATTTTTATCACAATAAAAATGGAGTTCCAACTAATTGGCCAATTGTTGGGATGCTTCCAGCACTTCTAAAAAACATTCATAGAATTCATGATTATATTATTCAAGAAATGGAGGTTGTCAATATGACATATCAATTTAAGGGTCCTTGGTTTACTAACATGGATCTCTTAATTACCGTTGATCCAACTAATGTTCATCATGTTATGACCAAGAATTTCGGAAACTATCCCAAAGGAGATAAGTTCCGTGAAATGCTTGATGTTCTCGGTGATTCTATCTCAACTACAGACTTTAATGTTTGGCAATACCATCGAAAAATGGCTCAATCTTTCCTAGCTCACCCACAATTCTACCAATTTTTGGTTCAAAAAACATGGGAAAAAGTGGAAAATGCCCTTATTCCAATCCTTGATCATGCATCAAAATATGGTATCGAAATCGACTTGCAAGATTTGTTTGCAAGATTCACATTCGATACCATATGTGCCATTATTACCCATCATGACCCAAAATCTTTGTCACTAGATATGCCTTACATTCCTTCTTCACACGCCCTAGATGACATCGAAAAGGCGATCTTCTATCGACATGTAGTGCCACCTTTTATTTGGAAACTACAAAGATGGTTAGATGTTGGAACAGAGTACAAGTATAGAAAAGCTTGGGAAATCCTCGATAGTTTCATCTACAAATGCATAGCTTTAAAGCGAGAATCATTGTTAAACCATAACAAAGACGACGACGACAACAACAACAACAACAACAACAATAATAATAATAATAATAATAATAATAATAAGAAGAAGAAGAAGGTGTGTAGTACCGATCTTTTAACATTATATATCAAAGAAGACGAGAATAAGAAAGCTTCAATTGGTAATCAAGGGGATAAATTTTTAAGGGATATGATTTTGAGTAAGTTCATAGCAGGTAAAGACACAGTTAGTTCTACCTTATCTTGGTTCTTTTACCTTCTTTCGAAGAATCCACATGTTGTTTCTAAGATCACAAAAGAACTAGAACATATAAACATAGATAATCAAAAGGAAAACACAAAAGAAGTGAATGGTAAGTTGGTTTATTTACATGCTTCATTATGTGAAACATTAAGATTATATCCTCCAATTGCATTTGAATCAAAGAACCCTATTCAACATGATGTACTTCCAAGTGGGCATCATGTGAATGTAGGTACACAAATTATATTCGATGTGTACGCAATGGGAAGGATGAAATCCGTATGGGGAGATGATTGTAATGAGTTTAAACCCGAGAGATGGATATCCGAATGTGGGGTGTTTAAAAATGAGGCATCACATAAGTTTTTTTCATTCAACTCAGGACCAAGAACTTGTCTAGGAAAGGACATGGCCTTTACTCAAATGAAGATTGTTGCTGCCACTATAATCAAGAATTATGTCATTGAAGATGTGAAAGACAATTGTGTTGTTCCTGATATGTCTATAATCCTTCATATGAAGTATGGGTTCAAAGTTAGGATACTGCCTTTAAACTAAACTTTACTTTTTTTTTTCAATTTGAAAATTTAATATTATGTAGAAAAATGTTAAGGTTAATCAATAGTTTTTAATGAATATGTTTGTTAATATAATGTACCGTCTCTTTTCAAACGTATTATTTACTTTTTGCACGTTTACCAATGCACTAATTCAATCCTTAATATTTTTAATTGTGTATAATTAAAAGTTATTTCTTCCTATTCACCACAAGTATCCCATTTACTTTATGCACTCTATCTAATGCACTTATTTAATAATTAATATCTCTAATTGTGTATAATTAAAAATTATGAAAAGTTATCAATAATCCTTGCATTAAGACGAATCAAACAAGATTCCATTTGACTATATATTAACTTATAGATTAATAATAAAAGGCAAACGAAGAGTGATAGATGAATAGTGTCCAAAAAATAAATGGGACACTTATGGTGAATAGGAGATAATATAAAAATAGATATTAATAAAGCTTATATTGAGACTATATTTTAATTTATAGATTAAGAATAAATTAATAGTACCCAACAAGCAATTGAGATGTTTGAAAAGTAATGGAGAAAGTGGTATTTTTAACTTGTTATAAACGATGGCTTGGTTGGTTGTTTTTGTATCGATTTTTATTTTAATATGTGGTTGATTGGTTGGTGGTATTTTTATTTTAAATTAACATATGGTTAGTTGGTTGGTGGTATTTTAATATTGATTCAGCAAGAAGCTAACGTGAACTTCAAGTATTATTCAATAATGAAGAAGTAAACATTACAAGCTTAACTGTTCCATTTAACTTTTCACACTTGTCGAGACAATATTTTAAATCTTAATATCTCAAATTATTCTTAATTAAAAATTATAAAAATTGAATATTAATAATCTTTTTATTGAGATGAATTAAACAAGATCTTACATAACTATGTTTTAACTTATAAATTAAGAGTAAAATACAAATTAAGAATAATAAGTGAATAGTGCTTAAAATTAGGCTGAATAGGAGGTAGTATAAAAGAATAAAAATGACAAGACTAAAATACATTTATACAAAACAAGAAGTACAGCAAAAGGAAAAGTTATACAAAAGCTCATAACAAAAAGTTTGTTAGACTAGAAATACATTTATACAAAATGAGATACTCTATACCATCTTGGAACGTGTACTATTTTTTTGAGGTAAATTCATGAGTTCAATACTCGTATCACCTCTTTTTGCCCTTTCCTTCCCTTCTTTCGTCTCTCCACATGTAAAAAAAACTACTCTCAAGAGTATTTTTTTTGGGTTATTGGGTTAATTTCATATTATATGTATCAAGTCGATTTAAAATTGGGTTTTGTGTCCATATTATTTTATGAATATTTTGAAATTTATTTTGAAGTCCAGTCAAAATGTATAAGGTTGAATAAATGTCGGTGTAGGAATATACAGAATATTCTAGAAATATGATAGGATATTTTATATTTAGGAAATGTGTAAATTTAGGCGTAAAATAATTTTGTAATTATTCTAGTTCCCTTATTTGTAATCCAGGCCATGGTATTTAAACCGACCAAGGAGATAGCTCAAAATACACAAAAATTTCAACCCTAATTCAAACCTTTTTCCGCATTATTTTATTTAACAGTCGGGTCTTCATTCTGTTTTGAACGCCTTTAATTCTAATCAAATTAATGTCAAAATTTAATTTGGTTTCGCACACTTACTAATGCACTATTTCAATCATAATTATTTTTAATTGTATTTGATTAAAAATTATAAAAAATTGATATCAATAAAATTTACATTGAGAAAGATCAAATAATATCCCACTTAATTATGTTTTAAGTTATAGATTGAAAATAAAACACAAAAAAAAAATGATAGGTAATTAAGTATTAAAGAAAAAAAGTACTCTATGCATTCATTAATGATGAATCTATTTGTTATTTTTAGACATAATTGACTTTGTTCATCCTAATTTTAATATTTTGTTGATGTTTATGGTTCTAACATATCTTCCACTAAATAAATAGAAGTACATTTTAATATTTTATAGGAAAAATTGCATCTAAAAGGCTACTCCCTCCGTTCTTAAAAGATTGTCCACTATGGGTTTTTCACACAAATTAAGAAAATTAGAATTTTTGTAGTAAGTGAGTATCATTTTAATTAAATAGTAGTGTAAAGTAATGATTGTATCGATATTATGAGAGAGAAAATACATTTAAATTAAAGATAAAATAAAGAAAAAAAAGGAAGTTATCATTGTCATTAATATAGAGAGAGTAATTTGGGGAAAATGGGAGGGATTATGAGGGTATATTTGAGATAAAAGATTTCTAAAAATGGAAAGTATTTTAAAATGGACTTACATTTAAAACTACCCATTATAGTAAGGTGGAGAAATATAAAAGAACGGAGGAAGTATCATTTAGCCCATCTGCAAATAAAGGGCCAACATTAAATTTATTCTATAAAGGGATAACCTTTGATGTCAATTTGCAACCAAAAGGTTTCAAGGTTACCACAACCCATTATAATTGGTTACTATTCAAAATTCAAAACTTTTTCCTTTAATTAATTCCAGGCGTTAAATCTTATAAGTGAACACTTCAATGACACTTTAAGGGCGTGTTTGGTTCTCAGGAATTAACAAAGGGAAAGGTAATAAATACCCATGTTTCCCTTAGTTGTCATTTGTTTTTTCATTTTGACATTTTCCTTTTCCTATTTTTTTTTTTTTTCAGTTCCCCAAAACAGCTGTTTTACAATTCCCCCCACCCCCTTGGGATTACAATTCTTCTATTTCCCTCTTTACCACATATTCACTCAGCTACCCACTTCTCTCTCTTCACTTTCAGTTGTACTCTGAAACCTTAGTCTTAGGGTTCATCTCTTTCATCAGATCTCCAGCGATTTTCCGGTAAGATCTTCCTGAATTTCTCCCTTTCATCATCTTCTGTGCTTATTTTTCTCCATTTTCATGTGGTTCTTTTATGTAATGGCCTTTTTTTGACATACTTGTTGTCTTTTTTGATGGTCGAATATCATATTCTCGGACGACATTTTCTAGTTTGATTTGCAACTCTCTAGGTATATCTACTTTTTCTTCATAGTTCATAATTTCGATTTTAATTTCTAGATTTTGTGGGCATTTATATATTTTGTTTGTATCTTCTTCTTTTTTCCTAATTTCCTCTTAGTTTTTGAGTGTGTTTGTGTCACTGTTTGAAATTGATTTTCATTTAAAAATTTCAATTTTTTTAAAAAAATCCTCTAATTTTCCAATTATTTGTTGTACTCCGTATTATGTTGTGGGAATTTTGTAGTATACGTGGTTTTTGATTTTTTTTGTTAAAAAAATTCAAATGTATGTTTTCTCAATTTGTTACTACTGCTTGTATTTGGTGTTTATCAACAACTTTGTTTCTAGCTTCTTTCTACTGCTTCTTTGTTAATTTCATTTCATTGGTTTGGCCATGTTTAGTGCTATTTTAATTTACTTCTAATATGTTGTTATTCATTCCAAGTGCTATTGATTGACAGGTTGTTATGATTATGTCTAATATGTGCTATAAATATGTACAGATATTGGTTGTACTTTGAGGAGAAGAGATTTGAAGTTATTTCAATTTTTAATAGACATGTTTATTGCGGTTAATTTGGTCTATTTGATGTGGTATTCCATGAGTAGTACATTGAACAACTCGAGTCTTTTGGAAAGAAACAAAAGGAGTCGAAGAAAACTGAGAATGATTAATTTAAATCGAATAATAAGTTATAGTGATGTTTTGTGTAGAAGCCATCTTCGTATGAATCGATTTGCTTTTAGTAAACTTCGTGAGTTGGTTAGAGATATTGGAGGCTTGAGTGACACTAGAAATATGACTGTGGAGGAGATTGTTGCAATATTCTTATACACAATATCTCACCATAAGAAAAATAGATGCGATAGTTCTTACTTTTACAGTAGTGGAGAAACCGTTAGTAGACAATTTCATTTGTGTTTAATGACCATTCTAAAATTACATGATGTGTTACTTAAGAAACCTTCTCCAATAACTGAAGATTGCGAAGATGATAAGTGGAAGTATTTCAAGGTAACATACATACAATCTAGTTTAAAGATATAGTGTCATTGAGGAAACTAATTTATGTTGTTGTAATGTTGTTGTAGAATTGTTTAGGTGCACTTGATGGCACGATGATTAATGTGACAGTACCTAGTGAGGATCGATCAAAATATCAAACTCGAAAAGGTAGCCTTGCCATGAATGTTTTAGGAGTGTGTTCACCTGAGTTAGAATTTATATATGTACTACCTGGTTGGGAGGGTTCAGCGCATGATGGTCGAGTACTTCGAGATGCTATTTCTAGGCCTAATGGGTTAAAAGTGCCAAGAGGTAACTAATTAAAACTGTTTTTTTTTCCACAGAATACTTCAAAATCTAAAATTTTAAGTGTGTGATATAAACTTATTTTCATGTTTCAAAGGTTGTTATTATTTATGTGATGGTGGATATACTAATGGAGACGGATTTCTTACACCACATAGAGGACAACTTTATCACCTTAGAGAATGGAGGAACGGAAACCGACAACCACGAAGTGCAGAAGAGTACTTCAACTTAAGACACGCAAGTGCTAGAAATGTGATTGAAAGATGCTTTGGATTATTGAAAGGGAGATGGGGTATTCTTAGGAGTCCATCATGGTTTAGTTTGCAAACTCAAGGCCGAATTGTCCTAGCTTGCTGTTTACTTCATAATTTAATTAAAAAATATATGCCACCAGGATCGATTTATGAGGATATTTCGGATGATGATGAAGAGCTTGATGTTAGTGAAGATGATGACTTAGGAGTTGAGTACATAACTTCTATTAATGTTTCTAATCCATGGACAAGTTTCAGAAATGAAATGGCTCAAACTATGTTCAACAATTGGCGAGCTCGACGACAACGAGATGATCAATAATATGTGACTTTGATGTTTGTATTGTTGTAGATGCAATAGTTCCTTCAATGTTTTAGTTGCTGTATTTTTTTTTAATGTTTGTACTACTGTGTTACAAATGAACCAAGATGTAGACATGAATTCTCATATTAATATGTTATGCTGACATTAATTATGTTTTCTTTTTTCTAATATCTTTTTAATATTTTATTGAAATTGAGCATTATAATAGGATGGAGGAAAGTAATGGTAGTGCTGGAGTTACTATTGGCAACAACAACATGGGTGGACGAGGTAGGCATAAAAGATTTTGGAGTGGTGAGGAGGACAAAGCTCTAGTTCAAGCACTTCATGAGTTATCTGTTGATCCAGATTGGAAATGTGAGAATGGATTTAGAAATGGTTACATGGTTCGCTTGGAAGAGTTGATTGGAAAAGCAATGCCGAGTTGTGGGCTTAAAGCTTCACCTCACATTGATTCCAGGCTCAAGACTCTTGTGGGAAAATTTAGGGCAATTCTTTTGATGTTGGGTACAAGTGGCTTCAAATGGGATGATGAGAGGCACATAATATCTATTGAGCGATCTGTGTATGATGACTTCTGCAAGGTAAATTTTTCCCCCTCACTTATTTTGTTTTTTCCCAGCACTATGCAATGACTTTTCTTGGTATTTTTTTATTTCCAGACTCACCCTTCTTGCAAGAACTTGTATGGCGTAACTTTCCCTCATCTAAATGTCATGATGGAGATATATGGCAAGGATTATGCAACTGGGAAGCCTGCTGAGGGTTTTCAGGAAGCTGTTATTAACATAGAAAAAGAGGATAGTGCTAACGTGAAAGTTGATATTGACTCGGAGGAAGATGATATTGGTCTGACACGAACAATTGAATCTGACCCTCCATCTAAGAAGCTCAAAAGGGAGAAAACTAAAAAGAAGGGTGCTGCAAAGTCAGGTGAGAATGATCTAGAGGCATGCTTGCAACTTTTCATGAAAGAGATGAACAATCATCTTTCTACCATGGCTAATGTTTGGGTTCGTGCTAATGATCGTGAGCAAGAGATGACCGATAAGAACAACAAAGTGTTAGGTGAAATACTTCAATTGGATGGCATATTACCTACCCAAGCTTTGGAGGCAGCTAACATCCTCATTGCTCAACCGCACAAGTTGATTGTCTTCTTCAATTGCCCTCCGGCCTTGAAGAATGAGTATGTTCAAGGTCTTCTGACTTCAACTAATATAGGTAGTTCAGGTTAATTGTCCTAGCTTTGTAATATTTTGGGTTAGTTGACATTATGACAATGGGTTAGTTGGCATGGGTATATATTATGGGTAAGTTGACTTGGATTTTTTTGGGTTCATGTCTAGAAATGGAGGTTAAATTGACTTGGTTCTTTTGGGTTCATGTCTAGAAATGCTAGATTGCAAGCAGCCTATGTAATATTTTGGGTTTAGGTTGCTACTTTGTACGGAGTACATAATATTATGTAAGACTATATTTTGGATGAATGTGGGCTTGACTAAACATTATGTAAGACCATGTTTTCGACAAGTATTTCTATTATGACAAATATTATGGCTCAAATTTGTGTGTTGAAATTTATCTTTGCTTTGAATCAATAGTGGCATATGTAATACAAATTATATGAATTATATGTTAGGATGAAAGGAAAAGGCTGGAAAAAAATATGATTCCTTGTTTTGAACCAAACTACAACAAACGGAATCATAGTTAATTCAATTCCCTTTCTGACAAGAACCAAACAAATTGGGAAATCCTGTGTTTTTCCTTTCCTTTCTCCTAGTTTCCCTTTGTTGTTTCTATTCCGTTTCCCTTGCTTGAACCAAACGCCCCCTTAATTTTTTTGGCATATAATATCATGGAGTCGTGCACACAACGGAGTACAGATGCTGCAAAAGATAACAACGACTGGCTGCTCTGTCACGGCTTTAATTGTTGCATTTGTTGCAATCGACTCGACTCATGCTTTTGAAGCTACGGCTACTAGGGGTGTTCAAAAATATCCGGTTTTGAAAACCCGATCCGGATAATTCGAGTTGGGTACCCGGTTTTAAAACCGGGTATTCGGGTCGGATACGGATCGCGAATTTTGGGAAACCGGGTACCCGGTATCCGATTTGTATTTTTTTTTTATAAATTTTTATTTCCAAAACCCTAAATGACTTAATCTTCCTTGGGCCTATCCCGCCTTCATTGAAACCTCATTCTTGCTGGCTGCTGCTTGCCTTCTTCCTCCTTCATTCTTCATTCCAAACACAGTCATCTTGCTTTTTCAATCTTTAGTTCTTCACGCCGTCATCTTGCTTCTTCTTCACCATTCACGTTGAGACGTCATCTTCTTCTTCAGTTCTTTAATTGGGTAAGTTTGTTTCAATTCATCACCATTCTTAGTTCATTACCATTCTTCATCTTCTCCAGATCTTCTTAATTATTTTTGCATTTTCTGATATTTGTCACAGATTTAATTTTTTTGCATTTTCGATTTTGTCATTTTAGTTCATCACCATTTTTGATTTTCTGATATTTATCATCATTTTCGCATTTTTAGTTCATCACCATTTTCTGAAATTTGTCACAGATTTAAGTAACCATTGGGTGAGTTATTTGGCACTTATTTAATTTTTTTTTGCCTTTTTCGATTTTGTCACAGATTTATTCAACCATTTTTGGTAATTATTCAAGATCTACATGGATTCTTACCCACCAGTATCACCATCTAGATTTTCGGTAGCTCTTTATCATTTGTTCTGATATTCTGATATTTATTCACCATCATATACTTAGTTCATCACCATTTTCTGATATTCTGATTTTTGTTCTGATATTCTGATTTTCGGTAGCCATTTAATTTGATTCTGATATTTGTTCAACTTGTTCAATGTTTTTGATGTATATGATGATGGTAGATTATATATAACAAAATTCTGCTTGTATATGATGAATTGATGATGGTAGATTCACTAGATTGGTAATTCTGCTTGTATATGATGAACTGATGAATTGGTAACTTGTATAGACCATGGGGTCGTCTTTTGATGATATTGAAAATTCACTACCGAATGAAGGAACTCAATTTGAAAAGAGTGTTGATCGCTTGTTCGATGAGGATGAAGATACAAAATCACCAATTAAAAAACAGAAAAACAACCTTGTGCAACTAGTGGTACGAGGAGTAATAGGTCAAAATGATGGGATCATTACACAGTTGATGAATTGGATTCAACAATTGCTCATTGTAAGTATTGCAAAATTTCTATTAGTTGTCCTAGCAAAAATGGAACAACTCCTTTGGCTAATCATATTAAAAGATGCAAAAAATATCCTCCAAATTTGGATATGAAGCAAAAGAAAATTGAATTTGATATTGTTGGAAGAGTCAATGAGGATGGTAGTGTTGATAGTGTTGGTGTTCCGAAATTGTGGGAATTTGATTATGATTTGTGTAGGAAAAAAACTTGCTACAATGCTTATTGTGGATGAATTGCCTTGATGATTTTCGAACATCATTGACTCCAAAGATGGTCGAAGCCCTTATTTGCGCACAAGATTGGCTTCGTATTTCTAGAACTCCTTTAGCAATAGAGGAGAGTTTGCTTGCACTTGAAGAAATGGAGGAAGGTTAGTATAAATTTTTAATTATTTTTCAATTGATTATTTAATATTTAAGAGTAAAAATATTTTTCCTTTAACCTTATATTGTTCGACTGTTCGTGCTCTTGGTTTAGGTAATGCATTAACTTTGGAGCATCCGGAGGTCATAAACGATGAAACTCTTGACGTCGTTGAAGATGATTAATGGAGCTTGAAGTTTCAACTTATGAATTTTAATCGCTTGCTTTGAGTTTATGGAATTATGAGTTTATGGAATTATGGTTGTATTTCAATTAACTAATGGTTGTATTTTAATAGTTTATGACTAATTAAGTTAAGTATTTTAATATTATTTGAATTATATATATAAAAAAATGTTAAAAGAAACAATGGAAAAAAAACCGGTTATCCGGTTTCCGACCCGGTTTAAACCGAGTCGGATCCGGAACAGAATTTTAAGTATCCGGAAAACCGGGTGGACCCGGTATCCGGTTTTGAACACCCATAACGGCTGCAACACTCTCTGTATTTGGCATTGCCGGTGAGTTGGGTATGCTATCGTCAAAAGGTCCCGCTTTACTGCGTGCTAACTTGATTGATTCATTATATGGGCTTGACGAGGCGTGCATACATCAATATTCCAAAATTTCGATTTTGGCATTAATGTTCTTTACCATTAAAAATATTCGGAAAAAAAATCCATCATAGTTTTGTGGTAAGAATATTAAACCGAAGATCATGTTTTGACTAGTTAAGGCATTGGAGACGAGTTACACTTCATGCATTTGCGGTTCTCCGTATGTATCTTGTGTCAACAGGATAAATCAATAAATCACGATGATTTCTTTCATGTTGTTAAAAGTATGTAATAAAAGAAACAATATACTTGTTGCTGTTGGACATTGTGATGCTTTTACATAGGGCTTGCTTATAGTGTTGTGTAGTTGTATCTCAACTTTGGTCGATTCTTTTTGTGAAGCTAAACACTAATGAACAATGAATATTGGGTTTACAGGATAAACTACCTAGATATCTTCAAGGTTGTGGTGCTAACATGTCACAAACATTATAACGAGATGGTGAAATATCTTTCATTGGGAGAAATTTTGCATTATGACCTTTGGGCACGGGATTATGCTGCGATTTTGCGGGATTATGGTCAAAATTTTGGAGGTCTTGAAGAAATTTTTAAGTATATGGAATTTGAGGACATGGTTTATGTTTATGCTGGAAGAAGAACATTAATGAAAAAGCAAGAAGACATTGAAAGGAAGAGGAAGTAGATGCTGCCTTTTATTGAAATTAAACAAGGGTATTTGTGTCATTTCAACATTTAACGGAAACTTAACATTTTTGGCGTCATAATGTTACTGTAGTGACTTTATCAAAAGTTAAGTACTATTTTACGGAAAAAAATTTAAAAATTGTTACCGGTCGTCCTTTCCCTTAATTGGTGCTTACACGTACAATATCCCATTATTCTTTATGGAACAGCAGTGAGCCAGTTAACCACCGACTTAACTCACGTACAATGGAGTATTTTATGATAGTCGTGTGTGCTGAATGCTGATCAAGTTAACCACCGACTTAACTCACAAATTTTCTGTTAAACTCCTGCTCGTTCTCCATCTCACACGTACAGCAGCGATTTTCTTCTCTTGCGATTTCAATGGCAGAAGACAAAGAGTCAACTTCAGTTCCATTGAGTCAAGATGATTCTGAAGATCATGCTAAAGCTCCTCTCACTTCTTCAAATCCTTCTCCTCGCGAGGTTAGGGTTTCTTTTGTCTTTCTTTTTATTTAAACTTTTTGCTGGTTTTTACTACCTCATTTTGGCGTCGTTTGTGTAGTGAGGAATGTGATTGTATGTTTCAGATTGATTTTGAGACTGTTTCTAAAAATTATGGTGTAAAATCAATTGGAATGTGACTTGGTGGGGATAAAAAGCTGTTATTTGTTTTTATTTGTGTATATATATGTCTGGAAATTTCTACTGAAAACTAACCGAGTGTTTGTTAAACTCTTGATTTTTTTGCTAATGTTTTTGTAGCAAATGTGTTTTAATGATGAAGAAGAATATTGTTTTATCAAAACTTGAATTGTTTAGATTCGTGATGAATTTCCTGGTCAAATTTGAGATTGGGAAGGGCGTATATGAAGGGGTTAATTTTAGCAAATGCTTGATGCGAATAGGGTGGGAGTTGTGAGTTGGGAGATTGGTTGTGTGAGTTCTGTTTAGGCGAAACGTGACAATGTGAATTATTCAACATTTGGTACCAATGAATTTTGAGGTTGAGTTTACTATTTTATTATTATATTATCTCATTGTCTTTGACTAAGTATCGTGAAGTTTGAGGATGAGTAAATTGCACTTACATTGTGGAAGATTGCAACAAAAATTGAGCTATATTTGACTAGGATTTTTGTAGGAACATTGAGACCCATTGAAGAAGTATACTTCGAAGTGCTGTGAAAGAGTATTTAAGCTCTATAAGAGAAAAGAGGTTGCTTGAGGTTGATATGCTTGCTCATTTGTATTGTTTTGTTGCCCAAATGAGTGAGTGAATTCGATTAAAGAGAAGAGAGAATGAATATATGTCCTAGTCCCTAAATAAACATTTAATTAAATTAGTGGAGTTGTAAAAAGTTCAATGTGTTTACTATTGGAGGTATAAAGATTATGAGGTGCGTATCATGTGATTTTGAATGCAATTATTGTTGATTTAAGACAAAGAATGGAATGTTGTATTGGATTAAATTTTCGGATTTGTAAACTTCACTATGTTTGCTGTAAGAGGTGGTTATTGAAGGTGCGTATGATGCGATTTTGAAGGAAATGTAATTGATTTAAGAAGATAGCTAGCTAGCTTATCATGTTTGTCAAATGAATTCCTATAAAAGGTAATATAAAATAATATAGTAATCGTAATAGCATGGTACATCAAGTCTTGGACTACTCCAAGTGTCACATGATCTACTAATCTTCTAGCAAATTGCTAATAGAAAAAACGATATTGGTCGATTTACTCTATTTTTGGGCTTTTTTGAACAAATTGTGGATTCTAAAAGCAAATTAAATGGCGAATTATATTACAATGTTTAGACGTGTATTTTCTTTTAACTTTTTACAAAACTATCCTATTTTAAAGGTGTTTTTTGAAATCAATTTATTTTTAAGCAGTACACTTAGACTTATAGTGCAAAAATAAGGCTCCATTGCATCGCATTGCAGTATAGTAAAGGAATTAAAAAATGAATCAATATTTCTCGCGTAGTGAAAGTGTAAAAATCGCATTTTGAGTCGTATCAAAGGATATCTCATGCTTTTTTGGATGATGAACGATATAATAATGGCATTACTCTTGTAACGGCATCACTTACCTTTGGCTTAACTGTTGCGTTTTGTGTTTGTCGCTTAGCCAATTGCTCCACCATGTGTTGGTAATGCCTTCTGTCGTTTAATATGAGAGCATTCATATTTTAATATGTATCATAGAACACAGTTAAATAATATTGAAGCATACAAGGATAAACTAAGTCTTACTCTCGAAAAAATTAAAGACATCTTTGTTCGCACGTATCCACCAATTTGTTATCCTAAACACTACAACTACTTGCCCCACAAATTAATTCATCAATTTATTGAACTACAAACCTACCAATGATTTGGAAATAGATTCTTCAACAACAAAAACGTTACGTTAAATTTTGATCAATCCACTCACAAACTCAACAGAGAATGCAAATTAGGCCCGAAAATCCATAATTGCTCTTCAAGACTCACAATGATGGGTGATTGTTGTTGCAGCTAGTAATATAGTTCCTTAATAATAAGCTAACTTGTAAATTCAACAATGACCGTAAGTGAACTAATACAAATTTGTGTTCTTTAATCATGCAAGGATTCATTCAAGATTCAATCTAGTCAAACTTTGTAACTTACAAGCAATTAATTTGAACTCATGCAAAACCATAAACTTAAAGTTGGAACTGATTTGCGAATCTCGTTCAAATTCGAATCAAAATTAAATTACTTTTCGACAACCAAATTCAACATTAAATATTAGTAGCAAAATTAATCAATATTTGGTCGCTAAATAAGCTACCTACCTAGTCCACTAACACTATTTAGAAATTCTCTTCGCCCAAAATTTCTAGAAATGAAAAAAAATATTTATTGATTTCCCACAAAATTATATCTTTGTAGTCTTCATGGTCGTACAACAAAAAAATCACTTGATTTGGTTCACAAACAAGTGAGTTATGGCCAAATCGATACGCCCTCTTGGAAAACAAAGCTTATTTGTCGGTTCCAGAATTTTCAATTTATCGAAGTGAACTGAGGGGTATTTTGGAAGTATTTTTATGGACGGGACATCTCGTCCCTTCAGTATACTTTCTATTATATGTTTATAAAAAAGTAACAAAATTTTGTCGCAAAAATAAGAAAATGCAATTTTATTTTTTTTTTTTTCAAAAATTGATCTCCTTTGCTGGCTGGTGATTTGCTTAACTTTTGTGTGCCGATAGCCAATTTTCTCATCTACTCCAAGGAACAATAATCTAGCTCTAATATGAAATGCATCAATATTGGATATGACATGTTTGAGTTTTAAGAGAACAAGTTACACATACGATACAAGATATGCATATTCCAATACGCGTCTTACTTGCAAAGTCATATGGAAACAACCTTTCTTTGTGTGAAAAGGAGTAACTTGCCTTATGAATGACTATAAATCAATAATTTGTGATAAACTCACTTACTCTTAAAGTTTGCAACAAATATAAGCAATGTGCTCTCGCAAAAGCGTTTTGTGCTCTTGATCTTACACAAGTTACACTTGCACAAACACTTGAACAGTTGAATAATGGTTCAAACTTCAAAGTTAGCTCACGTTTCTTAAACTCTGTTTTTCTTTCATCTAAATCCGAAATTAGTTTATGAAATGCATGAATTTATATAAGTATAATAGCCTACATAAAACATTACTCTAATAATAACCATAAAAGTCCGGGATTAAATTATTTCCAAATTACATTATATCTTATCTGGATTCTGATATCCTAACTACACCACTGTTTTTTATTAACTGATTTAATGCTAAAACTTCTATACTTCTGAAAATGTAAAATTATAAAACGTCTGCTAATTTACTGAAACTAACGAATGACACGGCTTATGGTGGCGACTAGTTCTCATGGTGCTGTGAACTCGGCGATTGACTCTACCAGTCCTTTCGCACCGTGAAGTCCTCTTCATGCAAACTCACGTCTTCCTCGTAAAAACTAGTCATCGTCCAAGACTCCACAACCCACTTTGAGGAAAATTTGGCCACATCCAGACGTTGTAGATTTACCAAATACTTTATCTTTACTCTTATATGAATTGATGGGAGTCAGTGTAATGTCAGAAAAAAATTAAGTTATTGAGTTGATGGCTTGAGTGTACATAATGGAAAGGATTGATGGCTGCAAATAATCTTTTAGTGTGTTACATTTGGTCTTTGTCGTCGTAGAGTTTTAGAATTCCTGTTCTAGTTCATTATGCTTTAATGGCTAGTTCAAATTTGAATTTCTGGGTGTCCATTCGCCAGCAAACCAGCACCCAATACAAGGTTCATTTTTTCCAATTTACATTTGCCATCAAACGCTGTCAAAGTGTTCATGCATATATCATTCCTGTGGTAAAACATGTAAAAAAGGCCATTTGTTTTATAGATACCTGTGTATACTTCTGTTTAATAGTAGATACAAAAGCCAAACATCCAAAGGCCTTAAAGTTGGTATTGTTAGGTTTTCTATCAAATAATTTTTCATAAGGTGTTTCGTTACCTAGAGGGACTAGGGGCATTTGATTAATGAGATAGGCAGCGATAAAACGCATTCACCCCAAAACTTTTTGGGGAGATTAGATTGAATTTGCAAAGCCCTGGCAATCTCAATTAAGTGTTGATGATTTCGTTCCACAACCCCATTTTGTTGTGGGGTGTATCCACAAGATCTTTGATGTAAAATCCCTTTTGTTGATAAAAAGTCCATATGTCCCCTTCACATAACTCCTTAGCATTGTCAGTTCTAATAGTTTTAACACTTGAGTTAAATTGATTTTGAACAAAAGAAACAAAGTGAGTAAGAAATCTAACACATTGATTTTTGTATTTCAAGAGAAATAGCCATGTAGTGCGTGTATAATCATCTACAATGGTAAGAAACATAGATTCACCTGTAAAACGAGAAAAAGAGTAAGGGCCCTAAATGTCGACGTGAATTATTTCAAAAGGTTTGGAACTCTTTATACAACTTTTACTAAATGGAAGTCTTTGTTGTCTAGCTTTATGGCATGCAATACAGAGGAAAGAATTCTTGAAATAAGAAACATTTATTTGTGGAAATAAGAGTTTCATCCTATCTAGGGGCATGTGACCTAGCCTTATGTGCCAAAGTTTAACAAGATTCTCAGGAAAAGTATTATAAGAGCTCTTTAAAGTAGCTGTAACATGAGATGTAGGGTCTTGTGTAGGGTTCTTTTGGGACTGAAGATAATACAGTCCTTGAGTTCTTCTACCAAGAAGCATAGGCCTTCCATCGAAGGGCCCTGCAAAAAGCACAAATCATTAGTAAAATGTACAGATGCATTGTTAGTATGGCACATTTTTGTACAGATATGAGATTGAATTTGAAACATGGCACATAAAAAACGTTTGATAAGCGGAGTTGGTCATGGAGTTGAATAGTCCTCATTTTTGCTACCTTTATTCTTGTACCATTTGGGATAATGATAAAGTGATTGGAGTGAGAAACATCTTTATAATCTAGAAAATCATCAAGACAATTGCAAATATGATCACTAGCATCACTATCTATGATCCATTATGTCACCTTATTAGTATGCATAAATGATATACCTGCAAAATTTGAAGAGCTTGCTAATTCAGCATGATGTACAATGGTTTCTTGAGTGCTTCCTTCCTTTTGCTGCGCCATGAGTGACAACAATCTAGAGAATTGTTCCTGAGACATTCTAGTAGGAACTTGTGCTTCATCATCGGTGCAAGCAAAAGCTGTTGATCTTTTTCCTTTAATTTGATTCGGGTACCCATGCAGTTTGTAACATTTGGTGATGGCGTGTCCTGTATTTTTACAATGGTCACAGAATAAAGTCCTTCTTGTCCCATTGTTCTGATATTTAATTTGTCTGGGATACCCTTTCGAAATATACGAATTTGCATTGGTGTTGGATTCCTTTTCTTGGGCTTGTCTTTTGGACGAAAAAAAGGTAGTAGGTTCAATTTGGTTATGTTTGCTAATTTGTTTATGAGTTTCTTGTTGCAAGATACGATAAACCTGGGACACTACTGGTAAAACTGGCATCATGAGAATATTTGATCTAACATGCTCAAATTTCTCATCTATCTTCATCAAAAAGTGCAAAATATGTTGATCAGTTTGAACCTTTAGAAGTTCTTTGCTTATTAACATGATTTACAGCAATTGCAAGTGGTTATATTGACCAAGTTGTCTATTTCATCCCATATAGTCTTTATTTGGGTAAAAATTCAGCCACACTCATACCTTCTGTGTGTTCGAGGCTGAAAAGTTTTTCATGGAGACTATAAAGGTGTGCAGAAGAAGGTTTACCATATCTCTCTTTAAGTTCTTCCCAGATTTCTTGAGCCAATTTATAGTAATACACACTTTGTGAGATGGAATCATCCAAAGAAGATCCAACCTATAACAATATTATTACACCGTTCTCATGCCTTAAGATCTTTTGAGTTAGCCGAGTTTCTTGAAAATGTACCATCTACAAACCCCATTTTATTTTTGGCACTGAGAGCCAATGTCATAGATCTCTTCCACTTTCCAAAATTTGTTCCATTGAAGGTGGTGGACACAAGTTTATTATTGGCTTGATCCGACGGGTGTAGAGAGTATGTGCCAGCCGGGTTTTGAGTGGCATCAGTGTAAACACTCTCAGATGTGGTATTCGTCATAGCGGTAATCCAAGAATCAGGAAAGAAGAGAGAAAAAAAAGACAAGATGGGTTATTTCTTGAAGAATAGCACCTGTAAAAAAAACGTTTGAATGCTGTTTTCAAAAGGAAAAAAAAGAAGAGTTATGGATACATGAGTCTCTTGCTCCTATGAAAGAAAAGGAAAGACTAGAAGAAGAGAAAATAGAGTTCTGTTTTATTACTCAGAGATAATCATCATGAAAGAACAAGGTCCTATATATATAGGAAGGAAGAACAAAACGGAAGCCAACTAAGCAATAGACTAACTAACTACTACCATAAAAGACTTAATGAAAATAACAACATTAAACTAATACATAAAATAACTAGCTAGTCTTAACAAGTAAGACACTGAGGCTTATTGCTTACTAGTTATCATGCTAGCCAACCAATTGCCCGTGTTTTTCAATTTTTTTAAAGTTATTATTCTTCATCGTTATATTTCTGCATGAATCTTGTATGCTTTTCCAAATTCTCATCATTCCCTATACTATAAATACATTCAAGGATCTTGGTGCTAGAAGGTTAGATTCTAATTTGTTTGTTATATGAGAGTTTTTTTAATAAAACTCATCTAGCTTCTGTGACTGGTGGCCCGTGGGGTTGGGTAGCATACAGCTGATCTCCACTCATGGCAGAAACCGTACCAGTCAACTGCTCTGCTTCTACCCCCATACTGATATATTTTACTTTTTTTTCCAGGCTTGCTGTTATGTCCTTCAGAGTTGGGTTTCTAAAAAATTTATGACTGGATGGTACTTGCTTTGTCTATCTTGGAGCTTTCAGCTTTTGTTTTGATGTGCATTATCAATCATTGTGAATTGGACTTGAAATTGCAGTGTAGTACTTTTCCCTGTTGCTGTTACCTTCTTCATTACTTGGTGGTTTATTCAGTTTGTTGATGGTTTCTTCAGTCCTCTGTATGAGAGGCTCGGCATTGACATATTTGGTAAATTGTTTTCTTCTGCTATATTACTTCTTATTATTGTGTGGCCTTTTTATGGTGGGGGAGGGAAAAGGGGACTAGAGAGGCAGAGACCAAAAGAATTTTGGTTAGGAAGATGATTTAATTTAAGAAATAAACTGGGTCAATGTTGATGAATTCAAAAATGTGGTCCAGAGACGGAAACAGAGTACACCTTATCCACACTTCGTTTCAAAAAGATTACATGTACTATTTGGAAGGTCTTTCCTGATTGACAACCTTTTCCCTTGGTTTTTGTCTGCAGGATTAGGTTTCATCACTTCTTTAGTTTTTGTACTTCTTGTTGGGGTTTTTGTGTCGTCATGGATGGGTGCCACAGTATTCTGGCTTGGGGAATGGTTGATTAAAAGGATGCCTTTTATAAGCCATATTTATTCTGCCTCGAAACAAATTAGCTCTGCAATATCTCCAGGTAATAATAGATCCTGTTTGCAATGTTATCTGTTTTGTGGTTGGTCTTTTTTGCTTGGTCTGGTGTTGCAAGAAAATTCATGCATTAGTGGTTTTCGTGTTTGCTTTTCGAGTACTGTTGCCTGTTTTAATGCCAATTCTATGTTAGAATTTCAAAATTAAAAGAGTTTTGCGAAATTGTTTATGGCTCTTACATGTAATGTGCTTTGATCCATAATTATTTGTCAACTGGAAGCCTCAGATTCTTTGATGTTCTTTTGTTTATGCTTTTTCTGTTGTTAATATCCGGTTGGGTTGAGGCTAATATATCTTTTCCTTAATTTCCATTTTATTTTGAGGCATTGAAATTTGTGAAAACTGAAAACACTTTTTTACAGATCAGAATACCACTGCTTTTAAAGAGGTAGCAATTATTCGTCACCCACGTGTCGGTGAGTATGCATTTGGCTTCGTCACATCTACAGTCACTCTGCAGGTATGCTTACTAGATGAAGCTATGCTGTTTACTATTCACATCATAATTATCACGTATCAATGATTCAATGTTTTTTGCTTTTTCTTTTTTTTTTTTTGTGTTTGGAAAACCCTAGTTTTGTTTAAATATGAGATCAACCCAAATTAATCTAGTAACTTTGCATATGTTCATTTATGTCTAAATCATAAAGCAAAAATTTTTTTTAGCTCCTATTAGTTGATTGATGCCATATTTAAAATTTGCTCTTGCTACTACATGGCTCCTTGCTAAACATCTTTGTAGTTAGGAAGTATAGGAACATAGTTGTGGAGATGACAAGCACTTTTGCATTAAGTTTTCTTTGCTAATTGAGGGAGGGGTTTCAGTAAGATGTATGAATACGATGGTGGTTTAAGGCTGTGGAGAGCTTTTCTGATGATCTAGACGACAAGATTATTGACTTTGATGGAGAGCGAGTGCAAGATTTTTATGTGCCTCCTTTATCTGAACTCTAAAGTTAATCTACGAAGCATGCTGCTTGTCTAAACAATGATAAGAATTTGGAAGCAATAAAAAATTTAGTATGAACCATTTAGTGAAGGACATTTGCGTAAAGAAGATGGTGTACAAGGCACAATTCTTCCAGCACTTGAAGCTTAGAGCCTCAGACTGATCTTGTGCAATTCTCCTTCGGTGGCACCAAGGAACTCCATTTTTACAGTTTTTTTTGGCAACTGTGGTTTATGTAGTGTTGATCCAAGATTAAAAGACTAAAGGCTGGTTTTTAACTTTTATTGTGGCTTTGGAGAATTTAAATAGTAGAGTATGGAAAAGAACACGGTTACGGTTGTGTTTGCGAAAATGGTCGCAATGTTGCGGAAAACTGCTATAATGGAGCAATAACGCGAATTGCGGCCCACGCACATAGTATAAAAACAATACACTTCGCATTGCATTTAAAGGTCTTAGTAAAACGAATCCGTGTTGTAAAGGTGCAAACTACAGTGTTTTTGGCCATATCAACTATGAACGGATATCTTTTGCTTTGCGTTACAATTACGCATCAACATTTCGTTACCTCGATCGCGAATGTTACCACATTTTTGCTCTATGCTCGTGTAGTGTGATGTGTTGAAAAAAATTCACAAAAGGGAAGTTGAGCTTATAATTGCATTTTTGTTGAACTACATTTATTATGCAAATAATTGCACTATATGAGGTACTTTAAGTGGATAATTAATAATTAATAATTAATTGATTTACTTGTTAATTATGATGCTTATTGATTAAACTTATAAATACTATAATTTAGTGATTTGTAACAATTGAAGTTAATGAATATAAGTGAAATTCTAATAGGGAAATGTTAGAACTTTTACAATTTGGGCAGATTTTACAAAAAAAATTTTTATGCCATCTTTTTGACAAATAACATTGTAACTAAATTATAACAGTCAATGCAACATTTCGACATGAAAATTCATGTATGGTGATATAAAATGGTATTTAACGTCACGACATCGTTCAAACACGTTACATAATGGCCATTACGTACATAACGTAACGGGCGAGTTTTTATTCCATGTAGTAGAAGTTTTAGAATTGAGATATACAAATCAATTTTGAAATGCTGATTGCAGGTTAATTTTCCAATTTTGTATGGCTCTTTAATTAATTTTGTAATTTGCAGAAGGACGATGGTGATGAAGAGCTGTGTAGTGTATATGTTCCAACCAACCATCTTTATATTGGAGACATCTTTCTTGTCAATTCCAAGGACATCATCAGACCAAATCTCTCCATTCGTGAAGGCATAGGTATGTAATCTGTTTTCAAAACCTTTATTACCGGCTTTTCAACTTCTATAGGTTTAGAAGTAGGGGAGAAAAGAACCAAGAAAAAACACTCCATGGTGAAACACTGAAACATGCAAACATCACTTTGCGCTTTCAAGTGTAAAATCTTATAATATACCAAATCACAAAGAAACCAGATATATTGCCAGTCCCTGCCTCAGATTTAATGTCTGGTTGTCGAATAGAAGTTAAATCTCCTGTTGATCACTTATAGTCATATTTAATCGTCGTTTCCTTCTTCCAGAGATAATTGTATCTGGGGGCATGACGATGCCACAACTCATAACACCTGTGGAAAGATTAGTGCGACCAAGTGACAGAATCCCATTGAATCGATTGTCGTCAGTATAACAGCAAGTAAACAGTTACTTTGCAAGTTGTGTGTCCTTAGTCTCTTGTAATATGGTGATGTTTAGATAGCAAGGTTGCAGATGATCCCAAAAGAGTGTTGTTATGAGCACTGCAATCCTATGAGTAAATTCAACATGGACATTTCGGGATTCTTTGATGGGTTTGATCTATCCGTGTCGTGTGCATACTGTTTGTTTTGGGAAATGGCATCTATACCCATGGTGTATAGAAAATATGTAAAGACTAGTGAGTTGCTTCAAGGAATGCACTTATTCTTATGCTGCTGCTGGAACTCTGGTTCAGACATCATCAGCTATCTATGCAGCAACTTCATGTTTCTTAATAAGAGTGTAATTGACCGTTTATATTCAGTTAATGCTTGGTTAGAAGGACATTTATATTGACATAATGGAAATATGCTCAAATACTTGAAACATAGCAGAAAAGTATTATGGTTCGACTCTCGTTGGAGATTTTTAGTTAGGAGGCTCCGTACGCAGAAACCGGATAAATTTCAGAGATGGAGTTGTTGAGAAAGATAATAGACCTCACATCCGTACGAGAGATGAGCTGCTAGGGAAGTTGGATATATATATATATATATATATATATATATATATATATATATATATATATATATATATATATATATATATATATATATATATATATATATATATGCAAGTATAAGATAATAGACCTCACATCCGGAAGCTAGAAAGATAATTATTTTTTAATATAATCATGTATTTGGTTTTATTTTGGTATTATATTTATTTTTTAATATTTATTTGATTTATAATTGATATAATATTTTATATCAATAAATAAATACAAAATAATCGATAATTATGAATATTGACTGTATTTCTACTGATTTTGGAGTAACTATGTCGAAGGATCAATATTTCAGTGCCCACTCTGACTGAATACTTAATCGGAAATCAGTTGCAAATTATATATTTCAGAAGTTTGAGAAAAACTTCTGAATATTAGGTCTTTAATGTTTTCGACTGTTTCCTACTAACTGTTAGTCGGAAATTTCTGACTGAGTGTTAGCAGGAAAACAGTTAAATCATTTATGCTTTATGTGTGTTACATTTTAAAAGGTTTAGTAGTTTAAAATAACTTTATAAGCTGTATATGTCTAAAATGAGTTCAAATAAATATTCAATAGCTTTAGAAGTTGTTTAAATTGACTTTAAGTTGTGCAATAGATCGGATCTAAAATTAGTCTCGAAGGGTATACTTAATTAGATCTAGGTGTCTGAAGACCTTGAACTCAAATGGACACCTTTTTATTGACCTTGACTAGGGTTTGTAGGGTCTTCGAAAATTGGACCCAAACCCTAAATCAAGGTCATGATGTGGATTCAATCATCATTGTACTATATACTAATTCTTAAGCACTCTGTGCTATGTGTCTCTATTACAATGTATTTTACAAGTTGTGCCAAATGTCACATTTACACTACAATTTTAATGAAATGCAAAGTATCAATGAAGAGTTTTATTTGAAGTGTTTGTAATTGTAATATAACAATTGGTGATGATATAAGCTCTACAAATTCATACTAATATTAATATATGAATAAATCTAACCCACAAATTCATGTAAGACTAATTAATATAAGGTAATTATTTCCTCCCTTCGTATTCCCAAATGCATACACTATAAAGTGAGAGTTTATTAGAGAAGATGACAAGTTTGAGAAACGAAGTTAAGAGTAATACACTAGGAGTATATTATAAATTCTCAACAAAAGATTCATCAAAAATACTCATAGTAATACAAACAAAACATAAATGTAACAACATTATATGGTATGATTGATAGTTTTTCAATTACTGCTACTTTTAATTGTTATCAAGAACATACGAGTTCACCAATTTTAGTTTACCAATATTATTGTCATCATCATACCCAGTGTATTCCATTCCTAGGAACTATGATTAGGGTAGGAGTAGGAAATGAAGGCGGCAACTCATACCCATAAAGAAAAGTGCAGCCAAAGAGTCCCCCAGCGATTTCAGAATACCTTTTCGAGATTTAATCTAGCATCCAATTTAAGAGAAAATATCTAATTTAATCTTTTCAAGTGTATCACTATGATAATATCATAAGCACTTTATGTATTATGATTAGATTTAGTATAAAATTGCTAATGCGTAAGTCTTAATTAACAATTATTATGTATATCCAAGAAGTGGTAAAATGTTCTATATATATGAGGACTTTGCTAAATTTTGTCAAATAAACTATATGTTATGAACCCAAACAACCTTTAAAAAAAATAAAAATGAACCTCAACCGTGTATAGCACGAGTATAATCCTAATATGTTCTTGAATTCATAACCATCTTTGCGGTCAACCATGTTCAAGATAATGTAAAAAAAGACATAACATAATTCAAAAGGAATTTTTTTGCAACATCATAAATTTATAAGATATTGTAAGTTCGATTTAAAATATCCACACTTTGATTCTTGACCCAATTAGTCCTTAGCTATAAACTTCCCAACTAGCACATTAATAATAAAAGTTCAAAAATTCATTTAACCTATAAATAAAATCCAATTTTAAATATCAAGTTGTTTCTTAAAATTCTTCTAATAGCGTCTAAATTTATATGAAAAAAAATCAAAAACGGTCAGTTTTTGACAAAAAATAAATTAATTTAAAGTAACTTTTAACAAAAATTATAAAAAAAATTGGTTTTCTTTCTTTCTTTCTTTTTTTTTTTTTTTTTTTCAATTTTAGTAGTTTATTTTAAGATAGTGTTGAAAAAAAGCTCTTAAACTTATCCACCCTATAATGTTAGATATACTTCAAAGCACTGATTCTTGAGCTAAGTCCTTAACAATAAACTCCTCAACCACCAAGTTAACATAAGTAACAATAAATCACAAAATTTTATGATCTATAAATATAAATGAGCTAGCAAGCAACCATATATATATAGAGAGATAGAAACCAATATACCCAAAAAATATATCTTAAAAAAAATAATATTTATATTAATGGAATATATAGAAATAACCCTGATAATCATAATATTAATAATCATCCCCTCCTCCTTAATCCTGTTTTGGTACTTAAATGAAGGCAACAAAAATGGATTCCCAACAAACTGGCCAATTGTTGGAATGTTACCAGCACTTGTGAAAAATCTGGATAGATTTCACTTAGCATGCATTGAAATACTTGAAAAATCAAATCTTACATTTGAATTTATGGGTCCATGGTTTTCTAACGTCAACTTTTTATGTACACTTCATCCTGCCAATGTTCATTATGTAATGAATGAAAACTTCTCAAATTATCCGAAAGGTAACAAATTTCGGGATATCTTTGATTTTCTTGGTGATGGCATTTTTAATGCTGATTTTCAGCTTTGGGAATATCATCGTCGAATCATTCTTTTTTTTATTCGACATCAAAATTTCCATCGTTTTCTTGTGAATAAGACTTGGGATAAGTTGCAAAATGGACTTATTCCTGTCTTTGATCATGCTGCTAAACATGCTATCCATATCGACTTGCAAAATTTGTTTGCCAGGTAATTTTCTATTTTTATTTTTTGTTTTTTAGATTATATAATATATATTGGACCCTCAAACGTTATTTTATTTAAGTTTTTAGTTGAGTCGAATTCTTGACATAGTTTGAGAGTGAAAATATTTATGTCAAGAAATCAATTCAATCAAAATGTTAAGTTTTTAGTTGGGTTGACTTGTAATTAGAGCCAGCGTAACAAGATGTCACATGTTCAATTTCAATCACCCCTCATTAAAAGTAGAATTTTACGCCAATAATTATAAGGATATTAGTTTGTGCTACATCTACACTTTTAACCTAAAGGGCTCTCGTGTGATAGGAAATGTTAGAGTATATAACATATTTTGGGTCTTAACCATTAGGTTAAACTTTTTATTGAGTTGATTTCTTAACAATTAACGTCAAGTTTGAGAAAACTTGTACTGAACTTAGTCTTTTGGTCTAAAGGGCTCTTATATGTGGAGCTAGCTACGCCCCAACGAAGTTTTATTAAATTTTTATAGTATGTTTGAGATAATTGGCATTTATTAATAAATTATATATTACTCTTTAAATTGTGTTAAAATATAATGTTGCCTAGTAAGCTTTTGTTTCCAATAATATTGCAAGATATTATTCAAGATAAATCCAAAATTATATATGCTTAATTATAGATAATATTAAAATATAGTATTAATTTGGTTATGTACAAAAAAGTATAGTAATTTTTGAAAATTGAAATATGTATTAATTTTATCTATATTTACTAGTAATAGTGTATAGTATAATATATGTTCTCTACTAACTTCCTTAATTTGGTACGTTGTCACTTGCTAGGTTTGTGTTTGATGCTGGATGTACCATATTTATGGACTATGATCCAATGACTTTATCAACTGATTTTCCTAAAACTCCGGTGACCGACTCGTTAAACGACATCTCCAGTGTAATCTTCCGTCGACATGCATTGCCTTCCATGATTTGGAAATTCCAAAGATGGGTTAATATAGGAGAAGAAAGAAAGTACAAGAAAGCTTTGAAAACCCTAGATGATTTTATTTACAAATGTATTGCTTTCAAGAAAAAAGAAATAACCAAAAAAGATAAAAATAATAATAATAAGGTAAGTCTTGATCTTTTAGCATTATATATGAAAGAAGAAAAAGGAGATAAATTTGTTAGGGATGCAGTTTTAACAATTTTCTTAGCAGGACAAGATGGTATTCTTATAACATTAACTTGGTTTTTTTACCTTCTTTCTATTAACCCACAAGTAAAAAGTAAAATCAAGAAGGAATTACATAATGCAAAGCCAATAAATTGGGAAAATTCCCAAGAATTAAATTCTAAACTTGTTTATCTTCATGCTTCATTTTGTGAAGCTTTAAGATTATATGCACCAATTGCTTTTCAAGCAAAGGTGCCTATTAAGCCAGATATACTCCCTAGTGGTCACCATGTGAATCCGAATATGCAAATAATAATTGATGTCTACGCGATGGGAAGGATGAAATCGATCTGGGGAGACGATTGTAATGAGTTTAAGCCCGAGAGATGGATAACTGAACAAGGGAAGATTAAATACGAGGCATCGCACAAGTTTTTTGTGTTCAACGCAGGGCCGAGGACCTGCGTTGGTAGAGAGATGGCGTTTACACAGATGAAGCTTGTTGCAGCGACTATAATACAGAATTATGAGATTGCACCAGTTGAAGGACATAATGTTGTTCCTGATATGTGTAATATATTCTTTAGGGCTAAGTATGGCTTTAAGGTTAGGATATTTAGGTCTTCTGAATAATATGCCTAAGGTAGACTTTAATGTGTCTTTATTAATTGTGTACTTTTTTGAATGGTTTGTATGATAATTTATATATGAGTCTTTTTCCATAATATTGCCCAAAAACAAAGTAATTTTCATTTTGTATTAATTGGGAAAATATTTCCCACAATACCGTTCACGTAGGATAGGTTTGGAAAATTTTTTTTTTTAACATAACCGCTAGTCGAAATGGTGGTTTTATTTAGGTATCTTAAACCGCTATATGAAATGGCGGTTTACATGAATTTTAATTTAAAAAAAAAACAAATAGCAAATCGCCATTTGAAGTGGCGTTTTTGTAGCTGTACAAAATAGCAGCTTTGACATTTGCATTTCATTTTGCTCTTCTTCCTTCTTGCTGCTGCCGGTATCACCCTAAAAAAAAAATTTCTTCACTCTCATTTACTTCAAATTTACAATTCCTCTCATTCAACTAAACTAATCAACTACATTCCCTTCTTCTCCTTGTTTACTAGTTCATTTTCATCCTCATTTAAGGTATGAATAAAACCCTAAATTTTTTCAATATGCAAATTGTTTTTTTGTTCATTATTGTTTTGAATTGAAGTTATCAAAACGTTAATTGTTTGTTACATTCTATTGTTTTCATGATTTAAGCTTACATTTTACACATTTGTAGTTGAATTTTAGGATTTGTTTTGTATGCATATAAAGTGTTTGATGAAATGCTTCAATAAAAGTTTATTACTTTGTAGGATTAATTAGTTTAATGGTTTTTGTATATATTCATGGTATTTTTAGCTTTTATATTTGAAATGAACCTTATAATAAGTGTTCTAATACCTTAGTATCACAAATTCTTGTATTCAAATTTACACTTCCCGTTATAGTGTATTGGGGTGAGGAAGTGATGATATTGGTTGCAAATTGGTAGCAAATTGGTGGGGAAATCACATGAAAGATCATTATCCCCTTGAAAAACATGTTGAATTCTTGTATGTAACAGCGATCATGGCGATGCCGGGCCCAGTTGATCCATCAGTGCTTACGCTTCAGGCGACACACGGGAGCGTACCTGCGTGGGAGGGCTCCACTGCCCAATTGGTTACTCGTCAGCACTACCAGGCGAGTACATTACAGTGGGAGGTGGATGACAGGGTATTAGAGGTAGTCGAACTAGCTGGATTCAGATAAATTCATAGGTTGTTGGGCGGGGGCTTAGAGCTCGATCGAGCTCTTATCACTGCATTGGTGGAGAGGTGGAGGCCGGAGACACATACGTTCCACCTCACAGTTGGCGAGGCAACGATCACGTTGCAAGATGTGGCAGTTATCATGGGACTGCCCATTGAAGGTCAAGCAGTGATTGGTCATGGAGAGGGAAATTGGCCAGCAATAGTTCATGAGCTACTAGGGGTTTGGCCTGAAAACCCTCAAGACCCCACACAGTCGAAGATCATTGTTGGATCGTCATTGAAGCTGACTTGGCTCCGACAGCATTTTAGCGCGCTTGAAGATGACGCGGATGATGTGACGGTTGATAGACATGCGCGAGCTTACATCTTGTACCTGTTTGGATGCATCTTGTTTCCAGACAAGAGCGGCGACTCGGTACAGTTGATCTATCTCCCTCTACTGGGAGACTTGGAGCGCATAGATGAGTACAGTTGGGGAAGTGCTACCCTAGCGTATCTGTATCGTAACTTATGTCGAGCATCTCGTAAGGGTGCCAAGGACATTGGTGGCTGGTTGATGTTGTTACAGATATGGTCATGGGAGCACATTCATATAGGGAGGCCTATTATTCGGACTATTCGGCCGGATGGGCAGCATGATCAGGAAGATGACGTGGATGATTTTGAACCGGTGTTAGGGTCACAACATCGGCTAAGGGAAGGATCCTTTGGCAGTAAGGTAGCAACACTCAATTCACTATTCAAATTCATAATTTCACTATTTTATGATACATGAAAATGTTAAACAATGTTTATTTGTTTGCAGCTGGCTTCGCGTATATCTTTTGAGATCCCACTCTCCACATACTCTCGTCTACTACAGAGACGCAATAGATCGACAACGGGACGAGCAGGTTATTAACATTTACTATTTGTATCAGTTATGAATAAATTGTATACAATACTAAGCATATTGATTTCTATTACAGATGACATGACAGCCTTACACAGCGGCTAAGATGGACGCTCTGCCGCACATATGTACATCGGACCACGAGATTTGGAGATCACGTTGTCCACTTATTTGCTTTGACATCGTCGAGCTACATCTCCCGGATCGTGTCATGCGTCAATTCGCTTTGGAGCAGGTAATTCCGCAAGCCTGTGACACCCAACCTCAACTACATGCGATCGATCGGAGGACTGGGGACAAGAACTACCTCGTACGACATAGATCGCATGTAGATGCGTGGAATGACCGAGCATCTTAATTGGTTGGAGGAGATAACTTCACAGGTCATAGCTCTGCTTTGTACATGAGTTGGTACTGGCGTATCTCCATATTACGCCTAACGAACACCACATTTGCGCAGCCAGGATCACATTACCATCCGACATCTACGTTACTGGTACACCTTCTTTCAACACTCATAACAAATAGTAATAGTTTTAAGTGACTCTTTTAACAATATAATGATAACAAACAGGCTGAGCGCATCTGATCGGTGCTCATACAATGTAATGACACGATTCAAGGGGCCGCTACATCGCCAGTTGATGTGGGGTATCGGCTATGTTCTCAGACCTTAGGCTCCATTAACGCGTCGTTGACCGATGCATTGAGTCATGCGGGTTATGAGTACCTCATACCGACTCCACCCGTCATTGGTGAGGTAGATGACACATTCCACACTCCTTCTCCAAGGAGTTCAGCCCACTGAGGTAGCTCTTCCGGAGGATCCAGTTCTCGGTCCACAAGAGGTCGCCAGCGTTCATCTACTCGAGGTCGGTCTTCCAGATCGCCATCGACATCCGCTACTATGTCACCATTCGTTCCTCCAGCTTCCATCACCACTCCTCCTCCACATCCATCGCCTCCGCAAAGGATTATCACATATCAGCGTGCTAGTCAACGACGAGCTCCTGCTCTTAATGTCATTGCGGAGGTTGACGAGCTCACACCATCATCATCCACCGGTGCGCAAAACAAAAGGGGCCGGGGGTTGTAATTTAACAAACTTTGTATATTCTTATATGACTTGAACTTCTTGTATGACTTTCCATAATTGTAATATATCTTTGCATTATTTTCATAATTAATTTTTTCAAATCAAGTCGGTTCGTAATTCATTATTATGGAATAGATGGTATTGAACTAGTTTAATGCATGTTGCGTTCACTATTTTTAAATGAAAGAAAAAAAAAAATTTCAGGCCACAAGCAAACCGCCACATGAGATGGCGGTTTGCCTTGACCAAACCGCCACTTCATGTGGCGGTTTGGTGCTCAAGGCAAACCGCCATCTCAAGTGGCGGTTTTGTCTGAAAAATAAAATAAAAAAAAAAAAAACAAATTTCCACGTGGACGGTATTGTGGGAAATACTTTCCCACTTAATGCAAAGTGGGAATTATTTTTTTTTTCAGCCATAATATGGGAAAAGATTCTATATATCTATGTTTATCGATATACTAGAGCTGTTAATCTCAATTACACATATTGTAATCATATTTATTTTTTTTTCTATAAAAAATCATTTGGATATAAAAATAAATAATATTTAAAATTAATAAAGAAGTATTTGTTTATAATGATCTTAAATGAGATTTTCTTCATAATAAAATTATATATATATATATATATATATATATATATATATATATATATATATATATATATATATATATATATATATATATATATACATATATATATATATACATATATATATATATACATATATATATATACATATATATATATATATATATACATATATATATATATACATATATATATATATATATATACATATATATATATATATACATATATATATATATATATATATACATATATATATATATATACATATATATATATATATATACATATATATATATATATATATATATATATATATATATATACATATATATATATATATACATATATATATATATATATATATATATATATATATATATATATATATATATATATATATATATATATATATATATATATATATATATATATATTATTGATAAATGTTTAATTGAATTACCAGATTGATCATAAAGAGATTTGGATACTTTTGGAAAAATCATTTTTCAAAGTCCCAAAAAACATTGGCTTGTTCTTCCTCATAAATTAAATATCCATGGAATCAAGCCATTCTTTTGACTAAAAAAATATTTGACTCGGTAAATTTTATACATTGGCTCGGGAAAAAGTTACATTTTTCTTAAATTAGCAGCAATTTTAATCAAAAAACATAGGTATCAAAACTTAGTCGAGTTGACTCAAATTTTCATGCAATTATTCTAAAATCTTGCGAATTATAATTGTGTAAGGAAATGCAGCGCATCTCCACTATTAACGCTCATTAGACCGTGTTAAATCGGAATTTATAGTTTGTTACGGGCGAGTTTCGATGAGTTCCAATGAGTTCAAACCAGAAAGTACAAATCGGAATTTAATGCTTAATTTTGAAATAAATCAAACACATCTTTAACCATATATAGGGGATAATGTTTATCGATTGAATGTTTTCATAGCGTCATAAAGTTCATACTTTTTTTATCACCATTGTAGTCCAGAGTAAAAGAGTCATCCTTTAAACAAATTTTCATCTTAGCAGACTTTACAAATTTTCTTCCCAGAAATATGGGAGTGGAATCGCAATCGTCAGCTTCACGCACATTAAAGTCCACAAGTAAAATAATCGGAAATTTTTATGTACTGACCAATGAGGCAATGACCCTAAATTCTATTCCCAAAAAAAAATTAGTTTGTTTCTATCGGTAAAAATCAATTACATTAAAATCAGTTCAATTAATAAAAAGAAATCAACTGATCCAAACAAAGCCAAGTATTTACCCACATTTTCTAAATTCAAATTATTCGCTCCTTTTATGGCCCATTTGGTTGGTGGTACTAAATGGTGGTAATGAGAATGATTTATAGTGTATAATTTCATCAAAAGTTCCATATTATTCCCATGGTAATGAAACTTTGATACAAAAAGGTTTTTTTTGTTTACAAAATTTCATTATCACCTAATACCACATATCCCAATGATAATATATGAGAATGCATTTTATGAAGGAAATAAGATAATTGAAGTTGGACAAGCATAACTATCAACGTAGGCAAGAGATTTTTTAACCAAAATTACACTAGTTTTTCATTCTCATTACCGTTGTTTATTACCTCCTACTAAACGGGTTGTTAATATCATCTGGGTTCTCTTGAACAATATACATCAAGCTATCCCCAAAATTTCCCATCCTAGGTGGAAAATTTTTGAACGCTAATTTAATTTTAGATTCATTTTCACCCAACCAGACAAAGTTATTAGGCAATTTCCCATAAGAGCATCGGCAATGACACTCTTTTTTAGTTTCTAATTATTAATAGGAATCAAGTTCACTTCCCAATGCAATGTCATCTTCCTCCTGTAAAATGGGGTCCAATTTAAAAAAGGACCTCCAAATGTTAACGTCAACCTACAAAAGCAAATCAAATTTTGCTCCTTCCTATAAAATTGTGCCACTTGGCAACAACTTGTATGGCTTTATTTTTTCAAAATTTTAAACATTATAAATGAGTTTTTTGCTTTTTTTAAAAAAATTCAAATCAAAAAAATAAATCAATTATACCAACGGTCATAATTTTTTTTATCTATAAATTGACACCAATTTTGCAATATTTTTAACACTTTTAAAAATCTCTATTTTTCTTATTTCTCTCTAACTATCATAATTCTCTTTATAATTTCTCTACTTTTTGCTTTAGTTTTTACAATTAAATTTTTACTCTAATTTTTTATAATAATTATGGATAATAATCATCCTTATTACGGAAATAACCCACAAAATCCAAACAACTCTCAAAATTCATATTTTCGTCCATATCAAAATATCCCACAAAATACAAACAACTCACAAAATCCAAACAATATTATAAATTCCAACTCTAATCCTCAATTTGATCCAAATTTTATAAATACTCTTGAATTTCAAATCATGATGAGGCAATATATAGCACAAAATCAAAATAACATTCAAAGTTCCAACTTTATTCATCATCAAACCACTTTAAATTTGGGAAATAATCAACCAATACTTTTCCAATTACAAAACCAAGACCAATCTCCTTCTACCCCAGGAGCACATGGGAGTAGCAACAGATCAAAGTTTGATGAAATATTTCCTACTCAACAGCTAGCTGACGATGAGGTTGAGAATGAAGTAACAAAAGGAAGAGGAAGAGGAAGAGGAAAGGGAAAAGAAAAGGAAAAGGAAAAGGTGAACATAGATAGATGGTCTTGTGAAGAAGATTTGTGTTTTGTTTCCGCTGTACTTAATTCCAGAGGTGATATAGTAGTTGGAACTGATATAACGAAAGCAACATTATGGAAGAAGATAATACAAATTTACAATGATGAGGTAAGAGAAAGGCTAACTATAATCCAAGAAAGAACTGAAAAATCTATAAGAGGTCGATGGGGTCTAATTAATGGTGATGTTGTAAAGCGGATATCCCAATTGGGAGAGGCGGAAAGAATGCAAGCTAGTGGTACGAATGTTGACGACGTGGAACAGACAACATTACTCCTCTTCAAACAAGCACATGGTAAGAAATTCATTTTTCAACATTGTGTGGCTGATTTGACTGAATATTGTACAAGATGGAGACCAGGACAAGACTCGACCGATCTTACTATTGATAGCTCTAAAAGATCAAGTGATGAAGTTGGATTACCAAGGCCTGATAAAGTGAAGAAGGTGAAGGCATAGAGAAAAATGAAGGGGATTTCCACTTCCTCAGATACGAATGTGATAAATGTCGCTATGAGTAGGATTGATAGTGGAAGAGACTTGGTTCATGAGAAATTAAACAATGCTATGCAATTTCAAAAGACACAACATGAGCAAAAGTTAAGGTTTCAAACGTGGAAGTTACTTACGAAAAAAGAGGTGAAAAATATCACTCTTACTGACGAGGAAATCGCATATCTAGAGGAGATTAGGGAGGAGTTTGTACCTAAGCGTTTTTAATTTGTTTTTTTTAGTAATCGTTTATTTGTAATATGTTTTCTTTAATTTCAGTACTTTGTGTTTTAGTTTGTAATATGTTATTTATTGCAATCTTTTCTTATGATTTGGCATACTGACTCTTATTTTCTACACACTGAAATTTTATCTCTGCAACCCAATCGTATCTTCTGCAATGAATCTTATCTCTGTAACACAATCTTATCTTCTGAATTGGCAAATTGCAATCTTATCTTATACACATTGAAATCTTCTCAAAAGACATCTATAAAATGAATCTCAATAACAACATATAATGTACATTCAATCAAAAACCAAAATGAATCTCAATAACAATTCTTCAAGTTCTTCTAGTTCCTCTGGTGATGATGATTTTTTAATAATGCGTTAATTAATATAATGCTTATGAACTAGATTATAGAGGAACAAGAAGATTTTATAATCCAATTCGCTATCCAAAAGCATATTGAATCAACGTCCAGTAGGAAACCTGCTCAAAAAAAGAAGAGGAAGTTCATAGATCGTAAACGTGGGGATGCCAAGGAAAGGCTTATGAATGACTACTTTGTTGAGCGTCCACTGCATCCAGAATCTATGTTCCGACGTAGATTCCGTATGATTTAATCTTTGTTTCTTCGAATCGTTGAAGGTGTTACAACTACAAATCCATACTTTCAACAACGACCAAATGCGCTTGGGGAACTAGGCGCGTCTCCTATACAAAAATGTATTACTGCATTAAGGATGTTCGCATATGGAACACGTGCTGATTCAGTTGATGAGTACATAAAGATTGGGGAAAGCACTGCAAGAAGTTGTCTTCTCCATTTTGCCCAAGCAATTAGACAAGCCTACACTTAAGTGTACTTGAGAAGGCCAAATGTCACTGGTCAACGAAGGGGATTTTCAGGCATGTTAGGCAGTATAGATTGCATGCACTGGGAATGAAAGAATTGCCCAAGAGGTTGGAAAGGGTTGTATCAAAGAAGAAATAAGCATGCAACAATCATCTTAGAAGTTGTGGCCTCTGATGACTTGTGGAGTTGGCATGCTTTTTTTGGAACGCCTGGGACTTGCAATGACATAACTGTCTTGAGAAAGTCTCCTATTTTTGATGATATTTATCAAGGTAAAGCTCCTGAGGTAACTTATAAGGTAAATGGGAACACATACAATAAGGGTTACTACCTCACAGATGGTATATATATCCAAAATGGGCTGCTTTTATCCCTGCAATTCGACTCCCACTAAACCAAAAAGATGCGTTGTTTACAAGATGCCAAGAGTCAGTTAGGAAAGATGTTGAACGTGCATTTGGAGTTTTACAAGCACGATTTGCAATCATACAAAGACCATCTCTTATTTGGGATCAAGATTTAATATGGGAAATAATGTTGGCATGTATCATTCTTCACAATGTGATTATTGAAGATGAACATGATACATACAGAAATTATAAGGACACAACTGAATTCGAACAAGATAATATTCAATATGTTGCTGAACCATCTTCCCAACCACGCAATACAACTTACCAAGTTTGAGTGGGCAGATATAATAATTTGACGTTGGAGCAATATATGCATAGAAGAGAACAAGTTTGGGATAGACAAGTTCATAATGCATTGCAAAGAGACTTGGTAGAGCATATATGGGAACATTGTCAAGGATGGTGTGATGATGCTTGAAAAAAATTATGTTTAGTGCAAATGTATGAGTTTAATTAGTTGTTCAAATTTACGTTTTTCAATTAATATTTCAGGAAATGAATACTTAAAAAATTTTGATAAAAACTTAATTGTTAACTAAAGAAGTTAATTAATAATGAAAATAGTAATTAAAAAAAAAATTGTCATTCATTAACAAAATTAAATTATTTATTTATTAATTTAGTTAATCATTAATTAAAATTAATTAATCATAAATTATTTAATTTTAATTACATTTAATTAATCATTAATTAAGATATTTTAAGTTCATCTTTAAATAAAAAATAAATAATAATATATGAGTAGGAGGGAAAAAGTAATACTGGAGCATGTAAAATAGTGTTTGTAGAGGTAAAAGAAAAGCTGACAATTGCAGAAAAGTTATTAAAATTTGTGAAGATAGATTGAAAAAGTTAATGGAAAATAATGTGACAAAATACGAAAAGTAGAGAGATTATATGGATGTATATGGGGAGCCCTCCCATTGAATGCTCTAACACTTCAAATTCCCGCCTCCCAGATTCCCACCTTTTTCTTTAATATAATATAATTTGCGAACTGCAATTCCCATTTTCCGTTGTGCTTATAGCGTGTTGAAAGAAATCCCTTCTAGGAAAGAAATTAATTAAAAAACTTGGAAAAATATATGTAGTAAAGAGAGATGGTAGACAAGAAACAGTGCATTTCGATAAAATTACTGCGAGATTGAAGAAATTGAGTTATGGTTTGAGTACTGAACATTGTGACCCAGTTCTTGTTTCTCAGAAAGTTTGTGCTGGAGTTTATAAGGGTGTTACTACTAGTCAACTTGATGAATTGGCCGCTGAAACTGCTGCTGCTTTGACTGCAAATCACCCTGATTATGCTTCGGTTTGATTTCTTTTCACCATTTTGTGTTAATTTGGTTGTGTTTTAGAGTCAATTAAGTCCTAGATCCTGATTGTTGAGAATAGGGTATCATTCTTAGGAAGAATTGTGTTTGATTCTCGTCGTCTCTTAACCCTTCTCCAACCTACCCTGTGCATGAGAAGGTTACTGATTGTTACTCCTCCTATTCACATTAATAGTCCCATTTGACTTTTCACGGATTTTAAAGAGAGCAGTGAGACCCTAAGGATAGAAAAGAGAGTGGTATTATAGATTTTTAATATAAGTGAGGAAAATTAGTATGGGTAATGGACGATATAATTAAAAATAGGATAAAGCAAGGGCATAAAAGTCAAAAACGCATACCAAAAATAGAAATGAGACAATTAAGATAACTTGACCATAAAAGGAAATGAGCGGTATGATTTTGAGGAATTTTGTGAAATTGTTTGTTTGGGATATAGTTTTTAATTGAGCGGCTTAAGAAATGTTTTTTTAACGGATTAAAAGTACACAAGATCATCTGTATTTTTCTTTTTTATTTTTAATGTTGGGGTTTAAAATCAAATGATTAATCTAACGTGATATTAGGAGTTCTTGATTTAGTTTTTTTTTTTTTTTAAATTATTTTCTTCGTTCCTATCTTTAGATAGTTCTATTTGTTATTTTCCTAAAAAAATGTTTCTCCTATAAGACATGAATATCACCACGTTTAATTTGTCGTGAAAAAAGTGAGTATTAAGCTCAATATTTTTATTGCGCTTATGTTGGACATGATTACCAGACTAGTAAATGGCATTGACATTATCACAATAGATAATGGTTGCTTAAGTGATAGGGTAACCTTACTCAAACAGGAAATCGCGGATCAAACATGGTTTAGAGATAACATATACTATACCTTTGAATCAGTTTGAGCACTGGACCTGGATAAATTGGGTTGCCTTTTAGAAAACCAAGTGATAAGATCATCTTCAAAAAAATACACAGTATCCTGAAGTAGAGTGATAGTGTCGGGACATCATCCAATTTGCATCAGTATAAGATAATAAAGAAGTAAGAAAGGATTTACATGAGTGAAGACCAAAATGAATAGTTCTTTGAATTTAATGGAAGATAACCATATGTTCAACTTTTGTATTTGCAAAAATATACAATCCTGTTGAACAACATATGAGATGGCAGGTCTTGAAAATGTCAGTACTCAATACTGCCAGCTAAACGACAATAGAGATTAGGATCCTCATAAGGAGCACTTACATTAAACGCTTAGTTTTCTTATGACACCCACTGGTGTGTCAAGTAATAACAATCCTCAAGAAATAACTGAGTGATCCTAGATCTTTCATGAGAAATTCAAAACTTGGCTTAGCGATGAAATCTTGGTGTAGATAGTCAAAGGAAACTGTAAGAATAGTGTCATCGACATAAAGAAGCTAAGCAATGTGATTATCATGCTTGTGACTGAAAGGAGAATTATTTGATAAACTGTAAGTAAATCCAATAGCAGCCACATAATCTGCAAATTGTTGATATCAAGCCCGAAGTGTATGTTTCAAACCATTTCAAATCATATAGTGATTTTTTTGACAAACAAACATGACTAATTTGCTTGAGCGTTCTCAAAGATTGGTTGGTTTTCATGTTGTACAATTTGAAGTTGATTTTTAGGGTCTTAATGTTTGTATTGGTATAGACGTTATCTTAGAGCTTCAATTGAAAACTAAGTGATGAAGTATATATGATATCACAAGGCTTCAGCCATATATGCTTAAACTAATGAAATCATATAAACTGTACACATGAAGGAGTATCACTTTGATTCTTGCATGTATTAACCTCCTCAATTCTCATATGTTTAGCATTCTAAGGTGATTACCAAATATGTTTTGTAGTGAAGGGGTGAATTAAAATGACTTGACGTGAGGTTCTTTACTTGTCTAAATCTTGTTGATTTTTTTTGTAGGTCTATGACCTTTTTCGGAGTATTTTTGACCTGAAAGGCTAGTCTGACTCATTTCATTGATTTTATGTGTATAGTTGGCTGCGCGGATTGTTGTTTCCAATCTTCACAAGAACACCAAGAAGTCATTTTTTGAGACGTAAGAGCTATATAATTCCTATTTATATTGAAATTTTATGTGTAAGAATTCTTAATTGCTTTTGGTATGTGACTGACATAGTAATTCAACCATTTAAATGTTATGGTGTTGCAGGATCAGGGAAATGTATAATCATTATAATGAGAGGTCTGGATTGAAGGCTCCTTTGGTTGCTGATGATGTGTATGAAATCATCATGAAGGTATTCAACTATGGATTAATTTATCATGCAAGGAACTTATGTTTGATGAATATTTGTGAATTCTAGTTCCTTGAGTTTAATTGGTCTTGTATGATCATCTTAATTATGTTGTTTACTCACCAATGATCATGCTTAAGTAATTTTTCGATGAGAGTGAAAATGTTGGTGTAGAACAATTAAGTGTTTTGTTGATAGAAAATACAAATCTTGTAGATTAAACTTGATTAATGGTTTATTTTGTTTGGTGAATTTAATGTGGAATAGGTTTTTTATCAAATAACAATTTTTATTTTTTTTGTCAATTTTTGATAAAGCAAAATATAGTAGTTCTTTGGTTTTTAATTAAATAGATAGATTATAGTAAAATAATGGGGTATAAAATTTCAATTGCAAACAACTTGTTTTTTACAGTAAGGTTGTGTAATCTAATCAGTCAATTCTATCTAGATGGGATCCATTTGGCGATATTAGGGTAACTGAATGCTGTAAGTAGTGACTTGTTCTATAATTAATGGTGACTGTAATTTGTTTGGTTAATTTACTGTGCCTTTTTCGCTGAAAAGTGGCTTCTTCATGTAGAATGCATCTCGGCTGGACAATGAGATAATTTATGACCGAGACTTTGAATATGATTACTTTGGGTTTAAAACCCTTGAGAGATCATATCTCTTAAAGGTTGGAGGAAAAGTTGTGGAGAGACCACAACATATGTTGATGAGAGTGGCTGTTGGGATTCACAAGGATGATATTGAGTCAGCTATCAAAACATACCACCTGATGTCTCAGAGGTGGTTCACCCATGCTTCTCCTACACTCTTCAATGCTGGAACACCCAGGCCCCAAGTATGTAATATTAGTATATGTTTATCAATGTTAGATTGCTTCATTTTTATCTAACTACACAGTTAGATGTGTTAACTTACGGTTACTGGAGTTATGGGGTATTTACTTTGGTTTTGTCGATGGAAATGGCAGTTGAGCAGCTGTTTCCTGATCTGTATGAAAGAGGATAGCATCAAAGGAATATATGATACTCTGAAGGAGTGTGCTGTTATCAGCCAATCTGCTGAAGGGATTGGTGTCTCTGTCCACAACATCCGTGCCACTGGAAGCTATGTACATGGTACTAATGGGACATCAAATGGCATTATCCCAATGCTACGGGTGTTCAATGATACTGCAAAGTATGTTGATCAAGGAGGAGGGAAGCGTAAAGGTGCAATAATCACCATAACATTGTTAATTCTTGTTTCGTATGACATTGTGTAATTTACTATTATGTGTTCTTGTTGGTGCTTTTGCAATATACCTTGAGCCATGGCATGCCGATGTCTTTGAGTTCCTTGATCTTAGGAAGTGCGATGGGCTTTCGGTGGTGGATCCTGTCATTATATTAAATGGGTTCAATATGTCGAAGTTAAAAAAGTTTGTAACAAAGTTATTATTGTATGATTGAAGATTTTGCAATTGGTAAGTACACCATTAAAATTTTGAATTTATGTCCAATTGTCATAAATAAATAGGATGAACTTGTAAAGCTTATCAATGCCATTAAGTGATTCCCACCTAACTCCTAAGGTGGTGTTTGGAAGGGTCTCATTAATGATAAAATTAACAAAGAGGATGTTTCTGATAAGTTGTTCGATAAAGTAATTAAAATGTAGGCCAAATTTCTAATTGTTTTTGAATATGTAGTTATTTATGTTTGCCCCGCAAACGATATGATATCCGATTCAAAAGATCATAGCCTATATGACAATATAATAATTCAATTTTAGATACTTGTACTAGTTATTTATACATTAAGCGAGTTTAAACTTTAAAGCAACAACATTATATTATTTTTCAATTACATAGCAAATGCACAATAATTTTCAAGAGTTGGAAAAGTTAAGTGGGTTAAATGACCCCATAACACCGTATGTGCCTGCTCCCCTGATTATGTTAATCTGTGCTGTTTCTTTTCAGGAAGAACACCGTGCTCGTGATCTCTTTTATGCTCTTTGGGTACCTGATCTCTTTATGGAAAGAGTTGAGAAAAATGAACACTGGTGATTGTTTTGTCCCAATGAAGCACCAGGCCTTGCTGATTGTTGGGGTAAAGAATTTGAGGACCTCTACATCAAATATGAAAGAGAGGTAATGTGTCTTTTTTTGCCAAGGAGCTTTTTAGTTTGTTATTAAGTCTTGAGATATACGATTTAATTTGATTCATATTAATGTGTTTGATGATATATTTCAACCAGGGTAAGGCTAAAAAGGTTGTGCAGGCACAGAAATTGTGGTTTGAGGTACTGAAATCTCAAATAGAAACTGGAACCCCTTATATGCTTTTCAAGGTGAGTAATAACACATCTCTGAGAATGGTGCTTAGCATTATCAGTTTGCTTTTGTTGTAGTGTGCTTCAACCATTTGCTATGTTTTACATTTCTAGGATGTGTGTAATGGGAAAAGCAATCAGCAGAACCTTGGTGCCATTTAATGTTCAAATTTGTGTACTGAGATTATTGAGTACACCAGCCCAACTGAAACTGCTGTGTGTAACCTGGTGTCTATTGCTCTTCCGTGATATGTGAGGGAGAAGGTATATGCAGTTCATAGTTATATTCTTTCAATACCCTGTTATCAAAAAGTTCAGGATGTTGGTTGTTTGACTCTCTTAACAATGTTTCCCTTCTGCGCAGGGGGTTCCTTCCGAGTCACAGCCTACTAAACTAGTCGGAAGTTTGGGTGCCAAAGATCGCTACTTTGACTTTGATAAATTGGCTGAGGTTTCTTGCTTTAACGTTTTTGGATTGAGGACATTATTATTGTCGATAGCTTCAGATGGCTATTATTAATATTATCGTTGGAACAGGTTATTGAGGTTGTTACCACAAACTTGAATAAAATAATTGATGAGAACTTTTATCCTGCTGAAACTGCAAGAAGATCAAACATGAGACATAAGCCAATTGGAATTGGAGTCCAAGGCCTTGCAGATACTTTCATTTTGCTTGGCATGCCTTTTGACTCACTTGAGGTAACATGAACTGCAGGTTCCCCCCTTCACTGCAAACATGGTCCAAATTCTTTGCCTAAATTTTGCTTGTTTGTGAATTGTAGGCCCAGCAGTTGAACAAAGACATATTTGAGACTATTTATTACCATGCCCTTAAAACTTCTTGTAAGTTGGTTGAGAGAGATGGCCCCTATGAGACATACCCTGGCTGTCCTGTGAGCAAGGTATGCACATTTTTAATTCAATTTAATTGATTTTCTGAATTAATTGGATATAAATTCAATTCCATTTGTGGTTGCATATGCTTACTATACACAAGGAATTCTTCAGCCAGATATGTGGGGTGTTACTCCTTCGGACAGATGGGATTGGGGTGCACTAAGGGAGATCATAACAAAGAATGGCGTTAGAAACTCATTTCTTGTGGCTCCTATGCCAACTGCTTCAAAAAACCAGATTCTCGGAAATAATGAATGCTTTGAACCTTACACCTCTAACATCTATAGTCGACGAGTTCTAAGGTCAGCAGTCAGCACTAGTGCTATCTAATTGCATGGCCCGTTCTACTCGATGTTTTCTTATCATCTAATGTAATTCTTTCTCTTGTTCAATGGTGAATTTGTTGTAGTGAACAAACACTTGCTCCATGATTTGACTGAGTTGGGTCTTTGGTCTCCTACTCTCAAGAACCAAATTATTTATGAAAACGGTTCTGTTCAGAAAATCAATGAGATTCCTGCTGATCTTAAAGCCATTTACAAGTATAAATCTTGATTTTAACGCACAATTTCCTCCTTTCACTTTGTTTGATTTTGGGTACTGACTTGTGCTAGCTTTTGACAGGACTGTCTGGAAAATAAAACAGAGAACCTTGGTTGATATGGCTGCTGATCGCGGATGTTTTATAGATCAAAGCCAAAGCCTGAATATTCATATGGATCAACCCAATTTCGGAAAACTCACTTCTCCGCACTTCTATGCTTGGAATAAGGGTTTGAAGACAGGCATGTATTATTTAAGAACACGAGCAGCTGCTGATGCTATCAAGTTTACTGTCGATACTTCCATGCTCAAGGTAAAATTACTTTGGCCTCATAATATTGCATTAACTAAAAATCTCATTGAGTTTATTTGTGTAATTGTATGTTTGCCGTACAAAATGCAGGAGTCAAGTAAGACAGCTGCAGTTGAAGAAGATGACAATACAAAACTCACAGAGATGGTGTGTTCGTTGACCAACCGGGAAGAGTGCATGGCTTGTGGGAGTTAAAACCATGCTTTGTTAACACTCGCACACAGCCATATTTATCATCCGCATCAGCATCAACATCTGTGTAGATGATTTTTGTTGCTTTCCTAATTACTTGTATATGACTGAAGCATTGTAATTTAGAGCGGTGTGTTTCTGTAAATGAAGTAGATTTTCATAACACTACCCAATATAGTGGGAATTTGGGAACTGGGTCTCATCTTAATATATTATCTTCTACCTTCGTTGTATTATTCTTATTATCCAATATATTTATACATATAATTTAAAATTATTGTAGTAGTAGTTTTTAACATTTAGCTTATGTGGATGGACGGATATATTTTTCAAAAACAAAAAAAGTAGGGATTGAGCATATGCAGTGGGAAGGTATTGGTGAACTGATAAGAAAGGTATAAAAACAAAAGTTTGGGAATTTAGAAATAGAGCAAGAAAGGTCGAAATGACCTAAAAGACATAAGTGGAAACCGATATAAAGTAGTGAAATTACAATTTATGAGTTATAAAAAAAAAATAACTGAAGAAAGAAAATTCAAGTAGACGATCAATAAAGTTCATCAATTATATCATGCATTAAGAATTAAAACATTGGCTTTTTTGAATCAAAGGACGGCTAGAGTAGGCGATCAATAAAGTTCATCAATTATATCATGCATTCAACACCAAACTTTAAGAATTAAAGCATTGGCTTTTTTTTTTTAAAATTAAAGGACGGCTAGAAAATCCCTACATATAAAAATGAGAGAAAATTAATCATTTAAATTAAGAAAAATGAATCTTTGTCACAAGTCTAAAAGTACATGAAGTAAATTTGGTGGCAACTAGTCTTTTGAGGGACCGTATTTTTAATACCTACTTACATTATCCTTAATACTTACTTACCGTATCCTTAATGCCTACTTTTAATATCTTAAATGTCTACTTACATTATTCTTAATGCCTAATTATATTTTAAAAAATATTTATGTACCAGTCCAATTAGAAATGATCTCTCAAAGAGACCGTTAATTTATGATGGAGGTGCAAATGAAGTGTAGTTTTATATCAATATAATCGTAGGACATAGCTTATACTCAGTATTATTTAATTTTCACCTCTTTAAAAGATTGTAAATATTAATTTGTAATTTGTATATAAAGTGGGGTTAAGTAGCGAGTACATAAAGATTAAAAGAGTAAAAGAATTTATAAGTAAAACTAAAATAGAGATGTAGGAACCATTACTAAAAGTAAAAATAATGCAAAATCAGTCAATCCAAAACAGAAATTAAGAGGATATATATACAACTTCAATGAATTAAGACCATCCAAGATAAACTACGACGAACAATATCATTCTTGTAATTCCAGTTCAGAGTAACTCATCAGTAAAACCACAAGACAAGAACAAGAAAAGGGCAGTTTGACAAGAGTAAAAAGTTAGGATAGGAATAGGGTAAGAGTTAAGATTACTTTATAACTAATCATCACCACCATCAGGATCAATATCAAAATCTTTAACCTTCACATCTGCATCTTCTCCAAACTGAATACTTGTATCAATCTCTGACAACACATACTGAATACTTTTCGGTTTCCTCAAATCGAGAGGTATGAAACTCACCATACTATACTCATCCACTAGATCAATCAGAGCTTTATTCAACTTCCCAAACTGTGGAGCCATATGCTGATTCAGTTGCGAAAGCAATGTAACTGGTTCAGGATGCAGATATTCTTCAAGGTCTTTCTTATTCTTCACAAGATCCATTTTTGACATGATATTAACATGGGGTATTTCAAGCTTAATCATGGCAGAAAGAGATGACAAACAGCCACTAATAAACTTTGTAACATCAGTCATAAACTGCGAATCGAGCAAATAAACGGCACATACATTGAAATCCTTGCGCCTCAAATGCTCCACAAAATTATTAAGGACAGAGACGTGAGAAAAGAGTTCAATTTGTCCCGGGCAATCAAAAACCAAATAATCATCATCCATGAAATCATCTAGTTTCTCAGTAAGCCAATCATCAAGATTATCTTCTAGTTCCTCCATACAGTAAATTAAACCCCCATTTGGACCCAATCCTAGTTCTTCCATTACATCATCTAAATTGATAAGTTCCCTGATATCAACAGCAACAGGATAATCAAAGTTTTCAGCAGCAGGATCAAGGTTCACGATATTGATTGTGCGTCGCATGGTTTCACAGTGCTTATACAAGCTAGAACAGTATGTTGATTTCCCACTTCCAGCAGGACCAATGACTAGTTGTGCGTAGCCCATTGCAAGTTTATCTCTGGTAAGCTAATAGATTAAGCCTAGACAAGATCGTAGTTCACAAAGGGTAAGAATCAAGGGAATGGAAAAGTGCATCGCAAAACAAAGGGCATATGTTGTAAACCTAAACAGCATCACAATGCACAGAAAAAAAAAAACAAAAACTTAGGGTTTCAAAATTAGGGGATTTAGTAAAATTAAGGTTTCAAAATTGGGGTTTTTGTTTTTGGAAAAAGTTGGGCTTTAAAAATTTTGGAAATTATGTCGAATAATTGGGAAAATCAGAGCTTAATCGGGAATAAATACAGAATCATGGACACGAAATAAAAGTGGGTCAGAAACTTGAAACGAATTCAAGCTCCAAAATCATAAATTCAGCAAAAAAAAATACACCAAAACTGTAACCAAAAACATACCATAGTATCAAAGAAGATAATACTCCATAAAGAAATCAAAGTTATGGATAAACAAACACATTAACATTAACCAACACGTTAATATTAACAAATATTCAATTATTCAAAGAAAATAAACAAAAAAAAAAACAAGAAATAACATTCTAACAAAATTCAAGAGCATAAAAATTAAGATTAGAGATCAAAACATCATGATTAAGAATTTAAGATCAAAGATTAGAACATTAAGATTAAGAATTTAAGATTACAACATAAAGATTCAGATAGAAATACCTTAAAAAAATCAAATTTCTAATTTTATGGAATAGGTCACAGCCGGCGGGCAGCGGCTTACTGATCGCGGAAGGCGGAAGGCGGAAGGCGGGACTGGCTGGAGGCCTGAAGCTGGTCGACTTGAAAGCTGGGGCTGGGCGGCGGCGGCGGCAGCGGCTGCCGGCTGGCTATTGGGTAGTTTTTAGGGATTTTGCCTTTTGGGGTTTAATGAAAGAAAGGAGAATAAAAAGGCCAGGGTTGGAAATGTGGCGCTTCTTTCTTCAATGACTGAATTCCCGAATTAAAATTTAGACATTGTATAGGGCTACTTTTGTGTGGATTGTCTCTTACAAAGATGATCTTCAAATAAAAAGCTCGACCTTTTTATTTTATCTTGAGTTGTATTAATTGTGTTATTTAAACCATATATATAATACGTCCTTTGAAAAGACCGTCTCTTATAACAATTTATGAATTTTTTATTAAGACTGCTTTACATGGGGTGATCTAATATTTAGTTTTTAAAAAAATCGAAAAAAAAGTTGTTCATTTACTTAATTATTTTTTTAAGAAAAATATAAATTGGGCTGCTTGTATAAACTCGTCTCATAGTGGGACGATCTCATACAAGACGCATTTTTACCTTAGCCCACGTGCCTGAGGTGCCCAACTAGAGGTGCATACAGTCCAATTTGGTCTGGTCTGGTTTGGTCTACGATTTTCCAAATTAATATTTGTGTTTATGCAAATATTTCGCACCTACAATCACCAAATATAATAATTTATAATTAGTTTATTGCATCAACATCATTTAAGTATATATTACGCCATGTGTTACTTAAAGAAGTTCTCATTTATTATTTTGGGTGTTTCATTCGTTGAACCTATAAAGAATCTTTCTATTTATTTTACAAATTTTGGACAAAAACAACGTTATTCATAATCATTGTAATATTTTGATAATGCTTATGTTTTCCACAAACTTCATTTTAACATTTTTCTATTTCTTATGGCCTCTACATATTTGTCACTAACTTTATAAAAATATTTTTTTTATTAATTATAGTTCCTATATTTTTTCCACTAACTTTCTAATAATATTTATTTAATGTTTAAGATTTTCAGTTTTCCTCTATCAAATGTATTATTCTATAAAATAATATTTCCATTTTCCACTATATAAATGATTCTATCTTTTTTTAATTTACATGAACGTTCCTTTTGAAAATTTTATAAAAATAACTACATCTTGAAATATCTAGGTAGCAACCTATTTAAAAATATATTATGATTTTCGGTCCTAGTACTTTTTATTGTCTTGTTTGGTCTGAAAAATAAAAAACTGGGACCAGACCAAAAACCAATTGTTTTTTTTGAAAAAGTAAACCAAACCAAACCGTTTAAACCTTAAACCTGACCAAATACTAAAATTACAATTTAGTTTCCAGTTTAATCAAATTTTGTTCAGCCCTATACTCAACAATAGATCCACCCCTGATTTATTGAAGCATTGAAATTCTGGCTAGTGTTGCTACTGCAATTTTGTGAGAGTTTATTTGATAGATTTCCTATTATGATTATTATTAGATATTAATTTTGAAATTGAAGATTAAATTTAATTAGGAAATTTTAGTTTTCTTAACAATGTTGGTTTCCAATAAGTGCCATAGTAAACTTAGTTTTCAAACCTTGTATATAAGTTTACCATTTTCATAAACTTTTTAAAATAGAGGGGTTAAATTGGTGATATTTATATTACTAAATAACTGATAGAGGTGTTGTGAGATTAGTGAGACTTCACATCAATTGCGAGTCTTTTGAGAGTTTTCAAACGAAGTATTGTATTATTTGTTGTTGATGATGATATAAATATATGATTTGTCAACTTCATAAATTTATTTTTAACATCCTAACTTTTTATATTAAGAGTGTTAATGCCCTTTCTAAAACTATGAAAAAACTATAAGAAATAATTTCAAAAAATTAAAAAATGACGTGTATAATCAATTTTTATTAATTAATATGATTAAGAGTGAGAGAAAAGGAGAGGAGAAGTGTTGATAAAATTAATAAAACATTATTTAAAATAGAAATGTTACAAAACAAAATAAATGAATTATGAAGAAATATTATCAAACTCATCGAAATATATATATAGAAACAATATCATACTAATGTTGGATTGTCGAGTATTTAATACCGAAACCGACTTGAAGGGTAGGCTACAACTATCTATATGATATACTTGGATATTGCCATATTGGTCCCAAAAGTTAAAAATATACTACATAAAACACCTGTTAAGAATAGTAACTCAATCAAGTTTGGAAGATTGCAGAAATAGAATAAGATTTGTGTAAGAATTAGCAAGTGCATCTTAAAGAAGAACAATCCTTTATTTTTGTGGTCATTTTCAGAATGATCATACTTTACTTTGTTTAAAAGTTTGAGCAACTGATAAATATACTTTTAGCCATTAGGCTTGCCACTTACTATGTATATATATATATAGTTGTTAAACGGATCGGGATATGAATATGCTACATGTAGAGATAAATTAAAAGATATCAACTTACCATGTTGCAAAAGTTAGCTAAGGATGTATTCTACTTAGTGAGAATGCTTTTTTCGTATTCATACCCATTAAGATTTTCATACTAACTACTTATAAAACTCATCCTCACACACTATGGCCAATTGAGTATACTAATCTTATAAATGCTTCACATTCACTTTAAGTCAGTGTTATATGCTCCATAAAATCTTAATTCTTTATAAATTTAATTGTATATCTAGTTTTATTTAAACCACACAATGTGATCAACCATGGGAGCATATTGCGTAGTATAATTGGGGTTCTGATGCGCTAAGATGCCTATATTGAGGGTATAGGCCTTATCATTCATCAAAAAGATTACAGTATCACTAGTTACTCTGCAGGTTAGAACTATGAGTAGAAGTTGAGTGGAAAAACAGAGCAATAAACAAGAGACATAACAAACAACAATGTGTTTATGAGTTATCAATGGATACCTCCCCCTTAAATAAAGTATCTTATCATTAATATAATCACAATTACACTAATGACTCAACTTACAATAGTTAAGAGCTCACTCTTAACCCATAAAGATTTCACCTTTGATGATAAAACTCCACAAATGGCACTAATACAAAGAGAACACTCTAATGGCCAATGTCCTAACTTTCCTAATGTATGTATTTGCCTCTCCTCTTACTTCTAGTGATTGTCTAAGGCTCCCTTATATAACCTAGCACATATTAGAAGCCCTAGGACCAAAGGCTATGCGAACTGTTGCTGGCTTTACAACTGGGCTAAAAGTATCCCCATAATCAAAACTAGCTCGTTGGTGAAATCCACGAGCAACGAGTCTTGCTTTATATTGTGTGATTCGACCATGTTGGTTTCTTTTGATGCGAAAAACCCACTTGTAACCGACAACATTTTGGATTGGAGAAGATGGAACAAGATCCCATGTTTCATTTCAAATTAGAGCACTCATTTCGACATCCATAGCAATACGCCAAACTTGGCTTTTGAGAGCCTGGGTTATATATTTGGGAAGTGTAACTTCAACGAGTTCAACATTTAGGTTGAGTTTGTTAAGTGGTTTGAAATTTCACGTTGGAGACATGTCGTCATGTGATGAGAAGGTTGAGATTGTACTAATGTAGGAGAGTTTTGAGGTTAGTCATTAGAAGAGGATGGTTGACTAGAAGTTGGTAACTGGGCAATATGAGTGTTATCAGGGGAGTTTGAATTTGAGGAGGGAGTGGGCTCATTAGGTGTAGAGTTTATAGTTGAAGAAAGAGTTGACATGTTAGGTGTGGAGGACACATGTTGAAGAGTGGTAATATATAAGGATGCTCACTCATTTAACACATTTACAGGAGTGGATATTTGGTGATGAATCAATATGTTCTTTAAAAGAAAATTTACTTTCAACAAAGTGGACATGTCTTGAGGTATATATGCGATGTGAGTCGAGCTCTAAACAATAATATGCACTTTGTGTTGGAGAATATCCAATGAATACACATGGTTTGGACTTTAGTTCAAGTTTGTGGATATTATAAGGTCTTAACCAAGGAAAACATAAGCATCCAAAGCTACGAAGTTGATTATAGTTGGATTTGGAGCCAAATAATTTTGTATAAGGGGTTTCATTTTGTAAAGTGGGTGTTGGTAGTCTATTTATCAAATAAACAACAGTTGAGCATGCATTAGTCCAGTATTGTAGAGGTATATGAGCATGAGTTAAAAGAGTGAGAAATGTCTCAACAATGTGACGATGTCGTCTTTCAGATAACCATTGTGTTGATCTGTAGTAGTGGTGTTGTAAGATGAGTTATGCCTTCACTAGAGAGATAAGGTTTTAAACCCTCAAATTCACCACCATTATGTCTGAGTATAAGACTTTAAGAGGGAGTTGAAAAAAAATTTCAACCAAAGACTTAAATCTAATGAAAATTGGCTTTGTGTCAGATTTTTGTTTTGAAGGATATAGCTACATGTATTTTGAAAAATGATCCACAAAAATAATATATTACTTATACCCATCATAAGAGGTCACATGGGAAGTCCAAATATCAGTATAAATATATTGTAATGGAGCAGTGGATACGATGGAAGAAGTAGAAAAAGAGAGTTTATGACTTTTACTTATGCAACATGAAGTACATTCCAAAGTGGAAATGTTAGAGACATTTAAATTATTTTTCGAGACAATTTGACGAAACATATTGAGAGATGGATGGCCAAGTCGCTGATGCCAATGCAACGAGGTGGTGGTAGTGATAGCATAGACTTTAAAAGATGGAGACATCAATTCATAAATGCCATTTTTAGAAGGGTCTTGGAGGAGTATAATCCCTAAGTTGTGTGTTTTAATAAAAAAAAAAAAAGAATTAAATGAGAAAGTAACATTAACTGGATTATCTTTGCAAATTTGTGAAACATATATAATATTTTTGGTTATGAAAGGAACAACAAAAATATTATTGAGAGTAAGATTTAGCAAAGACATAGAACCAATGTGAGTGATTTTAAGACCCATACCATCATTGACGAGTAGTTCATTGGTACCTTCATACGGAGCATGGAGTGAAAGATTATTGAGATCGTTGGTTACATAGTGAGACGCACCACTATCAAGCATCCAAGAGAATGATGAATTGGAGTTTTCTAAGGTGGCAGAATATGCCAATGGTTTGGAGATTGTAGGTTTTAGATTGATGGATAAAAAAGGGTTGTTTAGTTAGACTACATTTGATGTGCGAATTGCAGATGAGGCAGCGGCCATTGCTGTTATGATAGTATTTAGAAGGTTTATTCATTTATTTATTTATTTTTTTGAGGATCAAATAACTGATACCATATAAGAGATGATAATGTTATATTTTTTTATTATCAAAGAGAAGGAAGTATACAAGGCTAAGAGATTTTACTGAAAATGCTATATAGAAACATTCCTAATAAGTAATAGCTAATTAAGGACATGATCAAACTAAAGATATTAGCTTTGACTACAACATATAATGGAGTTGATGTTGTTTTGATTTACGATTGTGATCAAGAATGACTGCAAAGGAGTATTATTCTTTGATAATTTGTAGGTTATTTTTCCAACACTCCTCCTCACATGTGAGCCCATTCTCTTAATCAGGTGAAATGATAACCTTTTCGAACCCCCATGTTAAATCACTTGAAGGAGCGTTGGTTATTTCCTACTCTCTACACGTATTACTTGTTGATTTGTTGACTGTCAAAGACATTCATTTATATAAGATGTTTGACTATTTGCGACTCCATCTAACGACCAATTCTTGGGTACATAGGTTGAACCGATTTGATTTATTAGGCCTATTAAAAAGTTAAACTCAACTGACACAAATAGACAATATCAATATCAACATATAATAATACTCCTAAATTAATAAGTTTCCAACAATTTGACAAAACCAATAAATATTATTATTGTATATACTCAAAATTAATAAATATAAGACTGAAAACCTTAGTCCATGAACCGAACACACTCCTCAACCAATTTGGCTTAATTATTTCTCTCATACGAAGTAGTAAAGTAATTTGTTTATAGTTTAATGTCGGTGCTGCAACATTTATTGCTTTTGGCCGACTCATTTTATCCACAAAAAAAACATATATTGGGGCTGTTTTTGGCGTTTGACGTTCACATTACGCAAAAAACCCCCTCATTACTCCAAAATTTAGACCCTCGTTTCTTTATTATTTTCAAAAAGATAATTATTTTATAATTTTTATTATTGTAAGAGTCCAACTTTGACTTTCTAATCTTGTACCAAGTCAACTCATGTTTCTAATCGTATCTAATTCCCCCTACTAATTTAAACGTTTTTTTAGTCAAAACTAATCCAATATTTAAAAAAGTCAACAATATTATAGTATTAATAAAAAGTCAACTAAAAGTTTTGGTTAAAACATGACATTCTACCAAAGTCACCTTGTATTTCAAATATAAGAAATCAAACCTTTTAAGCTAATTTAACGTAGATTAACATTATCTTATTTAATTTTGCAAGCGTTTTAAGAAAAGGATTACAGAGACCTCGCACATAAATAATAACTGATTGAAAAGTAAAGAGATAAAACTCATAATAATAAAATAAAAACATCATTTTCTTATTTAAATGAATTTTAATAAAAAATAAAGAGATAAAAAACTCATAATAATAAAACAATTTCAACCAAAAACAAGTAACATGGAACTTAATTTTAAAAAGGGTTAAAACAGTTGAATACAGTTGAATATAGATTACAATTAAGTTTGACTTTTTTTAAATTGAGTCAGCTTTGAATTACGAATTTAATTTTTTGGGTTATATAATGCAACAGATTTTAATCAAGTGTCATATCGATTTCAGATCAAATAAAAAAATTAACTAATCTATACTTGTGATCATTAATTCCAAATATGTAGTATGAATGAAATGTACTAACTAGAATTATTTACTTATATACTTCTACTTCTTCTTTCCTTTAAATTTGTTAATAAAATGCAAATAGAAACGAGAAATACACAATAAAGCAAAAACAAAAAGGAAAATATGAGATTATAGGTAGAGAATATATAATCACTTTTAAATATATATATATATATATATATATATATATATATATATATATATATATATATATATATATATATATATATATAATAATGTTTTAAAACAACAAAAAGATTATAATAAAATAAAAAAAATAAAAAAAAAAACATACCTACCCATAAAAATACACCCAACCATTTAATTATATTGTTGGATGGCTGTATTTTCATCACAATTAACAATATAATTAAATATTGATTTTTTTTCTATGTGAGTTTGTCAACATTATTATTTTGAATGTCACTTTTACTTTGTAATGTTATCAGTACCACCATAGTTGTTAGAATCTTGATTATGATTTAAGATTTTATGATTTTAGGATCCAAAAATAGACAACCAATTCGAATCATATGTAGGATTGTATAATCCTGATAAGATTAATAATTTAGATTATAGAATCATAAGATGATTCTACGATTCAATTTTACAAGAATAGTGTCAATCATCAATAGAATACAATAATATATAAATATATGTTAAGATTATGTTCTTAATAAGACAAAATTCATATATTTATTGATTTGCAAGTTTAAAATGACTATGAAAAGCATTCCTTTCATAATAGATGAAGTGAAATTATCTTTTATCACTACTTCAAATTTTAAAAATGAATAATTATAAATTATAAGTAATTATCTTAAGCATAATAATGTATATTTGAAGAATCACATAATCTTAGAATCCGATTACAATGATGGGATTCCAATGATCTCAACCCCACTCCATCATCAATTCCAAATAGAATTTTCAGGTAGAATTTCGATCCTAAGAACTTTAGTTATCAGCACATCTTCTCTCATTATTAATTCAAACACAACTTAAATAATACTTTTTTCACGACAGTGCGACAGTTTTTTGTTGCAAACTCTTAAGATAGAAAGCTTAAGACCAATGATAGACCTTATTAAGGGCCACATGTGGCATCGATCTGACTCCATATAAGAATTAGAATTGTATACTTTGTTGGGCTAAAATTTGAAAACTCAGTATAAACCCAATTAAATAACTTAATTTAATTATTTCAGTTAAATAAAAATAAATTAAATCCTATTGACAAAGCACACCTAAATAGTCTACTTTTTCCAAGTTCATTAGTGGTGTTTGCGGCAAAATCACAATGGACCATAATAATTAAGTATTTGAAAATAACATATTAAGTGAAACATGTCTCATTGTCTGATAATTGTAAAATCCTCTAGCTAATATTTTTTTTAGGTCACACATACAGTTTTTTTTTTCTGTAAATCATATCCTATTAATGTTTTGGAAAATTTTATGTGGTGATCATGAAATTTTAGCTTTTCCATGTGCTAGATAATAAATTTATATGGTGACGATCTGAGCTTTCAACTTTTCCATAAGGTAGACGAAATATTAAAATTTTGGTTTATTAAAGTACTTATTTCGACTGGATTATAAAATATGTGGCTAATTATGGTGATTATAGCGTCTATTTTTTGAAAAAAAATTCATTATTATGTTCGGGATAAATAATTTATCGTTAACAAAAAATACATCTATTTTGTCCACCATGTGGAAAAGTTGGAAGCTTAAGGTCAGCAGATGAATTAAAAAAATATTTATCTATCACGTGAAAAGCCGATAATTCCGGGTTATCATGGTGTAATAGATCAAAAGCCAATTGATACTAAATTATTATTATTTTTTTGGAAGCATAAAAATGCAAAAGTGTCATACATGTACCATATAAATTGTCCTTGTTAGCCATCTTATTGTTTTGAGTATTTATTTTGAATTTTGATTTGCTTTATTTTCTTTGTTTGACTAAATTATTTTTTGTATATAATGATTTAAATAATATTTAATATGATTTGGAACTAATCATCATTGATAATGTTACCATTGATTACAATTACCGTTAAAAACCTTTGTTATTTTATAAGTTATTATTATCAAATTTATTGTGTTTAACTTTTTGATTCTATTTTATTTTTAATCAACTAATATTTTAATAAACTGGATTAAGTATTAAAAAAACATGCATTGTAAAAATATACAAAAGATATGATTTTAAATTTTTTATTAGATGATAGATACTTTATACTTTAATTGCTGGTTTTCTAATCAATATTAAATGATGGTAAACATTAGTGTAATTTTGATAGGAAAATATCTAGTTAATTATAATCGTTATAATTGTTCTCTTTCAATCATTTCAACTTTTTCACAAAATTTATTTCCATACAATACCATTTGAAAATTTGCGTTTAGATAGTAATGAAAAATTGTGAAAAAAAAACTTTTTATTATCAAAGTTTCACTTCCATAGAAATAACATGGTATTTTATGAAAATTTATATTACAAGTAGGGGCGAAGCCAAGATATTGAATTAGGAGGTCAAATAGTCAATATACTAGAAAATTATTTACTATATAAAGCCTAGCTAGTCTATGGAAATTTTAAAATCATGTACACTGAAATGAAGTTAAATGATAGCAAAAATTATATTCAACAAATAGAGCTGAAACTTTCCTATAATTTTTCCTTTTGAAAAAAAATCAAGTGTTTTTGACTAATTATATTCACCTAGTAACTCTAAAAAAACATTATTAAATCTAAGATAGTAAAGATATAAACTCACTCACTAAAAAGGATGAATGCAAAATTATGAAAGATAAAGAATAAATGATATATAATATAAATTTATCGAATATTTCATGATATACCATTGAGTTTCTTCGAAATTCACCATATACCACATGAAATGTTTTAATTCACCATATACCATTGAGTTTACGTCCGTTAGCACAGAATACCATTAATGACAACTGCCGTCAGTGTGCCGTCAACACTTCCTTCCTCTAGGGTTCTCTCCATTGAATTCTCCATTTTCCTCTCTCTCTCCTCATCGAGAACTCTCCTAATTTGGATTCAGAACCTTCCTTCTTTCTTCTCCTTTTTTCCTCTTTTTTGTCCCCCTCCCTTTCTTTAACATCCTAGCATCATCAGACTCCAAACAAGTATTCCCTGATTCCTTAAGGCAGAATTAATCAAATTCAACACTCTTTTATCCTTCACAACCTTCTCTAAACAATACATCACTGATCCTATATGTAGGACTAATTTAAATGATCAAAGCAAGGAAGAATCATATGTTTAGGCAACTAACATAACGGTCACATTGCCTCGTGGTTTACACGTGCCTATTAAAAATCAAAACAGAAATCAGAATACAGCAGCTCTTCTGTTAGTGTTCTTCTGCTGAATGCTCGACCTTCACCTCGATTTTTCGTGCAATTCTAGTTATTTTGAGGAGGGTTCTTGGGCCATGACAGCAAGGCCCATGTGGAGAGATTCCAATTCTACCCTCGATTTCCTCCCCTAACCTCCGGTCACTTCTGCACTGCTCAATCAAGGTGGCCTGGTCATCGATATTGAACAAGTTCTTTTGCATGGCTGATACAGAAGCTAGTATAAAGGCTGCTGACTACACGACCTTGCACACGGATTTCAGAGCGTTGTGTGAGTTATTAATAGGGTTCTTGGCCCTTAATGGCTAGGTCCATGTGCCAAGATTTCATTTCTACTGTAGCTCAAGTTCTGGATGCACCGGTTTGGCCTCCACGTGTTGTGCAAGGTGGGCTATTCGCTGGTTGTGCTGTTGTGTTGTTCTGATGTCAGAATTTGTTCTGTATGTTGGTTTTTGTGGGGATGCTCTTGCTTGTGATGTTTATTATTTATTACTTCAAGTGCTGAATCATGGGCGGAATTGCGCTTAGAATGTGCACATGACTTGGAAGATGCATATGCATATGGTTCAATTACAATATGCTACACGTCCATTCTTCCACTTACGCAAAGCTACCAAGATCTGAACCAATATGGTTCAATCACTAAACCTTATCAACATTCACCAATATGTCACTCAAATCACCTCTTATATGCCAAAGATATCCAGGAAAATTACTTCTAATTGTCCTAATAACAGTATGAGCATCTCTACCAAGGCAAAAAGCATGAGACTTTGAAGAGAATCTAGACTCAAAAATGGGTTCAAGAATCAACAATAACACCTCTTGAACAACATGGTTTTGAAAAGGTGGCTTATTAGAGTTCAAAATCTTCTTCAATCTATTCTTAGAGGTAAATTCATTGATGGGTTTTTCAGTAGGACTACGAATATACAAATCAGTTTTCATGTCCCATTTAAATTGACCTTTTACTACAACATTACGAAGAGCAAGAAGATCATCCAATACTTGAGAGTGAATGGCGTTACGAGAAGGGAAGAGCCAGTAAAATTTAAAGCTTGAATTTAATTTTCTTGATGATAAATTCAGAAATTAAAGAGAAATTAGTACCTTCTCGATGAGGAGAGAGAGAGGAAAATGGAGGAATTCAATGGAGAGAACCCTAGAGGAAGGAAGTGTTGACGGCACACTGACGGCAATTGTCATTAATGGTATTCTGTGCTAACGGACGTAAACTCAATGGTATATGGTGAATTAAAACATTTCATGTGGTATATGGTGAATTTCGAAGAAACTTAGTGGTATATCATGAAATATCCGTAAATTTATTAGTTTATTAGAATAAATATAGTTAAAATCAGGATTTGATCTCTTGATCTTGGGTTACAAATGTGTTACCGGCCCAAACCATTGAACTAAAATAGTGTTTCTTGCATTTTTTTTACACTCCTTAAACTATATATCAACTCTTTCTATTTCATTTCAAATGTTCTATTAACTTTTTGCGTGTTTGCCAATACACTAATTCAATAATTAATAGCGATAATTATGCATAATTAAAAATTATAAAAATTTGATATTAATAAAACTTAAGTTGAGACGAATCAAATAAGATTTGATTTGACTATGTTTTTAATGTATGAATTAAGAATAAAAAACAAATTAAAAGTTGCTGACGAATAATAATACAAAAATAATAGGAATATTCGAAAAGAAACAAAAAAAGTATATTAGTAAATGGTTCAAAGCTAAAAATATATAAAAGATTTAATTTTCAGCAAAATGACCAAATCTCTCCGATCTCGATTGTAGTATCAATAACTATACAGACTATTATACAGACCACTAGAGATGAAGCCAAAACATCAAATTCAATTATTTTAATTGACTCAACTCACTTTGCAAACTCCAATTCATCTCTCATTAAGACCACAAGTAAAAATAATCCCATCGACAAGAAGTAAAAAGGATAATTATACTCCTAGGATATCTCAGGTATACATTAATTAATGTGACCAAAGAATAAAAGGATACACTGAATAAACACCGATTTTACATATTTGTCCCACCGATTTTACATATTTGTCCTTTTAACTTATTTTTTTTTTTTGTTTTTGTTTTTTCCTATTTATCCACTTGCACGTGATTTGGGAATAGATGGAGCTAGGCTAGTAGCTAGAAAGCCAAGTCCAAGTTGCCATCAGGCCAAGTGAGAACACTATGGAAAATTCCCTTACATTTGAAAAAAATAATATTCAGAATTAAAATAAATATATAAAAAAATCTAGAAATAAAAGTACAAATTTCAATTTTCTTCCTTTATATAAGTAATATAAATATTGATTGTATGGCGGCGTCCAAAACTAAAAATATGGTAATTAGCTTGAGCAAGAATCTATAAAAACCAGCTACACAAGAATTATTCATAAGAACTGGCGGCAAGGCAATCCAGAAGAAAATTTTCATTCATACTTTGTCAAATTAATTAAAACATTAATTACTAATTATACATATATATATATATATATTTAAGACTTTATTAATTTAATTAAAAAAAAAAGAGTGTATGTGTGTATATTTATCAGAAGAAAAGGTGGCGAAAAGAAGCAAGAAGAACAACAACAATGGCGGCGAAGATTATTTGGAAGAAGAAGAAGAGATGAAGATGAATGATATATTAAGTCCAATGATACCAGGATTTAGTAGAGAAAAAGAAATGCATCAAATGGTTTCTGCTTTAACTTATGTTGTTTCTGGTGCTGATACTGCAGCTTCTTCTTCATTAAAGAGTACTACTCATGGAGTAAAAAGAAGCCATGATTATGAAGATGATGATGAAGTAAAGGGTAAAATGAAATTGTATGATGACTCAATTTTCAGTGATGTGAAACCAGTTTCAGTTTCTTCTACATATCCGTATCTTCCTACAAAAGGTACGCTGCTTATACAATAATTAATTCCTTATTTATTTCTATCTTCTAGACATTTCAAAAGAATCTTTTTTATGCATAAAAAATTACAAATTACTACGGTGCGGTTGTAGGTTACGTATCGTGTCTTTTCTACTTCAATACTTATGTTAAACATTTGCACTAATTTCTTTTATTTTACATCACACTACTTTTAAAATATTATCGTAATGTAGCAAACTTAATAACAAGATTTAATCTGTTTTAAATAATGGGTTTTTTTAATTTACGAGATAATAATAATAATTATTATATATAATATACATACATGTAAGGTGAATTCTTTGAGGTCTTAAAAATATTATATTCTCTAATAATAGTCGATGAATGATGCGTGCTCTATTAGCATGGATATTAAATCATACAATATAACTTCACGAAGGTATATCTTAGCAAGAAATCTATCCCTAATATTTATGGATTGTGATATAACATAATTATCAATGGGTGGTGATCGACCGCACATGGCTATATATGAAAAAGTTATTAAAAAAATATATATGTTAAGTTTATTAGTATAAAATAAATATATTTACTATAAATAAGACAAAAAAAATTTAGTATGGGACTTTTAAATTTTAAAAAAGACTTTGTAATTAACATGTGATACTTTTAAGTCTTTTCCTTTAAATTTTGCCTTATAAGTTTACCTGTAATAACCTCTTATACTCATTTTATACGTGAAAACTATAAATAAATAAGAAACGAGTTTTTTTAGTAAGGGGAGATGGTATTAGTCTATGAATCATGTATAATAAAATAAGAAATATGAAATTACGTGAATATTACGTTTCAATAAAAGAGCATATATCAAATCATAAAATTTAAAATATATTTATATTCAAGACATTATTCTTTCGGTGTGCCAAGATAACATCATTGTAGTATTATAATAGCATGGCAATAGTTTGGAGACATAACAGAATTGCATGCATGTCAATTCTATCTCAAAAAACGAGTAAAATAAATAATTAAATTCAAATTACAACATGTCAATCCTATCCAAATGATATATTATCAACCTTAGTTTTATATTATTTTTTATAATTTGACTAAAAAATTTTTTAGTTTTGGACAAACTGTAATCATAAAAATAAAATAAAATGAACAAACTTAGTATCAATTAGTTATCTTAAAAGGGATTCTTTCACGATAACTTTGCTATTTTATAAAAGCGAAAAAATATAAAAAGTTAGTAAAATTGTTTATAAAATTTATTGATTCATATAATTAATATTGGATTTTTTAAAAGAAATGGAATATTTTTTTTTCACGTGAAGCTATTAGAACCTCTTCAATAAAACGAGTACATATTATTTTATTCACCGCATATTAGAATGCATGTTGGCAATTTGCATGAGATATCCACGATTTTGTATTGACAAGCTAAATGCTACTTAAATCACTATTTTGGTGAATCAAAATGTAGTGGGTACATTTCATTTGTACTACACATTGCTGAGTAATATTCTCCAATAGATTCTATCGAAGTACAACAAAATAAACTATTATTATTAGTTAGGACAATATAAAAGCATTTACGGCATTAATTAAAAGTCATTACATTATTATTTAATTAGATCAATATAATTAGTATTGTTACCAAATGGTCTTAGGCCGACTTCATTTTAGGTGTTTAATCCACTTAATTAGGCCATTATCCATCAACATATATATGTGAAACAAGTTGTAGTTTTTTTTTTTTTTTTTTTTTTTTTTTTTTTTTTTTTTTTTTAATGAAACAGTTGTAGTTTTAGATACAATTAATTTATGAACTTGTAAGACCATATATTAAATTACAGAGTATCTTACTATATTCTATTCTCTTCAGTTATTCAAATTAAATATTCCATATGATTTTACACACTCGTCAATTTACTATTTCAATTTTAAAAATCTATAAATATACGTAGTTAAATTACGAAATGTTAAAATTATTAAATTTTATAATAAAACAAATAAAAAAATTCAATTAACTATATTTTAACTTATAAAATAAGAATAAAATACAAACTAAAAATAATTAATAAGTAAGACATTTTATCATAATATGGATAATAGGGTAACAAACGTTTATAGAAAATGTTGTGTATTAGACGTCAATTTAGGAAAAGCAAACCATGGCTCTATTTTGACTGCAAGCACACTAATCAAGCTTGCAAGTGTTAATCTTTTGTACCTAACATGTAGATGTTTGGGAGTATTAGATTATAATTGTGCTTAAAAGTCAAAATTTTTGTGTAGTTATAATCAGGGTTGATTAATGATGATCAAAATATGGTAGTCCAAAGTTTATAGAGGACAAGGTCTCGAAATTTTGTAATTAGGAATCTTTAATTTCTTTTATATAAATAATTCTATTCACGACGTAATTAATACATGTTTATTAATTTAGTTACTTAAATATAATACCTTATCTATTCCAAAATACTTGTAATTTTTGGTTTTTTTACGCAATTTGATACACTAATTTAATTCTTAATATATATAATTATATTTGATAAAAAATTATAAAAATTTTGATATTAAAAATCTTTGTATTGAAATGAATCAAATAAGAATCCACTTGACTATGTTTTAACTTATAGATTAAATTTTTGTATTGAGTACAATATTTTTAGTGTTGCAAGTAATTTGAAACCGATGAAGTAATTGAGAGAATTAGAAAATGTGTCTAGATAATTCAAATAATAGTATTTATTTTGTCATTTTATAAAAATTTACAAATCACGGTGATAGATTAGAATTTTCGGATCAAATAAACAATCCACATTAAATCACAATGATATAACCAAAATGTAACAAAAGAAAAAACTAAAGTGATGTATTTTTCTACTTGCAATTAGGGGGACCAAGCTATATGATGCCCACTACAACATCAAGCTCAACGGCAGCAGCAACAACAGCAACAGAAACATTAACATTTACATACACTCATCATGATTCCCCAAACAAGAATACCATCAACATGGCATCTCAATCTCAACAACTTGGAGAAACAGGAACAGTAATTATACAACCAAGTAGAAGAAAATACAGAGGAGTTAGACAACGTCCTTGGGGCAAATGGGCAGCTGAAATTAGGGACCCTTACAAAGCTGCCCGTGTTTGGTTAGGTACATTCGACACAGCTGAATCAGCTGCTCGTGCTTATGATGAAGCTGCCCTTAGATTTAGAGGAAGCAAAGCTAAACTAAACTTCCCTGAAAATGTTACTTCCCAAAACATTCAGACAAATCTACCAACAACCCATTTAAGCTTTTCGGATCCTCCACCAACCCATTTAACACCTCTTCAAAACTCTCTCCAATTACTTCAAAATCAATCATCAATGGAGTTTCTACAAGCTAATTCGCAAGATTATAAAGATTATCTTGATTATTCGAGGCTAATTACTGGTTCTTTTGATGATAATCAAAGAGATTTAAGGTTCAGTTTGTGGAGTCAAATGTTAACACCTCCTCCACCGTCAAACAACATTATGATGAGTACTTCAATGTCAACCCCACAATTAGCGTATCGTGTGGATGAGATTGATCCACGTGGAAGTCAAAGTAAGATAGAAGATTCTAAAGAAACATCAAGTGGAACATGATTTGAGGAGTTGCCGTGGTTTTTAGTAAACACCTGTTTGAAGTATTTATTTCTTGTTTGGGGCTTTTGACTTTGATTTATACACACACTTGGTCAAATCTAATTTAAGATTACTTACTGTGTGATTAGCATATTGCCGTTTCGTTTTTTTTTTCTTTTTTTTTTGTAATTACTCCAATTTTGGTTTGTGGGATATATTCATGAGTGATGCAATAGGAGTATTGTGGAGGCAAATTTTCTTTGAAATACTTGTTGAAATCCCCTTTATTTTTTTTATCAAATACTTTTAATAATAGAAATTTATACGGTCATTCCCATTAAAATTGCAATATCTATTCTTAAAAGTTCTCACTTCATATTAAAAATACTAATAAAAAAATTGAAAAATAAAAACTTCTTTAAGTTTTGCCAAATATATTAATTTAATAGGACTATAATTAATTGTATGTTAATTTATTTTCTAAATAAATTTAAAGTTAAATTAAGTAAGTATTTTTTTTTAGCAAGGCTACAATTGGTTGTGTGGAAATTTATTTTCCTAAATAAATTTAAAACTAAATAAGATAAGTATCATAAATTAGAAAGACTAATAAAAGAATTGAAAATTAACACAAGATAATTTCTTACCGTTTTGTCAAATGTATTAATTTAATAGAACTATAATTGATTGGGTGACAATTTATTTTTCTAATTAAATTTAAAGCTAAATTAGTTAAGTATTTTTAATAAGGCTACAATAGATTGCATGAAAATTTATTTTCCTAAATAAATTTAAAACTAAAAAAGATCATTACATAACTTTTTATATACCAAAATAAGAATGGATAAGAAATTAATTCTTAAAAATATCTCTCTATACTAAACACAGTGCATTACACAAGCTTTTAAACTAGTAAATTATGAAGGCTACAATTTTAATGGAACAGATGGGTATTATAGTAACCATTTTACGATGACAAGATATTCATCAAAGAAGTTCAATTTTAACTCAAAGTCGTTCTTTTTTAAAGAACTAATAAAGTGAGTATTTTATAATCAAAAGTATCTTTTAGCATTCAAAATGATAAGTAAACATTAAATAATTAAAGTGAGTATTTTAAATTTAAGAACTAATGTTTAATTAATTTAGTTAGATTATAAATCCCACTTAGCACTGTCTAACGATTTGATCATCTTGATATGTGTTTAAATATTCATAAATTCTCTTGAAACATAGTTTCTTTGAGATATCATCTGTTATTAGGATAGCTCATAAAGAAAAATATAGAGTAAGAATAAGAGTAAGAATTAAGCTTTAATGGGTAGGGCTTGAGAGATATCTCTCTGAGAGATAGGCTCTCAAAAGACCGACTGATAAATATTTAATTAGAATTTATGATAATTTGGGTTTGGAAATTTAAACTTGAGCTCCAACTCTGTTGTTTACATCAAAGCCCAAATCCAAATTGATATAGGCTTAAGTCTAAACTCAAATTAGGGTTAGAGTTAAATACAGTTTTGATATGATCCTCAATCCATGTAAATAAATCTATAACTAATTCATACTCGTATCAAACATTTAGATTGAAATTAAGAATACTTTTCTTACATATTAAAATATGACCTAAAAATCAAATAAATAGAAAATTAATTATAAAAAATGTTATTATTAATGTCTCTTAATCAATCTTATTTTACATTTTGCTTGGATATTAAGAATTGAAAAAAATTCTATGTTTGAGTAAATTCCCTTCAATTTTTTTTAAATACTTTCATATTAGAGGTAATTTGGTTAAAAGAAATGAAATGAAATGAATTGTAAATATCATGTAAGTCCATAATTGTTTAATTAATTTTAGTTAAATATTTTTTTTTCCATTCATTATATGGTAGGCTAAAGAAAAGAAAAAGACTACATAAAAATCAAAGTTAAGAATTTATTTGGAGATTGTGATATTTATTCTAAATTAGACAAAATTCATAATCAAATACTTCCTCTGTTCTTAAATACTCGTTACATAATCATTTTTTACACTATTCATCATTCAAGCTTATTTTATGTATTGCGGCTAATGTGTAAGAAAAAATATAAAGTGGGATTTTGTTCGAATCGCCTAATTGTATACTTTCATAATATTAAGTTTTTATAATTTTTAGATGTATATAATCCAATATATAAATGATCAAAACAACATATTAGATTTCATAAAAAGTCAAATATAACAAATATTGTGGAACAGAGGAACTACTTTAAGTCAAACTATTATATTTATTGTATTAAGAAACTTCTAGCCTCTTCTGGTGAGCGAAAATAAATACAAAATTGAACATATATAGTGGAACAACGTGCAAGCTGTCTGTTTGAAATTATTCAAATTTGATAACCAAAAATTATTACAAGGAATAAAGAGAGAAGGATCTGTCACAATTTAAAGAATATAAACTTTATTCTAAACTTTGAAAATGAAGTATTTGGCAATCATCCAAATCATTATGATTTTTACATATGACCTACATTAATATAACTGAGAAAAAAATGATAAGATTATGTAATATTAAAGACGTTATGGTCTAAAATTAGCCGTAAGAAAACCCTTAAAAAGACATCATATTATCCTAAAATACCCTACAAATTCAATAATCATATATGCTAATTATATCATATCATATATACTAATAAAAATGTTAGAAAAATAACCAAACTCATCCTTATAGAGTCTTAACAAATACTACTCCGTCCTCTTTGAATTGCATCAAAGAGGAATTGGTGTATTTTTAAGAAAATGGTAATAAATAAAGAGAGAGAATAAATTGCGTGGATGAAATTAAAAGAGAGTTAAGATGTGTGGATGAGACTAAAAGAAAGTGGTGGGCCATTGTTCAAAAATAGAAATGATGCAAATTAAGTGGGACGAACCAAAATGAAAAATGATATAAATTCAAGGGACGGAGGGAGTAGAATTGTTTTGGTGGATGATAATTGATTACATGACAACATTTACCTAATTTAAAATTTGATTTATTATAAATTTGAGCTAAACCAGGTAAAGTATTTATATAATTTAAGAAAACTTATTGTGAATAATACAACTTTTTGTTAATTTTCCTACAATAAATACCAACTTTTGATTAACCATGAATAACACCAACTTAGGGGGTTTTTTCCTAAAATAATACCAACTTTAGTTTATTAGCAAATTCACCTATTCTTTGTGTTATATTCTACATAGTTTGATTTTTAATATGTTAGGGATATTCTAGGGAAACACTCCTCTAAGTTGGTATTATTCATGGTTAATCAAAAGTTTGTATTATTGTAGAAAAATAAGCAAAGGGTCGTATTATTCGTTGTAATTTTCCTATAATTTATTATAGCAATTCTATATGCCTAACCTTGAATCTAATATTTTTAATTAAATGAAAAAGTAATGTGTTCGATAAATATAATTTTTAAAAAATGAGTATTTAATTTTTGTTTTAAAAATCATATATTTAATAAATTTAATCACGATAATATATGCTTAATAACATTGTTCTTTGAAGTTATATTTATACATTTCATATTATTAAATTCGTGTATTGCACGAGTTTTTAAAATAGTAAAGTCAAAACGGCTCAATTGTTTATATAATTAGGAAAATATACATTGAAAATTCCATATTTGGCTGGTTTTGTAACACCCCGGCCCCTTGGACCGCCGGTGACTACTCATAGAGACTATATGCTGGCCCCACAGACCAACACAAGTCCTTCTAGCGCATTTTGGCCTCACTCGTGAAAACTTTCCAGGAAGTCACTTATCCTAAGACTACTCCCACCAAACACACTTAACTGGGGAGTTCTTAACAAATGAGCTCCCATAAAAAAAATACATTTTATTGATATGAGTAGTTTATCAGTTTTTTTTGAAGCAAAAATTCCGAATATCATAGGTTTCCTTTTACAAATTGGACACTGATTATTTACGAAAAATTCGATATATTCCCTCACTTTCTTTTAAAGATCTTGCTAGATTCTTTACCCTATTCTATTCGGTTTTCATATAAAAATTAAGATTAATTAAGCTACAATCAAAAAGGCTTAAAAATAAGGCTATTATAATTATATTAATTTCTTAATCACATTAGGATAGCCATATACAGTGTCACGTATAGAGAAGAGATCACACATAAACATAATATATTAATATAATTATTTTTATAGTATGAAGACCAATGCTCGCGCACATATTTAAATATTATGTCATTTTATAATAATTAATTTATTTCTTTTTACCATAATTATTTTTTTTGGTTAAATAAATTATCAAAAAATTATTTGTAGTTTACATGTTCCGTTAAATGATTCTATTAACAAGATGAAATCTAAATAAATAAAAATAATGCATGACATGGATATCTATTATTAATTGAGTACATAAACGATAAAAAGTTACAAAAGCTCACCATTCAATTAAATTTAAACTATAATAGGCCTTGAAATTGAAAAAAGAATAAATAAAAAATATATGACTTTTCTTATCATCCTCATATTAATTATACACTTGTCTTGGACGAGATGGCCTCATAATGAGATGACCGGCCTAATTCGCGCGTGTAACAATATGGGCATTTTTTTCATTTACTGGACATTTTTCAATTTTAATCTTAAAGGTATCAATTTTGACCTTAAAGGTATCAATTTTCAAAATTAATACCTTTAAGGTCAAAATTGATAAATGCCTTAAAAATTAAAATGTTACATGCGCGAATTGTGCCGGCCCAAGTTGACGGTCTCAAAATGAGACCGTCTTGTCCAAGTTTTTGTGTTTATATTAAAATATTCTATTGTTGCTTATTCAAGCAATTTTTGTATACTTTTCAATACAAAAATGCATTTTTAATGAAATTTGAATTAAAAATCTAGAATCGACTTTAAAATTAAAACAAAAATAACTAAAAAGTTGTGGCTTATCTTATAAACCTCATGTTATATTGATGAAATCCTCTTATTTATTTAGCATATCTAAGAACTTTTATCAATAATTTTTCAACACAAAAATATATTAAAAATAATATTTAAACTAGAATTGGGCTTAAAGTTTGATCGTTAAGTGTGTAGAGGGAAATAGGGACTTTATAGGACTACACCAGATGAGTAAGCAAGGAAAAAGAAATGATAATTTAATGAAAACTGTATAAATGACTGGATCTCATGCGGGTATTAGTGAAGAAACTAGATGATCACCCGCTAAAAGTACGAGACATTTAGAAATTATTATGCATAAATAATATAATCGTTATAAACAGATTAAATAAAAGTTAAGAAAGAGAACTATAAATAATAATTTTTAAAAAATAATGACAAAGAAAATTGAATAATAAATAACAATATTTACACATTATTAGAACATAATTGTTGATTACTCGTGCTAAGCACGAGCTATTTAATAATCACTATACATTAAATGTATGTATGTAATATTAGTTGATTACCCGTGTTAAACACAATAAACAAAAAGTTATTTTATCAAAAATTGAATAGACTATAAATACTCTAACGTTAATGGAGTAGATACAAAAGAAATACGCATGGATAAATGCTTATTTTGATTTTTGTATCAAACAATTTATACAAAATGAAAATAAAGAGTACTTGTAAGATAAGGAAAATATATTCTTGAAAAACCCAAAACACAAAACTTTTCTCTCCTTTTGACATTCGAACAAAAAATCAATTTCTTACCAATTTCCAACTTATCTTTTAAGAAAACCTCTCCTTGAGATACCTTAAACTCTTATACCATATTTTGTTTTTAACTCTTCTAGTTATTCAAATTCAACTATACATAAAACATACTCCCTTCATTTACCCAATTTAGTTTTTAACATTATTATTATTATTCCTAACACTCTTAATTTGAATTATTCCAAATATATAAATTAAATCATAGTCAATTGAGATCTTATTTGATTTGTTACAATGCAATTTACTAATGTCAACTTTTTATAATTTATAATTATGCACAATAAGATGCATTAGGACATCGATTAATATATTTAAAAATGTGCACAAACTAAGTGAGACAAAGATAGTAAAGTCATTATATCACATCATACAATAATTTAAAGAAAGACCCCTTAATTTTAAATGACGATTTTTCAATGATGAAGTACTTGGCGAAATATAATCAACTTAAATTATTGATATATTTTAATCAATTTCCACATAGTAATATTTGTAAATGTAAAGAAGAATTCTAACATAGAAAAATTATCAAATTACAATTTTATCTCATTTGCCTTTTTCTTTTTTAGGAGACTTTTCTTTTGAAAGTAACATTTATTTCTGGGTGTTGATAAATAGAAATGGTGTATGAAAGTCATAATGTTGCAAATGACGATATTTTATACGCCTTCACTTTGTTGGTCACCTCATTTGATTAACTTTAAGCCTTTGAGTTATCCATTTCATTTTTAAAAAGTTGATAATAATAATCAAACCATTCATCCATCCGCCTTGAATAAACCCAACTTTAGATTATTTTTTAATAATCCAACCTTTGTCTTTAGTTTGCTAGTAGCATCTCTTATTTTTTAATAATTCAGCATGTACGCTTAGTTTGCTATCAGCATACAATATTAGTATGTTGACAGCAAACAAAGGGGAAAGGTTGGATTATTAAAAAATAATCCATAGGCGGGATTATTCACACCAGATGAGTGAAAGGTTGAATTGTTAATATCAAATTTTCCTTTTTAATAATAATAAGGTTATTTATTTTTGTTTGACGTCTTTTTGTCTTTGCTACGCAATAGAAGACAACTATTTTTGCAATTAGTCACTTACTCGATCAAGTTATTTATCAACCTCATTTAGTAAATATTTTGGTATATAGAATGATGACTAATAATATACAGTATAAATAAAGAGGCATGCTGAATTTAGAGGTAGAAAATATAACAGTAATTTCTATTAATATTTAGAAGATAAATCCCAAATAGAAAATTTATTTTCAATCTAACTAAAATCATATATAATATTTCAACACATATAAAGGAAAGTTAATTTGTTTTCAATCTTACTAAAATCACATATATTAATCTAATTGGTGTAAAGATATAAATCTCCTTAATCTTAAATAGCATAATTAATAGTCATATAGAATTGCAATAGCATGCATTAATGTATAGTAATCTTGTCCTGAAAGTTACAATAAAGTTATAAAAAAGTGTATGTGAGAAGTTTATTTGTGCGGAAAACTTTTTACCAAAGACTGACACGTGTCATTAGGTGGTCTTTGCCTTTAGTTTACTAGCAGCATCTTTTATTTTTTAATAATTCAACCTTTGCCCTTAGTTTGCTATGAGCATACCCTATTAGTATGCTGACAGGGAAAAGGTTGGATTATTAAAAAATAATTCATAGGTGGGATTATTCACAGCAGATGAGTGAAAGGTTGAATTATTAATATCAAATTTTCCTGTTTAATAATAATAATAAGTTTATGTATTTTTATTTGACCTCTTTTTGTCTTTGCTTCGCAATAGAAGATAAATATTTTTGCAATTAGCCACTTACTCGATCAAGTTATTTATCAACCTCATTTAGTAAACATTTTAGTATATAGAATGATCACTAACAATATACAATACAAATAAAGAGACATGCTCAATTTAGAGGTAGAAAATATCACAATAATTTGTATTAATACATAGAAGATAAATCTTAAATAGAAAATTTATTTTCAAGCTTACTAAAATCACATATAATATTCCAATATATGTAAAGGGAAGAAAATTTGTTTTCAATCTTACTAAAATCACTTATATTAATCTAATTAGTATAAAGATATAAATCTCCTTAATCTTAAATAGGCAAAATTAATAGTCATAGAATTGCAATAAAATGCATTAATGTATAGTTTGGAATACACGGACACGCCACTGAACCTGCGTGTCGCGTGTCGGACACGGACACGCGACAATCTGTGTCCGACAACGCCAAGTGAAGTGTCCAATATTTTAATATTTTTCCGGACACGCGGACACGGCAAGGACACGGAAGGGACACGGCAAGGGGTCAAGGACACATTTAAAAAAAAAAAATATTAAAAATTATTTTTTATTTCTACATGGTGTTGCCCCACCTCCATTCCCATTTTTTTTGTATATCCTCTTTGAATATTTGTTAATTGTTATTTGTTAATGTTAAATTGTTAATGTGTTATTTGTTAATCTTAAATTCTTAATCTTAGTGTTTGTAATTTGAATTTTGAAAAGTCGGTCTTTACCTTTAGTTTGCTAGCAGCATCTTTTATTTTTTAATAATTCAACTTTTACCCTTAGTTTGCTATCAGCATATTAGTATGCTGACAGCAAACAATGCGGAAAGGTTGAATTATTAAAAAATAATAATTTAATAAAAATTGTGTAAATGATTGGATCTCCTGCGGGTATTAGTAAAGAAAATTGTTATAAAAAAAAAGACATTTAATTTAAATATAAAAAAAAAAAGACATTTAATTAGAATAAGATGGATTGATAATATATGTTTAAATTCCAAATATTTATAATTAAAGACTTCAAATATAATTAATAAGGATCTAAACAAAGGAAATATGTTAACTTACAAAGAATTATTCAAGGATTTTTTTTAGGTGTGATTAGACATTAAATTTAGGTCACTTTTTAATATTGTTAACTTATAAGTTAAAATATAGACATATGTGATCTTGTTTGAATCATTTCGATCTAAAGAATATTAATTATAAGTTTTAAATTTTATGATTTGCATAATTAGAGATATTAATTATTAATGTGATTATTAAGCTAAAGTAGTTATAAACTTGAATTAATATGCAGTTTAAAAGAATTAAACTAGGATAAAAAAAGATATAAATTAATTCTGAAAAAAAAAATATTTGTTAAGATATGAAACAAATAATTTTCTTCCAAATTTTCATTTTAAATTTCTTGTCAAATCAAATGAAAAATAAAAATATTTTCCTATGGAAACACCCAAAATTTGTTATGGTTACATATGAGACATGCAATTTGAGTGATGAATGTTGGATTGTAGGGCAAATATAGGACCACACTCCACACTTCCTTTTCTGTATTACTTAAGCAATTACGAAAAATATATAGACCAAATTGACAATTGAAGACTAGACACTAGACATAGACATCACTAACTCTTACTTTCAGGACCATAAAAAATACTTCTTCCGTTCCATAATACTTGCTACATTTTCTATTTTTGGCAATTTCATATTACTTGCTACATTTCCTTTTTTTAGTAATAAAACAATCATTTAAAGTTCTACCTACTCTTATTTTTATCTTACTCTATACTCTATACTCTATAATAAAAACTATATTATACTCTATAAAGTAACCTAACAATCTATTTTTCCTTTTTCTTTTTCAATTAACAATAATAAAATACTATACTCTATAAAGTAAACAATCAGCTACAGTGTAAGTCAATCACTTTTCTTAATACCCGTGCCCATGCAAATGTAGCAACTAAAATGGAACGGAGGAAGTATATCCCATCATATTCCGACGTTGAAAAACTAGTTGAACTTAGTCAAATATAGTTCAATTTAGCATAAACACAACATCAAGCAAAGTTCATGCATTATAAGTCAGCTTAGATTGTCAAAGTTGTAGTTTACCAACATTTTGCAACTTGCTACTAGATGATAGTGAATTTATGGTAAAGTTGATCAGATTTTGCTTGTAGATGATAGTGAATTGGCGATGTCAATGACGAAACGGTAGCGTACATCTAATTTCGCTAGACGTTCCATGGCTGTGTTTATGTCGTCCATTTTGATGAGTTCTATTTCCGCGGTGATGTTATGTTCGCCGCAGAAATTTAGCATCTCTTGTGTTTCCTTCATCCCTCCAATGTCACTTCCTCCTACTAGCTTTCGACCTGTGTGAATTGTCAGGATATAAATTATCGTTTAGTATGAATTTTTCGTGTATTTTTGTAATAATAAAGATTGTTATTTAGATTAGAGTTGTAAAAAGCTAGCTAGCTAGTTAGACTAGCTAAAACCATATTAGTATTAATCCCAATCTATAAAAAAGAGAGTGGTGATTTATAACTTAAAACTCAGTTTAATCTGATTGACTCGTGATCATGCAAATTGCTTTGAAGCTGAGTTTTAGTCTTAACAAGTTGAGAGCGTGAATCATGTTTGAAATAAAGTTGAAAAATTTGAACTCCTTATTCAACTAGAATGAATATGTTTTTAACCTAAAACTAGGGTTAACCCCATACATATTCAATAAAACCATATTCAAAGTAACTAGATACTTGCTTGATTCGATTTGTATCATTCTAACATGTAGGTGATCCGATAGAGTATCAATTTGACAAACGATGTTGAGCTAATTTAATGTCTAACTTTTACTCATGTGTCTCGACTAGAGGGTGTTTGACGACGGCTTGACCCAACGGGTCAAGAGTTGAGTCACTTTGAAACGTGTTATTAACAGTTGGGTCATTATTCAACTTTGGTCAGTTTAATGTAAAGGGTCCGGTTGTATAAGGTCGGATCATTATTGAGTTTGATTGCCATAACATTCTCACGCTTTTATTTTTATATTTTTATTTGACATTATTATAGATATAGATGAGTTGACCCAACGGGCTATAAAGTCGGACTAAAAGATCATTAGATAAATTTTTAACTGGTCGAGATGGGTCAATTGCAAACGGCCTTTGACCCTCCTCTACATGATCCGATCCATTAAAATTTGGACCTATCTTGGCCAAACCCAATTAACATCTCTAGTCTTGACTAAAATTAATCAATCTATTTTATTAATCAAATCACATAGGAAGCCAATAATTCAATTTTAGAATGAAAAATGCAAGAAAGTTGTACAACTTACCAAGGACCAAGGGGAAGATAGGAAGCTCGAGAGGATTGTTAGGAAGGCCAACAGTAACGAGCTTTCCATTCACCTTGAGTAAACCAAGCAGTGGACCTAAAGAATGAACTGCAGATATGGTGTCTATAATGAAGTCCATAGTCCCCATTCCAGCCTAAAACAAAACATATTCAACTTCAGTTCCAATTGGATTTTTTATGTTATGATTGCATATTTTATACTACTTTGTACCTTTGAGATTGCCATAAAAGTGACATTTTTTCCTCACAGCGTGTTACTATCACAATCTCAAAATAACGGTACGGACAATACAAAGGAAAATTTGAAAGCTATATGCCATACATTGGTTGATAGAGTGTGACTTGGGCATTAATTTATTTTGGTATTTTTAATGGTGTTGCATGACAATGTAGGTAGATTAATATTTGCACCCCAAAGTTTAAACTACACTTGGGGTATACTTTGATTGGTTAGTTATTAAAATGAGATTAACCTTGGTGATCAAGGCAATTAGCAAGCTACAACTGTTAAGGTATCTTGAAGCAAGGTGAGGACCAAAGAAACGCATGAAAGCAAGCACAAACAAATCAGATTTGGGGCAAGAGTACACTGCTCGAACGAGCTCACATTGTGCGCGGATGAGCAGTCTTATTAGATCATCTTTTCTGGCAATTTTCAATTATTGTTGAGTTCATTAGCTCATATCCTAACTTTGCCTATAAATATGAGTGCAATCCCTTTGTCGTTAGGTGAGCCAAACCAAGGCTTTGAGGCCCCATATCCTTTCTTACCTATTGTAATTCTTTATTCCAAATTTGTTTACTTCAATTACATAGTCCCTCATACACTAACTGCTCTATTGATGTAGTTCTTTCAACTTTGTATTAAGCTTTTAAGCTAATCTATCCTTTAATGACATAATGAAATACACTAGCCTAGGATGATTGATGTAGCTTAGGATGATTGATGTAGCCTACATTAGGGGAACCACCTACTTTGTGTTCTTATTTGCATTAGTTTTTCATGCTTAAATCATTGCAAATAGTCAAATTAGTTCATTAACGCAAATTCAAGCCATGATTACTACCTTTTATTGGGCACCTTTAGGCTATCAATTCTGCATCAATAGGCATCTCTAACAGCTGGTATCAGAGCCAAGATTTGTTTAATAATTATTGTGGTATTATTTGGTGTTTTGGGTTGTGTTCAACCATCTAAAATGAAAAAAACGATTTGGTGACGTTAATTATTTTTTGGGCAAGTTAAGGTGAAGTAATGCTTTGTTTGGTGTTAAAAGGTCATTATAGGTGAATGAAATTAAAGGTGAGATGATTTATATTAAAGCGGTATTGAAATGTAGTTGGATAAAAGGAGAAGATTGATAGCGTCAGTTGGATTGCTCGTGATAGCCAAAGAATGTCTTCGTTTGTTTAGCTCTTGATGAGTTTAATGTTCATCCCTATTTGAAGTTGGTAAGTTTTATTTTGAAACCACACCTCAAATTTGATATTCCATGATCAATGGATTTGTTTTGAATAATTGTTTCAAAAGTTTATTGATGATATATTTTGAATATTCTTGTATTGTTTTTTTAGCTATATTCCCTCTAAAGTTTTATTATTCTTGATTAAAGATTTAGTCTTTCAATACTATCACATAAGTTCTATACTAATGGATAGTCTTTTGGGGAAAAATTTTGGTCACAACCTAGCAATTATTTGTTGGTGGCATATTTTGATGTTTAGTTACAGGTCTAGGCCTAGCTATGCTAAGTTAGTTATATTTGTTGTATAAGCATGTCGAAAATGTGTGTTCATCATGTTGATGATTTTATGATGAAATTGGTTGCACCATTTACCAATATGAGTGCAAGGGTGGTTATGATTTGGACGTTTGGAACTAAAGTTGTCTTTGTCCTTGATTTGAGATAAGTGGATGTCCTTATACTGGTTTGATGATACATTGGTCAAGGTTGAGTTATGATGATGGTAGCCTTGTCATTGTAAATTGTTGATAGGGCCAATTATTATTTAAACATCTTGTTTAGCACCATGGTCAAAGTTATCAGTGGGAAATAGTCATATTTACAATATTAATTGCGGCAATGGATACAGTGATGTGGTAATGAGGTGATGTGATTGTTAATATTGTTTAAAACTACGCCTTTAATTGACCTAACTCGCACTTTTTTGCAATACGGCCGATACAATACTATGTGACCTTATTTTTATAATTATAAATAATGTGTTCTTTTATATAATAAGTAAAGTTGCAGACAATGTTATCAAATGACAACCAAAAAGTAACATGATTATTATTATAAAAATAAAGTTGCATACGTTTGATCACTTAAATCTCACCTAATTGAAGCCACTCAATGATATTAAGTTATAATAATGTTGTGTTGTTTGATGGTAAATCCTTATCTAGGATTGATATTCTCAATTGTTCAGATAAAAAACTACTAGATGCCCCTAAGGCCCTAACTAGGCCATTGCCCATTGCATATATCCTAGCACATCTAGCATAAGGATATGGTCAGATTACTACTTAGAACATACTTCCTCCGCCCCTTTGAGTTTACACTCAAGGACTCAGAAAACTCTCACATATCTGAGTTTTAACGTGCAAAATCAGAGAAACAGAGGGAGTACTAAGTACAAATTCTACAAAAATGAAACATGATCAACACAACTTTTAGTAAACTATTTCATGTGTTTCACCGAAAATCAAAATTGAGATGAGAAATTTTACCTTCATTTTCGCAGCATCAGTACTAACAAGGAAACAATCTGCACCAAGTCGATTAATCGCTTCGTCTTCTTTCTTTGGAGAAGTACTAATCACAGTAACCTTAAGTCCAAACGCTTTCCCGAACTTGACAGCAACATGTCCAAGACCACCTAAACCACACACCCCTAAATGCTTTCCGGGCACAGCCATTCCATAATACTTTATCGAACTGTACACTGTGATCCCAGCACACAAAAGAGGTGCAGTTGCATCACTAGGTAGATTGTCGGGGATGCTAAGTACAAAGCGCTGATTAACAACAATTACATCCGAGTAACCTCCATAAGTCCTGCTCCCGTCTTTATCCATAGCATTGTAGGTGAAAACCATACGAGGACAGTAATTTTCTAAATCTTGTTCGCAAGATTCGCATTTCTCACAGGATCCTACCATCACACCCACACCCACTCGCTGACCAGCTTCGAATTTTTTCACATTGTTCCCAATTTCGGTGACTATACCCACTATTTCATGCCTGAAGAAATAAACAAAATATTACTCTTACTACTTTTCATACAGTAATCAGAAAGTCCTACATATGTGTTAACTCGAGCAGTAGAAATTCATACAGTACGCGTTTTATGTAATTATATGACACGGGTATATGAAGGAAAATGAATAGACGTTATGAGTGAACATAAATAGTGGCTGTAGAACTAGAAATCAGTGCTACAAGAAATATAATAAGTAAAAGAAATGTACCCAGGAACAATTGGATATCTGGTGAAACCCCATTCATTCTTTAGAGTGTGCAAGTCAGAATGACAAACTCCACAGAATTGGATTTGAATTGTGACATCTTCAGGACCATTTTCCCTGTAACAATATCCCATACATTATTAATTAAATCAATGTTCATATATATTATATTAGTATTCTACATTTTACATGACAACATTACAAGCCTACTAAATACTCCTTCTAGTTCTTTTGATTACTGCATAGATTCACTGTTTTGTGAGAGAAAATTGTGGGTCTTATACGGTAGTACTATATTTATTAGGCTTGCAAAATTTAATCAGGACATTTTTTGTCCAGGTGGAATTAAGCTTAACACTATGTTTGGATAGCAGATTGAGAGAGAAAAGAAATGAAGGAAAGGGGAAGGGAAAGAAAGAGGAGGGGTAAGGAGTGAGAGTGCAACTTATTTGTTTAGAAAGGGACGGAAAGGGAAAAAGAAGATGAATGTTGGAATTCACATGTGAGACAAGATCCCACATTGATAAAATAGTGGGTTGTGGACTTGTATATATATTGGATGAGCTAATCTTCCTACTACCATATGGTTTTGGGAAACGATGAACCTCACCAAGTGTACATGTAAGTCAACACTCTTGACCCGTGGGAGTGTGAGCCCGAGCCCACGGGTGTTTCGTGTTCACACGAGCGGGCCACGGTGAGATTATATGACGAATTGTCACGGCCTAACAAAAAATGACTGTTTTCACTCCAAATCTTTTTACTTTAAGAGAGTCTTAATAAAATTTTTCCATGTTTCCCCTCTAAACCCTCCCCCTAAAAATCTCTCCCCTTCTTTTTTGTTATACAAATAAGGGATTTTTCATCCTTTCAAATCTCTCCCCTTCCTTTTTGTTATCCAAATAAGGAATTTTTCATCCTTCCAAATCTCTCTCCTTCCTTTCTCTTCGTTTCTCTCTATCTAAACACAATGTTAGTCATATGGTCAAGCCTGCTACCATAGGCCTTGTACCTAGCTTAGCTCTTTCTAAAGCATGGTCTATACATCAATTTGATGTAGAGAATGCTTTTTTCCATGGGAATCTCAATGAAATAGTCTACATGCATCATTTTATAGGTTTTCATGACCCCATTCATCCTTCTTTATGTCTGCAAAGTCAACAAATTATTGTATGGTCTCAAACAAGCTTCCCGCGTTTAGTATAACCGGTTTGCTTCTTACCTATCTACCATTTCACTCATAGTACTTGTGACCGTTCTTCATTCATTTATAAGCATGGAAATAATACTGGTTTTCTTCTTTTATAAGTCGATAACATAATTCATACAACTTCTAGTACCTATCTCAAAACAATCGATCATTCAGATTTTGAATTCTGATTTTTCTATGAAAGATGTAGGTTCTTTTAGTTATTTATTAGGCATTGATGTTATTAGACATTCTGGTGGTCTAATGTTTTCTCATCCTAAAGATTGTATGAATCAACCGTATACCATTCTAGTACTGAAGCTATTTATAGAAAGTTTCTAATGTTTGTTTCTGGGTATGGTTAGTTAAGAAATCTGTTACTTGAATTTCATAGCCCAATAAAAATAAAAGAAATCATTCAAAGCATATATCTTTCAAAAATAAATCTTTTTATTTGTTAATCACATGTCCCTATAAGCTTGTTCCATTGATTCTAAAAGCTTAATTATTTAATGTTGAAAACTTTTTGGTATTTACAAGTAAAGTCTCCTACAGCCAAGAGGAAAAGAAGTTGTCAACAAATCAACTCAACCAAAAGCTTAATATTTCACTTTAAATTAGGGGTGGTTAAGATTCAAACTGTTGGGATGAGCTATCCCACATCGATAAATTGAAAATAATGTGCACGCTAGTAGTCATATGCTTGTCTCAAAGATTAAGCCATGCATGTGTAAGTATGAACTAATTCAGACCGTGAAACTGCGAATGGCTCATTAAATCAGTTATAGTTTGTTTGATGGTACCTGCTACTCGGATAACCGTAGTAATTCTAGAGCTAATACGTGCAACAAACCCCGACTTCTGGAAGGGATGCATTTATTAGAAAAAAGTTCAACGCGGGCTCTGCTCGTTGCTCTGATACCATGTTAAATTAAGCTGGATTTATTGTGAATGTCAGCATATTAACGGGGGAACACAAGTGTACACACTTCATAAGCCAAGGAGATATATACCATCCCAAAATCATATGGCAATGGGAAGAAGGTCTCTAATAGCTTATAAAGCGTGCACACTATTTTCAATTTATCGATGTGGGATAACTCATCCCAACACAAACCTATAACTTTCTATCACGTTGGCTTTTGATAACAGAAACCAACTCAACCAAAAGCGTAAGCTTATGGTTGAGGCCCTAAAATATGTGATATGCTCTAATAGAAGTAAATGATGGTTTCATCAATTAAAGAGCCTAGTAATTAGTTGTAGTCTCCAATGCTATAATAGATATCCACACAAGCTGCCGTTATTGAAACTTTGATACCATATCTACACAACACTCCTTGTTGATAAGACCTTTTGAGTGCACTACTATACACACATTTTTCTGCCACACGATATTCAATCCTCATACATTTTATTCACATTATTAACGGTGCACTACACATTTTGCACACAATTACTGTTCAAATGAAATACCAATTGCTTATTGTCACGTCACTTATATTTGTAGTTTTACTCCAAAGTCTAAAATAAAACACTCCCAATCCATTTTCTTTAATTTACTGTACTAATTGAGTGGATCTTTATTGGAAATTAAATGTATGGGAAAATTTGGATAATCGAAGTGTTTGACAAATGGGTATTCGCGGTTCATTGTTGACGTATTTGGTCCAGCTTTAAGTGTTCGATATTTTGTTGGTTTAAGTTAGTAGAATAAGTCAATTAATGTTTAGTAATTAAGTATTGGTTGTTGGTTGTTTATTAGAGAAAAAAAATCAACATGCTAAAGACACCAAAAGACGCTAATAAAACTAGTTTTTTTATTTTGGATTAAAAGTCATTTGGGTAAAAAATCATTAACCAAACACAATTTTTGTTTTTTAATCAACTAATAAGTTAAAATCCAAAAGCCTACTAAAAATCCAACTCAAATGCCATTTACTAAACAATATGTTATTTAAGCATTTACTTACTGGATACAAATTGAATATTTTTAATTAGTGAAAAGTGTCATAAAGTATCTAATAAAAAAAAGTTTTTCAAAAAAGTACCTAATAAAATTTTTTTTTTACAAAACATACCTAATAAAAAATTTTCTTTTCAAAAGAGTACCAAGTAACGGCTGGAATTAAGTTTTCCGTTACTTTTTTGCCCATCTTTAAAAAAGTACTTAATAAAATTTTTCTTTTCAAAAGAGTACCTAATTAAAATTTTCTTTTCAAAAGAGTACCTAATGGCTGGGGATAACGATGTAGTTGGTGGAGTTATACTAGGATGGGTTCTTGCAAGTCTTCTTGTAATGGCCAAGCCCTCCACAATTCCCACACTTATTTTGCTTGAAGTCACTTTCAACAAAATTTTTGTTCTTCTTTCCATCTCTACCCTCATCAAACTCGGGCTTTCGCTTGTTTTTTGTAGGTCTTCCTGGCATATTTCTAAAAGGTAGAAGAAGAGGCTTATCCAATTGAGAAGTTAGGGCAATACCTGTGACCAGGCATTCCCTCGAATGTTGGAGCATAGGTTTTTGCATGTTGGCAATAACAATGTTCTAAAAGTTATATATGATGTTGTGTTTGTATTGGATAATTATATTGTGTTCTTGGTACTCTTTTGAAAAGAAAATTTTAAGCCCCTTCATAAATTGGGCGTTAGGCGGTTGCACCTCAAAACTACTCTTAAGAACGCCCCGACTCTTACTAAAAGCTAATTTCACGAAATACTAAAATTCAATAATTTAACTATTTAACATTTATATGGGATGAAATAAACTAAAATTAGCAAGTAAGGTCATGTGATATCTAGGTTATGGCGAGTAGCGACAATCCAATAGTGAGTGAGTAAGTGATGCATGAGTAACAATAATAGGTACTCACTCTTATTATGGCATTAAACTCCAATACTGGACCTACTCACGTACTCTCTACTCATACCCATTACTTTCAAGAATTAAATACATCAATTAATTCTCCCATCTCATCTCATTCTTAGTCATAAATACTCAAAATAATTATATAGGTAATAATCAAATAAATAAATCCAAATTTCAAAAAAATAATTCTGAATTAAATATCATTTTCTATTTTCACAACTTGATGTAAATTACTGAATAAATCAGTCATAGATTAATTTGCTTTATGTCATACAGATTATAATATGTAAAAAAAGACTTATGAATAGAATACACTAAGTGTGATGACAAACAATATTATGATGATTTTGGTCTAAAAATTTCAATGAGAATTTGTGATTTCTTGAAAAAAAAATTCTTAGTAATTGTTTTTTTTATCTTATTTGGTTGAATAGATGGTTTTAGAGTATTGTTATTGTTTATCCAACACTTGAGAGTAAAAAAGAAATTATTAAGCTTATTAAAAAATTATTGACTAAACAACTAAACAAATTAAATAGACAATTACTAAAAAACTAGAGTATAAATTTCAAAGTAATTAGAAGGCAACCAAACTATGTCTACAAAAATATTTGAGGATCCATAGTTGAATGTTCAATAAAAAATGAGAAATTTTATGTGATAACTTTGAGTTTTTGATTTATTATAAATATCGTTTTAAATTCGCATGATGATCTTTATGAACTTTCAAATTTTTCAGGTGGTAGACTAAATGTTAAATTTTTTATTAAATAAAATACTTATTTCGACTGAATTTTAAAATATGTGGTGAATTAGGGTTATAATGACGTATGTTTTTTACAAAATATGTAATCATGTTGGATAAAAATATTATAATGTTAAAAAAATTTTAAAGTGAAAAAATTAGAAGATTAAGGCTACCAAGTCGATTAAAAAAAGGGTTGCTAGTTGCTACACGTAAAAAAGCCAAAATTTTCATAAATAAATTCCTTAACAAGAAGGTTTTGAAATCGGGCCTGTTTTTAAATTTCTAATAGATGTTTTGGTTTTTTTTGTTTGGTTGAAAAGATGATTTTAGAGCTACCCATTTATCATTTCTTATATAGTTCAAAAAACTAGAAAAACAACAATACAAATAAGTAAATATTAGAAAATAGAAATTCTAAGTTAATTAAAAAGGCAATCAAATGAATATTGATAACTAAGAAAACTATTTGAAGATGAAAATTCAATGCTCAATAAAAATTAAAAAAAAAAAAATCCTTTATAAGGGTAAATGGAAATGAAATTTTTAATTAGTTAAATAAAATAATATCCTAGAAAAGAGGATAATTTATAAGTTATTTGAAAAAAGAGAAAAGAAAAGAAAAGAGAAGAAAGGTTACCTCCTAGAAAAATGAAAAGGAGATAGAAAGCCAGAAGAATCTGTTGCAGCAAAACCAAATGCCTTTCGAGGATGCTCTTCTTCTGCTGATTTTGCCATCAATTTTGTCCTTCAAATTCTTCTTTTTTTTTTTTTTGTTGATGTTTTGTTTGAAGTGTTGAAAAAATATGTATGAGAGGGTGGTAGTTTCTTTCTACACACTTGGCAAAACACACCTAGAAAATCATTAGAATTTTAAAAAGTAGTGAAAAGGTTATGAAAATAGAAATGTTGCATTTAATTAAATCTTCAAGCTTATTTTAATGAATCGTGTTAGAAATTTGATGGAATGAGTCTTGATTCTTTTGCCGCATCTCTTTCTATGGAGGGATATACCGGATATAATGATGATAATGCTAAATTTTAGTTGGTCTAACTTTTTAAATAATTAAATAATTATTAAAAAATACATTTAAAATACTAAATTTCCAAACTTATATACTTCTACTTACATGAAAGCAAAATCATGATTATGATTCTTTAATAAATGTATTTATAAATAGATATTTCCAATTTAATGCATGATTTTATTTATTAATTTGTCATCTATTTGTATAAAGTTTTTAAGAAATAAACGGCATAACATTAATATTGGAGATAAGATACAAAGTTATATACATGAGTTCTTTAAATAAATACGAACATACTAATTTTTGCTAACAAAAATAAATTTTATACTCCAAAATAAAGTGCTACAACTATTCGGAGTATTATTTTGTATAAAGTGCTACAACAATCAACAAACATACTTTAGAAACAAATTTAAAAACATAAAATTATTTTAAATTTTTTATAAAAGTTGAAACAAAAATGACAAAAAATATAATTGACTTACACAAAGACTGAATAAAAAATATTAAAATTAAGCATAGCATTTAAGTGAAACCAACAAAGATAAATCCAAAATAAAAGTTTATTATGTTTAACTATCTCAAAAAATCGATCATCATCATCAGGAACATCATATTCAGTGTATTCCACTCATTGAAAAACTATAATCAGGGTCTATAGAGGGAAGAAATACAGCAACTCATACCCATAAAAAAGAATGCGGTCAAAGAATCCATCGGCTCAAGAAAGATCCTTGAAGAGAGTAAATCCTGCAACTACCTGCAAGCCTGTAATTTACAACACACGTTGACCATTAATAAATATTAAAAATAAATAGATAAATAAATTACATATAGATAAATAAAAGTGAAGATAAAAAGGTAGAAAGATTAAAAAAACAAGTAAAAGTACGATATGTAAAAGACAAGGAACAATAACAACAACAGGTAAGTGGCACATAATCAGTAATCAAAGACGTGAATAAGGCGCCTCCAACTACGAATCTCTATCCCTGTTCAGGTCCTTATTAGATAGGTGTAGCTCATGCAAGTCAATTTTTATCTTCCTCCTACATTCTCCTAGGTCTTCCTTGACTTTTCTTATCTTTCACTATGATCCTTTTGATCCTTCTCACTGGGGCGTCATAAGTCTTTCTCTACACATGCCCAAACTATCTCAACCTGTTTTCACGCATCATTGCTGAGAGAGGTGCAACTCCTAACTTATCTCTAAACTCTTGGTTCCTAATTCTATCCATCATTGTGTGACCACACATCCATCTCAGCATACCCATTTATGTAACTTTTATCCTATGTTCAAAAACCTAATTTACAGGCCAACATTACGTTCCATACAACAAAGCAGGCCTAACTACAATGATTGAAATTTACCTTTTAATCAATTAGGAAACTTTTTATCACAAAGCACCATGAGTTCTACTTGCTGCTTAAGTCAACCTGTTTGTATACGATGAGTAACATCTCAGTCAATCTCCGTCATATCTCAAAATATCTAATACTTTAAATAAGAAGTGATTAAAAAATTAAATTTTTTTAATAGTAATTGAAAAAATAAATAGAATAAAATGCTTAGTATTCTATAATACATTATTATATGATGTAACCAAAAAAATCTAAAATTAATTAATTTGAATAGTATTATATTAGTAATTAATGGTACAGAAAAATACTCGAACCCGATCTGTACCAGGTAAAGCCAAACCAATTATTAACCGATGACAACCTGAGACCGATTGAAACTCGACACAAACTTCAACCGACACCGAACTGATGCTAACCCGATAGCTCGAATAACCGATCTTCAACCGAACCGTGACTAAACAACACAACTCGAGTGTGACCCGCCATAACACGCATCCAAAATATAACCAAACCGAAATACAACCAAATCGAATGACACCCGTCCAAAACCGACCCAATCACCCGAATGAACACCTCTATGCATATGTATAGATTAGTTCTACTCGAATTAGTACTTTTTTTGAAAAAACTCTTATTAGTGGCTTAAAAGAAAAATAAACTAACTAAAGAATAAAATATGTATTTAATTTCGAATGGTGATTGAGACGTGAGTGAATTGCGTGTTTACAAGAATTTCAAAATAAGTGAAATGAGTTTTGTATCTGCTAAGAAACTGTCGAATTTATAAAGATGATTTTAAGAGAAAAGTACCTTCGATTTAAAGGAAGTGAGATGATCTGACCTCCGCAAGTGGTATACCTGCAACCATAAAGAAAGACAAAACCGGGGGCTGATGTCTCGGAAAAGTCCTCCGATGCTTAAATCAGACCAGGAAATGTAAATAGTAAGTGTAAGTATGAGTATCAGAAAATAGAATTGCATAACCCTTAATCTGTAGAAGGATGATATATTTATAAGAGTCTATGTATGTAAGTGGTAACTGCCAATTGGTTGTTTCTGTAGTGCTGCCTCATGGAGAATATGACCATGGAAGTGACATAGTGACAGAGGTTACCTTGAGATGGTGGGCAGTTACCCATGGAAGTGTCTTCAGTTGAAGTGAAAGTGAGAAACTGCTGTATAATATCCTGATTATGTGATTTGACCTTTATTGAATTTAAGGGTCAATATTGACTTATACTTTTGACCCTTGATCCAATGACCAAGGGTATTTTGGGTATTTTGAGTATGTGGGATTTTAATCCCCAACAAGTTTTATTTACTTAAAGTAAATATCACAATTTTTAGATATGGTATTAGGATCGATTCTCACCTAGGTTTACCCTTTTATTATTCTACCTTATAATCTAAAAAAATTCAAAATAATGTGCAAGTATTCAAATATACTTTATTCGTTCAAAATTACTTGCAACGTTTAACTTTTCATATAATCTAATGTATTAATATAATCCTTAATATCTCTAATTATGTATAATAAAATATTGTAAAAATTTAGTATTAACAATCTTTGAATTGAGACCAAGCAAACAATATCTCACTTGACTATGTTTTAATTTATACATTAAAAATCTAATCATAAATTAAAGGTGATAAATGAATCATGTTACAATCTAATAAGAAGACTGTAAAATTCCACATGACATTTTTATAGTGTTTGCCCTAACTAGGAAATAATTCTTATAAAAGTTAACATCAACTTGTTTCTTAATATATGATTAGTATTTTACAATTAGTTATGTTCTTTTAAACTTTATTGGAATATTGTATTTAAGAATTTAAAAGCTACATATAATTTCCAATTAAAGTTTCTTAGAATATATATTTGTGTTTTTATGTTGAAGTATTTGCTAATTATTTAAGTTTCTTTGCCAAATTATTAATTTCTAATTTAAAAAAAAATTATTAATTTTTAAAATATTTCATCAAGAAATAAAAGACACATGATAATTAAAAATTATTTTGAGTATGATAAATAATCATTATGATAACGTTGTTGGAAGATTACCTAGATTTTCCTTGAAAAATATAAGAATTTTAATTAATACTTATATTAACAGGTAAACTTTTTTTCATTAAAAGTACTATATATTCTAAAATTTTCTATCTATTATATAAGAAATATTATAATTTTTTACTGGTAATGTAATTGCATATCTATTAAAAATTTATATTTATATATACCTTTATACTAATAATTTCGTGTATTGCATGAGTTTCTATACTAGTCGTGTATTATTTTTTATATTGCAAGTAATTTAAAACTAAGAAAGTATTGAAAAATTACGGCCGTATTAACATTATACTGTAAGGTCATGCCACATTAATTATTGAATTGAGTTATTCTAGTAATGAATTCATGATTTAATAGTTAAGGAAGAATAATATATATATACTCGAATAAAAATATATTTACAATCAATTATATAAAGAAAGCAAGTTGGAAGATTACAATTCATAATAACAAAATATTTTACGATCGTATGTGATTGGCTATTTAATATTACTCCATTAATAATTAATAAGAGATTGAACATTAATGAACATAAATATTACACAAAAAAAAAAGATTAAGACATGTGCGATTTTGCAATAAAACTTTTCCACTTTTTATTTGCATTATCGCCACAATTTTTCATAAAATTTCCAAATTTGCCACGCCTTCAAAAAAGCTTATATTTTACTCAATTTATCAAAATCAACGCTTATTTAATATAAATGCAATCCATAAAATTTTTCATAAATGTTTGACATAAATTTTAAATATTTTATCGATTAATTCTGAAAAATTTCGTAAATAATAAAAAAAAGAAAAATAACCAATTGGCACAAAATGTGTGATTGTATTTAGGTGCAGTTGCATAAAATGTGCAATTGCACCTTAGTATGCGCTACTATATCTAGTTATAGTTGCACATTTTATGCAATTTGATCCTTTTTAATTTTAGTTTTGTTATTTTTATTCAAATTTCGATTATTTTAAGATAAAATTAAGAAAATTTTAAAAAATTATTTTTTTACAATGATATCATACATTAATTAAAAATTCATAAACTTAAAAATTTGACAATATTAATTTAAAGTTTGAGAGATAAAGTGAAAAGACAAAAAAGTCAAAAGTAACGTAATTAAAAAGATGCTGACATTTAGTAATATCTAGAATTTATTGGCCCATAATGTAATATGTCCTCCATTCACTTATATTATTCTTTTATTTACCATTTGGAAATTTCACATTTTCATCCCATTTGGAACCCACTATGTTTGGTAACCAATATACTTTAATGACATTATTCCGCCACGTACACTCTAACCTTTAGAAATTAACTTAATTTTTAATTTTCAATGTAAGTTTCTTATATTTTATATTGTGATGAACTCTTATAATATACTCAATGAAACTCAAAGTTATTATTAATTTACATTTTAATTTTCAATATAATTGTATTATATTTTATATTTATTATGAACTTTTATATACCCATTAAAATTCAAAGTTGTTATTAACTTGCATTTTAATTTTCAATTGTTGTTGAAGCAAGAATCAAAACAATAAAGAAACAACAAAGATATTCAACGCAGCCAATAAGAAAGACACATCAAGAGTTAACGTGGTTCACTATTAATGTGATAGCTTTAGGCCTTGACAATTTGTTACATAATCTCACTGTGGCTCACTCGTGTGGACACGGGGCACCCGTGGGCTCAGAACCACAAACCCACTGGTCAAGAGCGTTGACTTGCATATAGACTTTGTGAGGTTCATTGTTTCTCAAAACTGTATGATAATAAGAGCATTAGCTCACCCATTTTACATGCAAGTCCACAACCCACTAACATGTGAAATATTTTAAACGCTTCTCCTCGCATGTGAGTCACATCATACTAAGAACCACATTCGGCTCTGATACCATATTAGGTCGTGATAATATGTCACATAATCTCACTGTAGCCCACTCATGTGGACACGGGACACCTGTGGGCTCGAGCCCACAAACCCACGGGTCAATTCGTTGACTTGTAAATACGCTCGGTGAGGTTCATTGTTTCCTCCAAACCATATAGTAGTAGGAGCATTAGCTCACCCAATATATATGCAAGTCCAAAACCCACTATTTTATTAATGTGGGATCTTGTCGCACACGTGAAGTATTTCCAACAATAGCTACATCCATTGGCACCGAAATCAATAATTTCACTATAAACCGCAAAGATTACAAAGATGAATCAAGTTTTTCTCTTATGAATGGCTCATCTTTTCTCTTGTACTCTCTATAATACCTAGCCCTAATTAAGGGGTATTTATATAGTATATCCCAAAAAGAAGAGGCTTGGGCTCCAAGCAATGCAAGAAACTGTCAAAAATGCACGTGAAACGAATTCCCGTATTAGCCGCACAACAGTCCCCACCCACACAAAAAATCCGGCCCTGCATACTTGCGACCCACAAGCATTTTCGCGATCTGCGAAATCCAATTCCATAAAACAGAAACTTTTGCAACACTTCTCGTGAGACACTATAAATCTCGTGACTCGCAAATTCGTCTTCAACTCGTGCATTCCAAACAATCTTGATATTCATCACCTTCCATGACTAAGACTCGTTAAAGTCACCCGGTCATCAACATCAATGTAATTTTATTATATTAAATTTTCTAACTTATTGACCTAGTGCATATGTTTCGACAATAAATTTGGTAATTATAATCAATTTAATAGAAGATATTTTTTATAAAATGTAAATGTAATAATATTTTAAAGAATGCTCCAAATGAAATTTTAAATGATTACCAATTGTATTGTTTAAACCTACCCATGGACCTAAATGCATAGGTTAAAAAAACTATTATTATATTTTTATCGTTAATATAAGCGCCTTTTGAGTTGCAATTTTAATTAAAGTATACTATTTTGTACCATATTCAAGTCGAATCAAACATTTGAAAGCATATTGCTATATTCATACATTGCAAGTAGGCATGGCTACAGTCCGGGTTGGGCCGGTTCCGTTCCGGTTCCGGTTCCATTTGGAACCTGTCGCGAACAGTTTCGGTTTCGGTTCTGGGCGGTTCCAAACGGTTCCTTGGCGGTTCATGAGACGGTTCCGGCGGTTCCAACTCGCGGGACGGGCGGGTCAGACCATCGGTTCCATTTTTATTTTTCCTTTAAATATTTATATAATATAAAAAACTATAATATTGCGGACGTACCTTTGATGATTACTTGATTATTAGCGAAACTCATTGCTTGTCAAGTTGTCATCGTTATTAAAATATTTACTAAAAAGAATGAAAAAATAAATTAATAAGAACCGAATCAACGATAATGTCGATAAAGATGATTAATAAAAAAAGAGGGAGAAAATGGACTTGAACCTAGTACCCAAAGGAATACTAAGCTGCCTACGTATCCCGAAGGAATCAAAGCCCACGCAGTTTTTTGTCATACCTTTTATTTGTAGTTGTTGAATTTTGATTTATCGTTGTCCGATGGATTCTATTCGTCTTCATCATCATCATCTGGTTGGTTAGATGCTTCCGCTAACTCTCCTCCTGACGATGATGCAGATGTATCCATCATCATCCATGGATCATCATCATCGCCTTGATCATCATCATTCCTTAGTCCTTGTGTTCGAATCTCCGCTTAATCTCAATCTTTCTTGTAAACACATATTTAAATACTATGTGGAGCAAGACGAGATCTTTTTTTGTCTAAAACTCTTCTACCTGCACTAAAAGTAGACTCCGACGCAATCGTAGAAGCAGGAATTGCAAGGATATCCTTTGCAATTCTCGATAATATGGGAAATTTTATAGATTTTTCTTTCCACCATTCTAAAATATTATAGCCACCTTGGTCAATTTCAAAGTGATGTTTAAGATAATTATCTAATTCTAAATATGCAGTGGAGGGTGAAGAAGAAGATGATCCTACAAAACTATCATCTTGGCTCATTATATTAGCTATTACGGAATTATAATAAGAGGGACGTGCCGAGACGCTAGCACGCCTAGACGTATCGCGTTTTGGGTTATATACACTAGCATAGTAATCATAAAGTTCTGCTAAAAGTTTTTTACAAGTTCCAACATAATTATGTACATCACTAGGCGGGCGATCTAATGTTTGGTAGTAAAATCCAATTACTTTAGTAAGGACTTCTGTCTTAAAACATGGGTGTAAAATGGTTGCAATTCCATAAATAAAAGGAAAATTGGTAAAATATGTCTTCCACTTATCCATCATATCTGCAAGAATCGACTTTAAATATGGGTTAGTATCATCATGCGTATGTTTAAGAAAATGATAAAAAATAGTAATACACTCACTTATTACTAAGTGGACGTTTGGTTCGTAAACATATGAAAAAATCTTAGTTGCGTGGTCATACGCTTCTAATATTTTATGTACACCTATAGCCAGTTTCCATGTGTCATCAGTTATATAGCTATCTGTACACTCATTATAAAGTTGTGTTATAACTGGACGATAAGCAATCGCTTTTCTTAATAAATCGTTGGTTGAGCCCCAACGTGTAGGAGTATCTAATGACCAATACACTTTTTTTAGTTGATAATGTCACATAATTGCTTATATCGTCTCTTTATCTGTCCAATTCTAAGCCACTTCACTATGTCTCTAATTGGATCTAATAAATCACTTAATTGTTTTATACCTGCTTGGCAAGATAAGTTTACTATATGAGCACAACAACGTATGTGTAATAATCTACCCCAAGGATAAAACTAAATGCATGTTCGTTATACAAAAGTTCAATACATTTAATGTTAGCGGTTGCATTATCGGTAGAACAACAAAATATCTTATCTAATAAGTTCCATTCTCTACATATCTCTACTAATCTGTATTTTATGTTTTCACCCGTATGTCTTTCGAACATTGCCTCAAAAGCAATTATTCTTTTTTGAATAATCCAATTTTGATCTATCCAATGTGCTGTTACACACATATAAGATTCTAAATGTGGGGGAGCAGACCAAATATCAGTTGTTATGCTAACCCTACCATTAAAAGATTTAAACATTTCTACTAATTCATAGCGCATTGTTTCATATAATTTAATTGCGCGCCGTTTAAGAGTGCTCCTAGGGATTGCTCTATATTATGGTTGCAAAGTTTTTCTAGTGTAACGCTCGTATGCCCTACTTTCACCATGGTTAAATGGCAATTCATCACAAATTACATACTTAGAAAATTCATCAATCATTTCATTACGATTATATTTAAAAGGCATACCTGTGCTGGGAATGTCCCACTGTCGACTTCCACTTGTGGTCCTGCTGCCGCTTGCTGCATGAGTTTCTTTTGTGATTCCATGCTTCTTTGCCAAATGTTTGTTAAAAGATAACGTACCACTACCTAACACGTAGTCACAAAACACAATAAATAAATTTTTATAAAATATGAATATGTAATGTATGTATAAAAAACTGAAAAAGTATTTACCTCTGGCGAAATTGTATGAAACTAAGGGCTTTACTCCTTGACTTTCACAAATTTGACAAGTGCATAAGAAAACATCTAGATTGTCAGTTGGTTCTTTTATAAAATACGACCACACATGTGAAACACCTCTACTACTAGGAGGTGGCATTGCGCGAAAAGATTGTCTTACTGGTTCATCTTCATCTAAATTTAAATATAAAGACATACTCAAATACCACAATATATAAATAAATAATAATTTAAAATTTAATCAATTTGAAGAATATAATTATAAAACTAACCGATAGTTTGTAAATTGACTCGTTTACCACGAGCTTGTCTTTGTTGTTGTTGTTGTAGTTGTTCTTCATGTGATCTTGTTGATGACTGTCGAGAATTATGTATCCCAATATGGGTCGTTGGTTCCTCTTCTTGTTCTTCTTCTTCATCAATTTGTATTTCTCTTTCCACTTCTTCTGCATAATTGTGTAATTCTTGGTCGTACCCTTCTGGATAATTTGGTTCATAATTATAATTACTAATCGAAGGTGTTGTTGATACCGACGGAGTTGAAGTGGCGTTCTTTTTGGAGCTAGAACCTCCCAATGATTTTGCCACTTTAGTAACCTTTTTAGAGGCTTTTTTCAAAAAAGAAGACATGATTGATAATATTAAAATATAATAATAGAATTAAGAAATAAATAAATAATTAATAGACTAATTATGTAATCAACTAAATTAAGAAATAATTAAAAGACTAATTATGTAATTAACTAAATTAAGAAATAATTAAAAGACTAATTATGTAATTAACTAAATTAAAAAATAATTAAAAGACTAATTATGCAATTAAGAGAATAATTGCATAATTAAGTAATTAAGTAGAGAGAGTAGGAGAAGAGATGAGTTGTGAATGAAAATGATTGAAAGTGATGGGTATTTATAGAAAAATCCCCAACGGCTATAAACAGCTAGATTCACGGTTCCGGTTCCATAAAACCGCTGGATTAGTTCACCCGGACCGGTCCCGGTTCCGGTTCCATGGAACCGTTGGGCCGGTTCACCCTGACCGGTCCCCGTTTCGGTTCCATGGAACCGTTGGACCGGTTCACCCGGACCGGTTCTGGTTCCAACCCGCGGTTCTTAGGTCCGGTTCATGTATTTTTTTCCGGCGGTTTTACGGTTCGGGCCGGTTCGGAACATGTCGCGAACAGTTCCGGTTCCAAGCGGTTCGGGACCGGTTCGGTTCCGGGTAACCCGCTCCGTGGCCGTCCCTAATTGCAAGTGTCTGTGAGCATAAAACATTTGTTCATTGCTTTTTCTCAAATAAGTGTGACGATATAAAATGATGCAAATTATTAAAGAAGACAATTTATAATAGGAACTGTTTCATTATAAGGCACGCTTCATTTCTAGTTTCATGGCAGTGGCACCCTCATTTGGGATTGTTCTATATCTCTTGATAATGGTCACAATATATCATTGGACGAAGATCCATTTAAGGAAGAAAGAGGAGCGAAAAACTAATAATACAAATTTGATTTAATTGATAAAAAAAATTATGCTTCACTTTAATTATTTATTAGAATTTAATACATGACCTAAAATGTATACCGTCCAATATTATTTATCTTATATTATTACATGATCTTATCACACATTTTCTTAAAATAAACAAAAAAATAAAAAAATAAAAAGAAATAGACAGCATATGTTCTCAACTATGAGAGGTCGAGATACACCATTATTAATGGATTCTCAATTTCTTATCACATCTCATGCCTTCATTTTTCTCTTATTCTTTCCCATTTTTTATATTTATTCTACATATATATTATATATACATACTCTAATCAATGATCATCTCCCCTCCAAATTTTCTTATACAAACTAACATTATTCTATCAGAAATATTCCAATCATTATAATTAATTATGATCATGAACCCCTACGTCCAAAACACGCCCGCTGCACCCCCGACCACTGCAGCAAACACCTTACACAATATCGGCCATAAACTCGAGTCCGCCACCCGAAAGACCGGAAACTTTGCCGGAAACGTCTTCACTCACTTCCGTACCGGGCCGGGCTTTGTCAATGTCGCCAAGGCCCGTCTTGATCAAGCTGTTCGACACGTTTATGATGGCGGTCATGAGCGTAGTTTTGTTCGTGACTTTGGGTATATACCCGGTGAAAAGCTGCAAAAGGGGCACGCTTGTTATTTGTCCATCCCTAATGGGCCCGTATTAGGGATGCTTTATGTTTCAAACTTTAGGGTCGGGTTCAAGAGTGATGGTCCAGTTTGGTCGGGTCCGGGTTATGGACCCGGCCAATGGGAGTATTACAAAATAGTGTTGCCTGTAAATCAGATTAACTCGGTTAACTCAGTTCATAATCATAATAAGTCAATGGAGAAACACATTGAGATTACTACAAAAGATGGACATCAGTTTTGGTTCATGGGGTTTATTCATCATGAAAAAGCTCTTAGCCATTTGTACAATGCCTTGAACAACTATAGTAATGAACCTTTTGGGGTTTATTCTTAAGTGTTGAGTAATGAAACAAAATCGGGTTTTACATGGTTTAAATATCACTTGTTTTACATAAGGTCCTTAAAATAAGCTGTGTGACTTTTTAAATGCAATTCTTATCTATTCAATCATTTTCTCAGCTTAACTTGTAATAAATGAATTACGTACGGCTTGACTATATTGTTACTTCAGGAATAAAAACAATTTAATAATTACTGCATATAATTTATCATGTCTTGTCAGTTTATACATGACCAAGAGTTCGTATATATTTTTAACCAAGTTTTTTTCATTATTGTTTTTAATTGTATACAATTTATAAGCTATTATGTTGCTAAGTGTAACTTGAGTCTCATGTTTGATTATTTTGGTTTAGAATCTTTGATCATAGGGGATTTCCATAATTTGTATGAGGAATAGAAAATTATTTGGAATCTTTGATAAAAACTTTTTTTGTAAGGCTATTTTGGTGATTTGGCTTAGAAATTTGAAGAAACATGGTTTTACCTCCTCAAAGCAGTCCTGAAGAGTTATGGTCACAACATGGGATGAAAGTTAATTAGATGCTTGACTTGTGTGGATGCGTTTGGAAAAACATTGGACCTTGAAACATTGGAAACAATGCATCAACATTACAAAAAGTTGCCAAGAAAACACAAAGATAGTGCACTTTAATTGGCATCAAGTTGCTCGAATAAGCATCATAAATGCTCGAACTAGTAGTAGCACATCCGGCAAAACTTGAGCAACTTTTTTAGAGCGGCTTGTTGTTTATCAACTAAATAATGAATTTCTTTTTTATTGTACAAATTTTTTCTACTAACACAAATTATATAAAAAGTGATAAAATCTTCAAGTTGAATGATTAGGATTCCACTAAATTTATTAAGTGCACTATAAAGAAATTTTTTGGGTCTAATACTTTATCAATTGCGTTGAATTTGTGTTTCTTGGTCTAGATGATAAAAATGTTGAGATGATAAAAAATAATCATCATTGTAACTAGTATCCCACTCATAAAACTATGTAAATATTAAGATGATGAAAACTTTATCTTCATCATACCTAGTGAATTTCGCTTATGAAAACTATGATTAGGGTTTGGAGAGGGATGGAAGACAACAAATCATACCCATAAAGGAGGATGCAGTCAAAGAGTCTCTTGGCTTGAAAAAGATCTGCAAAAGAAAGCAAGTCAAGACAAGACATGGGATAGGCTTGAGGCTAAAGGAATACCATCGAAGTATATTAAAGTAAACCAAGATATGTATGATGGAGTCACTACTAACATTCAAAGACTTGTAGGAACAACTGAGTCTTTTCCGCTAGAAGTGGATTTTCATCAGAGATCAACACTCATTAGTGGAAAAAACCTTATATGCTACGCAACATATGCTGCAGTTTTATAAAAACGCAGCATAAAAGTAGTAGAAAAATTAGAAACAAAAAAAAAATAGGGTATATGTTGCAGTTCTCTGAGAACCGCAGCATTTACCTTTTTTTTGATAAAATCCCGCCTTCTTTCATACAGCAGATTCAAAACCCACGAAAATATATTATTTGTTTTCAAAACCCGACTTACTTCGACATTTGCTCATTTCTCTTCATCTTCGTTCTTCAACCTTCTTCTTCAACACATGAAAATTTGTTGTTCTTCCTCTTCTTCTTCTTCTTCAACCTTTAACTTCTTCAAAACCCACGAAAATCGTTGTTGTTTTTCTTCTTCAAAACCCACGTAATTTTTTTAGGGCTTCGTTTTTTAAGGTATAATTTCTTCTTCAAAACCTATGAAAATTGTTGTTGTTCTTCTTTGTTTTTTTAGTTTTTCAAGCTTCATGGTGTTTTAGGGCTTAGTTTTTGTATGCTAGTTATGTGAATCTCACTTAGGTTTTTTGATGGTAATGATATTTATTGTTGTCTTCATTTTTTTTAAGGTATATATTGTTGTCTTCATTTTTTTAAGGTATATATTGTTGTCTTCGTTTTTTGATGCAAGTTATGTGAATCTAATTTAGGTTTTGACAAATTGGTGTTTTGAGATTGATATGTGAAGCTATTCTTAGAAGCATACAATATGAGGGCTTTTTAAACAATCTAAGGTATAATTTCTTCAACCTTTTAGTTTTCAAGCTTCATGGTATTTTAGGGTTTATTCAAGCTTCAACCTAATTTGAACATATGTTGTGTATGAGTTTGTTTTTGTGTATACGTTTGAATTTTAAAGTATAAGTTTATGACTTGAGTGTTGTGTATGACTTGGAATGTTGTATATAAGTTAATTTTTGTGTAATATAAGTATGAAATTTAACATATAAGTTTATAACTTGAAATTTTTTGTATAACTTAAAATGTTGTGTAAAATGTCATTGTGTATATAAGTTATGTAAGTATAAGTTTATAACTTGGAATGTTGTGTATATAACTTTGTTTTTGTGTATTGTAAGTATGAATTTTAAAGTATAAGTTTATAACTTGAATGTTATGTATAATTTGGAATATTGTGTATAAGTACGATTGTAAGTATACCATTATAACTTAATTGTGTATAAGTTATGTAAGTATAAGTTTATAACTTGGAATGTTGTATATATAAGTTTATTTTGTGTATTATAAATATGAATTTCAAAGTATAAGTTTATAACTTGGAATGTTGTGTATATAACTTTATTTTTGTGTATATAAGTATGAAGAAGTACAAGTATGAATGTTAGCGTTTAAGGCATTGTATAATTTGAAATGTTGTGTATAACATGGATTGTTATGTACAACTCATTTGCATTTTGAAAGTAACTTATCCTCTTTCCCAAGATTGTTTTTAGATATTCATGGTATGTATCAAAATTGTTTGTGCTATGTGAATCTAAGTTCGTGATTCGAAGTTTGTTTTTGTTATGGATTAAATCATGGGTTGTACTTTTATGCATTGTTTTTGTTATATGAATCTCATTTGAAATGTTGGTAATTTTAAAGTATTGTGCTTTTATGGATATATGAATCTCATGATATAAGTAAGAATTATAGTGTTGTGCATGTCTAAGTATGAATTTTAAAGTTTAAGGCATATTATTTTTATTGTAACGTCGCATTTCAACTGAATTTTTGCGTAAGGTATTAGTAGATTATATATATATATATATATATATATATATATATATATATATATATATATATATATATATATATATATATATATATATATATATATATATATATATATATATACATATATATATATATACATATATATATATATATACATATATATATATATATATACATATATATATATATATATATACATATATATATATATATATATATACATATATATATATATATATATATATATATATATATATATATATATACATATATATATATATATATATATATATATATATATATATATATACATATATATATATATATATATACATATACATATATATATATATATATATATATATATATATATATATATATATATATATATATATATATATATATATATATATATATATATATATATATATATATATATATATATATATATATAACATGTATATTTTTACAATTGTGTAAATTACAATTATTGTAAAATATATATTATTATATGTTAATTTTGAGTTATATATATATATATATATATATATATATATATATATATATATATATATATATATATATATATATATATATATATATATATATATATATATATATATATATATATATATATATATATATATATATATATATGTAAGTGATGATTAATTTGGATGATGATTGGTAATGATCGGAGAAATATTGAATGATTATTAGTTTAATAATTATTATGTATATAGTTATTAATATTTAGTGGCGAATTAATATAAAATGAATAAACAAAAAAAATATATGTGGACTCACTAGTAAAAAGAGTCTCATTTATAACCTTCTATTTGTATCTTTTATTGAAATAAAAGATACAAATACCAATCTTTTATTGAAATAAAAGATACAAATAAGATATTTGTATCTTTATTCAAACAAAAAATAAAAATAAATCTTAATTGTTTTTTTATTTAAACAAAAAATACAAATAAAATATTATTTGTATCGTTTATAAAATATTCAATATAAATATTTGTCAAAATAAACGATACAAATAAATCTTATTTGTATCATTTGTAGAAACAAACGATACAAATTAGACTTTTTTTTTTGTATCATTTGTGTTACAAACAATACAAATAAGGTTTATTTCTAGCGTTTCCCTTAAAACCGATTCTAATAATGTACCGCCTAGTCTTACTTTGAAAGCCGCATTCTGTGCTTAATTTCATTATTCTTCTTGCTGCTACGTTTGAGCTGCTCTCGATTGAACTTTGTATCTTCCTCCATTGACGCGCTTGCTGCGCCTCCTCTTCTCCTCTGGTTTTCTTCCAAATTAGATGGGGTTTCCTTTATGTTTCAATCTTCCAAGTACTCCATGGTTGAATCTCAAAACTTCTGAATTTTGGGTAAGTATTCTTCTTCTTCCTCTCTTGGATTTAATCGAAAATTAGGGTGTCCAATTTTTGATAGCTTGTTAGTGATTTTTGTGTGATGAAGTTTTAATCAACTGAATGAATATTGTTCTCTTTGTTTTCTCACTTTTGTTGAAAAACATTGTCTGTTCTCAAAACTTTGTCGTGTTTTTTATTTGTAAGCTATATTTTTTAGTTGGTGAAGTCAAATTGATTTCAAAAATGTACGCAGTTCTCTGAATTGTATGGTAATTATTCAGGTGGGTTTTCTGAGTGACCGTAGGAGAATGTGAAGGAATGTGTCCGTAGACATTTCCGACAATTACTAAATATAAATATATAGGATATTTATGAAGATAATAAAGTTAATTATTATTAGTAATTGTATTTACTTGCTAGAGAATAAATATAATTGGTGGGTCAATAATAATTGGACCACGACTAATATAAGGTCTTACAAAAGAATCGATTGAACGATAAATAACTCAGGCCCATTAGGAGTATGGGCTTGCGATCCAATTAGATTAACAAAAGAATCGGTTTCTTTTGACCTAGGTTACTAGTATTATATGAGGATATAATGTTGGTAGTGGAGAAGTGGGGATAATGGGGGTGTGAGTATTAATGATATTTTTAATTTAAACTCTCACTCTCAATTATTCATACACACACACACAAAAACAAAAACCAGTAAAAGCAAGAGAAACAATACTCTTCCGTTCTAGCAAACGTTGGTATTCAATTGATTCTGGTAGACTGAATAGAGGAGCAACGTTTGAGGCTCTACAGATTATCTTACTACGTTAATTCTTGTGGATTTCACGCTACAAAGGTAATATAGACTAATCCTTTTATATGATTCATATGTCTGATTATGTTTATGATCCTGAGATAGATGTTAGGGAAGTGTTTCCTGAAATTCCGCTTTAAGTATCCATCGAACCCAACAGTGGTATCAGTTAAGCCTAATTCATAATTTTCACATGATCTTTTTTTTCTCTGGAAAGCAAAACAACTGTTTTTTTTGATTTTTTTTTTGCATGAAAATTAGAAATTTTGTTTGAATTGTCTTGGGGTTTTGATTATTTACGAAATCCGAACAATGAATTGTTAGAACACAATTAGTTCATTGTTATTATGTTTTTCGTTTTGGAATTCAAGTGTTTTGGATCGAAAATGCTTATACCCTAAATTTTTCCCCAATTCAATTTCAATTGGTAAAACACAAAATTTGTTCAATTGGATTGAAATTTAAATGAGAAAAACCTGTTTTTCCTGAAATTTGAAGCCATTCATGCACAAAGATTGTATATAAATTCGAATTTGTTCGAATTCATAAAAAAAAAAATAAAATAAAAATAAAAATAAAAATAAAAAAATAAAATAAAACAACGAAAACCAGTAAGTATACAAAGGCCACGAGCTGTCTGAGGTGGCTACGGTGGCCGGAGGAAGGCTCAACTGCTAGCGCGGCAGTAGTGAAGTTGCTCCTCGAAGGCGGACTGGTGGGGCAGTGGTGAACCAGCTCCTTGAAGGCGGCTGCTGGGTTCCCTTATTTCCCCTTGCTGTTTTATTTCTTCCAGTACAAAATAATGAAGGATAAAGGTGCTTTTTTTTTTTTTGAAATAGCTAAATGAAGGTGACCTCTTTTTTTTTGAAATATTCAATAAGTACAAAAGTGTTTGAAGGTTGTAAGCCACGTTCAATTAATAAGCCCAAGTAAATAGCTGTGTTTCGGTTATGAAACGAGGAAGTGCAGAAGACACTTACAACACTGTGAATGGAAGCGTGGTCCGGAACGACGACTTGTGGAAGGACGCAACTTGGATTCCTACAACACAACACGCTAGCCTTGTCCGGGGGGTGATCTCCCGGAATACCCCTCCGACGCTCAAGTTAGAACGTAAATCGGAAGTTAATGAATGGTTGCTGAATGAATACAAGAGGGAATGTCGAGATTGAGATTGCTAGTGTTAGTGTTTGGGTAAGCTTAGGATGTAATGTAAGCAAGGATACTAGGAAAGCTATATTTTTCAGATGTCCCCTTCCTTCTTGGTGAATGCCCCTATTTATAATGAAGGAAAGAAAGTTATTGTTGAGGAGGAGTGGAGGGTCATGGGAATAATGGGCAGCAGCTGGTGGTTATGATGGAGAGTGGAAGGTAGTGGGCAGTTATCCACCCCAGAAGAAAAATGACCAAAGAATGTGGGTGAGTGGGAAGTTAGGTCCAACTGGTAGTTGCTTCCAAGGAAGGAAGTTAAGATATCCTGGAAGTAGAAGCCCTATGGGTTAATCAGGGAAGATGGGAGATCCAAAAGAAAGCCCGTTTGACCAACAGTCAAAGTCCACTGTAAAGGTCAAGGGGTGTTTTGGTAATATGATGCAAATTACTTACATAAACAAATTAATTGAGTAAGTAGTACCATTACAGTTAGCCCCACGCATGAAGGATGATGTGAAGAGATAGCCCCAGCAAAAGAAAACATCTTCCTTTATGCGGAAAATCACGTGCCCGTAACAGTGAAGGGATATGATCATAATGATCATACAATAGCCCCACAAGGATGAACATATACGCAATTAGGTGAATCTTTTAAGGGATCATGAAAATTGAGCTCGTAAGCTTCGGATTGACTGTTCATATGTCGAAATTCGAGTTGTGCTGAAAAAGATATGACTTTTCAAAGTGGTCGTACAAAAGCATATTGAATCCGAATTAAGCAGACAAACAAAGCCGCGGCTTGTATCATGCCGCGGAATAGCCCTAGGCGTATTTATAAGGCAGCAGCACAATCGTAGAGGAGAGGATGCGGATCTTCGACATACCATACAACTTATTCCGCGACATCGCATACAACATGTTCCGCGACATCACACATAACCTGTCCCATACTTGAAATATTCTTTCAAATCTAGGCCCACTGGGGGGTCCGACTTGTCAACCTGACGGATGAGCTCTATACGTAAAGGACCCTTGTTCCCAGTATACAGTTTATAGAGCCGTGACATATACCATGACGTGAGATAATTAAAGTCTGGATCCTGGCTTCACTCTATTGATGCCACGGAAACACCCAACACTTTGATTATTTATTAGCAAGCTAGCACCCAAGGGGGGTCCGACTTGTCTACCACACGGTCAAATCAAACAATTTTATCGATAAACTGAAGTTAGGAGAAACCAACGAAGGCGTGACTTATTTCTTTGAAGAACTTCAAAGTCCGCATCTTCTACCACACATTCGTTATGAAAATTTCTTGCACCTAGAATATTTCGAAAGTAATAAGGACCACCTGAGGGTCCGACTTATGGACCATACGAACACTCTTGATATCGTCAAAGCAAGTCCCTTGCCCTTCCATGATCCGGAATGAGTACCGTATTCCGTGCCCTCGATCATACGGACATACATGAGATCTCCCATACTTAGAATTTTCCCCTGGACCAGGTTCAGTTGAGGGTCCGACTTATGGATATCACAGATTATACAGACCTAGGTAGATGACATGGCCTTCTTAGATAACGCATCAAATGGATTCACCGAATCAACAAATCGGACAGTGGAATGAGTCAACCCCATACTTAGAATTTTTATCATCCTTGGAGTATAATTCTGGGTCCGACTCATCGACCTCTCGGACTAATATTAATACTAACCACAAAACATATCCCTAGCTTTCCTATGACGCGGGAGGGGCATTCAAGTCCGTGTCTTCGGTCATACGGACATATGCAGATTATACCATACTTAGAATTTTTACACCATAACTGAGAGTTCCAAGGAGTCCGAGTTATCAATCATACGGACTCTCTGAAATATTTCACCTTATCCATACGACGATTTAGAGCAAAGATAATGCGGCATGACATTCGCCGTATCCATAAGTCGGACAGCTGAATGTGCAACTTTCCACTTAGAATAATTTTCGTTCTTGGAGGTGCAGTTTAGGGTCCGACTTGTCGACTTCCCGGACGCATTCAAATGTGGAAAGACTTAGAACAAATTTCCACATTCACCCTCTCCTTGGGGGTTCGACTTATCGACCCGACGGTTGCCTGAGTTGGTTAACTGGATGCTTGAAGAGATGAGGTTCCCCTCACATTGGGGATCCGACTTATCGATCTCCCGGCTATAGTTAAGAACTGACACTTTAAAGATCTTTCAATATTTCTCTTCTATTGAGGGTCCGACTTGTAGACCTTACGGAAAGTGTTGAACATTTGGAAAAATTCCCAACGATTCCCCCTCATGGGGAGTCCGACTTATCTTTTTCCCGGCTCTCGTTTGGGATTCTCCTTTCCATATATTGTACTCAAGTCCCAAAGGCATTTATTGCTGTTATAAATAGGGTGGTTGGAACAGTTCCCTCTCACTTAATCCTCATTACTTCCTTCAAATTTTTACATTGCTGGAAAGAGAAAGTAGAGAGAGACGCTCTGACAATCTTCATCCTTCCTTCAATCTTCTGACAAATTCTCGAAGATCTTCAAGAAATCTGACAGATCTTCATCAAGTTTCTGACAAATCTCCAACTTTCTTCAAAGGTATTCAAACTTTTTCCCAGATCTTCGAATTTCTTCAAGTTAATCTTCAAACTGTTCTTAAATTTCTTCGACTTGTTCTTGAATTTCTTCAAATTATTCTTGAATGTTAGCCTAGGACATTGAATTCGTTCTATGAATTTAGTCTCTATTCTTTACAAGTTTCGCCTACTACTTTATGATTCTTGTTAACATGGATGTCGCGGCGACTCAAGAGACCATAGCTAACTCAGACATTAACCCTACTAACTTGCCGGAAACTCCTTTGATAGTACGTAGGCGTCTTAATAAAAATGGGTTATTAATGAATGATTCGGACGAAAGTAGTTCGGTGAGGATTACCCCCATTATGAACCAATAAAAGCCGGGGATGAGTCGTCTGTATCCCCTATATACCCTCCGGAGATTATGAAAACTGCTCCTTGGGAAGTGAGCATTGCTTTCTTTCCCAATTACTTGCCGCGAATAAATCCTGACCTGGAAGGGTTATTGTATGTGGATATGGAAAACCTTGAAGGATCAGCCGAGTCTTCTGGAAGGGAGAGCGCAGCGCCAGTTCCTCCTCCATTCTACATTCCAGACGGCGGGCCCCTAAACTACTTCATTGATTTACAGACCAAGAGAGATTTGGATAATCAACGGGAAGCCATCTCCCGGAAATGGGGTTTGCCGGAGAACATTAATATTATTACACCGGAGAATTACGACACCGTTAGGTTTCCCCCCCCTTATTGTATAGCTGCTTACTTTCCTTCTTTCCAACTAAGACTTAGATTCCCTCTTCACCCATTTTTTAGGGAGGTGTTAGAGCTGTTAAACGTTTCGGTGCCCAAGCTATATCCTAACGCTTGGGGGTGTATGGTGGCCTTTTTGATTTTATGCAAAGTTTTGGCCGTGCCACCAACACTGACTGCCTTTAGATATATTTTTAGAGCCCGCCTATGTAATTCTCAATCATACGGCTGCGGTTGGATTACTTTTACGCATCGTCGCGGGCTGAAGATAGTCCAAGACCTCCCTGATAACCAGAAGGGGTATAGGACGAAATTTGCGTATTTGTACAATTCGGGAGGATGGAATATTAAGACCTCCTTCAACATCAAACCCAACCTTTCAGGTTTTAATAATGGGATCCCGCAGTGTTCATTTAGTGACGCGGTGATCATTGAATACGCGAAGATGGACGTTCAATTGGGAAGGAAACCCATGAACGTCCAACTTAATTGGATACCCGGTCGTCCTGAGCTGGAGAATGAGAACCTCCTCTCAGCATTCGGCATCAGCTTGGCTATCGATCGGAGTAAGAGTTGTCAGATTTCTTCCTTCTCTTTTCTATGGTATGTTTACCTGTTTCTAACTCATGGTTTTACAGGGATAGCCAAGGAAAATCTTTGAGCAAAAAGTCAAGATCTAATGAAGAAATTCAGTGTTTTGAGACTTGCTCAAGGGGCCATCCAACGGCCCGAGGATAAGCCTCTACCTCTTCCTCCGAAGGTATAACTTCACACATTTTTTCGTTCTGAAAGATTTCTGTTGATTCCTCCTAACCTTTTCTTTTGTAGGACTCGACGACCGTAAAGAAGGGTCTTGACGATGTGCCCGGCGAGGAAGAGGCTCTCCGTCTCCTCGAGGAGAGGAGAAGAGTACACGTTCCCGATGACTCCCAAAGGGTAATCCCCTCTAAGAAGAGGGAATCAAGAAAAAAGAAAAGTGGGAAGGGGAGGAAGAGAAAAAGAGACTCTCCTTCCCACGGGGAGAGCGCGACAAAGAAGGTCTCCCTCGATACCATACATACCGCCGTACCTCTACAGGCGAGGTCGGCGGGAGGGGAGACGTCGAATCCCCCGGCCGAAGCCCCCATCTCCCCGAAAGACAAGGAGACGGTCGGGGAGTCGTCTGCGGCCCCAGAGCCGCGGATAGAGGAGGTGTATCGTCGTAGGGAGGTCACACCTTTCCAACCCGATACCCTCTTCAATGAATTGGGGCACAAGGGTATGATTACCCGTTTCAACCGGGCGACGTCCCATCTGATCAGCCGGAAGGACGTCGATCATCTGGACTCCCTGCCTCCTGTCGACAGGGTTCGCCAACTCCAGGCCTCGGCGGCTGAGGTACAATGTCAGTTTTTCAGTCTGTTCGAATTAGATTGCCAGATGATCTATTTGACCTTATTCTCCTTTGCAGACGTACTTAAGGCTATCGTTTGAATTGAACCTTAGCCGTCAGAGTGCCGCGGACAGAGAAACCCTGGCGGCCCTCGCTTCTCATTGCCAAGAACAAGAGGAGGAGCTGAAGAGGCTGAGGGCGGATCTTGAGGAGCTGCCTTCCTTAAAGGAGAAGCTGGCTAAGTGCGTTGAATTAAAAGAGCGCTTAGTTAGCACAGAAGAATGGCGAGAAAGGGCCAGGAAGCAGCTTGAGGGGACCGTGGCTAACTTGGACACGGCGTCAAATATGTCGGCCACCCTTGGCCATGAGATCGGGCACCTGACGGATGTTCATGCTAAGCTGGTGCGACAAAACCAGTCACTTCTGCGTCAGGTGTCCGATGATTCGGATAAGTTCCAAACCTTGCTGTCCGCGGCAAGAATATACAAGCTTTGCTTGGGTAGGAAGTCGCGGATGGTAAGGGATTGGTTGTCCTCGGATGAGCCGGAGGCGTCAAGTTTCTTGGGGGCGCTAACCACGGAAATGGTGGGAGCCGGTACCATGATAAGCGGTGAAAGATTCCGCCTGGCTGCCGCGGAGTTAGGCGTCGACTTTGATTCCCTCCTTGAGAAGGCCAATGAGAAGGGGAACGAAGCTTTGGCTAACCTAGCTCCGATTTTGGATCGGGAGTCAGCGGTGCTGGTGGACCCCCATTGGGACGCGGAAGAGGCTAGGGAGTAGTCGGAGAGAGTGGACCCTGCTGCTGAAAAGGAGGCCTTACGTCTTGATTTGGACAAACTCTCTCTCTCTCCTCCCTCTGCCTCGGACGTCTCCGAGAACTTAGCGCTTTCTAAGCTGGAGAGTTTGTGTTTAGACTTATCCAATTTGCTGATTGACGAGGGCAAAAACCTCCAAGGCTTATCCAGGGACTTATCCGAGATCGGAGTGGAGCCGTTCGATGTTGAAGAATTCATAAGCTTCACTCCGAGCCTTGGCGAGGGAGTGGCCGGGTCCCCCCCTCAAGATCCGAAGGGAGATGTAGACGCCTTCTTGGATGATCTCTGATTTTTGTAATATAAATTTTGTAATATTAACTTTTGTAACCTTAAATATAATCAATTTGTACGTTGATCTTGATGCCGTATTTGTTGTTTAAATATTTCAAATTTTCTTTTATTGGCCGCGGCTTCTTCCCATCAGTAGACGAGAAATAATTTTTACTTGATGTCACGGCTAAAAGATATTTACTTGGGTGGATTTGACAACTTCGACCTTGGAACCAATTTAAGGGTCAGACTTATCGATGTCACGGCTGGATGACTTTGAAAATTTTGCTTTGTCTGATGTTGAACTTCAGGACCCTTAACAGAGGGTCCGACTTATCGACGTTGCGGATAAGAAACATTCAGCTAGATATTTATTTGGAATGATTTTGAACTTGGGACCCCAATCCGGGAGTCCGACTTGTCGATGTCCCGGTCGGGAAATTTTTAGCAAATAACTTAGACTAATTTTGAAGTTTGAGACCCCAATCTGGAGGTCCGACTTGTCGACGTCCCGGTTGGAAAATATCTTAGTGAAAATAGCTTAGAATATTTTTGAACTTAGGGACCCCAAACTGGGGGTCCGACTTGTCGATGTCCCGGTTGGGAAACATCTTTGTGAATAACTTGGAATATTTTTGAACTTAGGGACCCCAAACTGGGGGTCCGACTTATCGATGTCCCGGTTAGGAAACATCTTTGTGAATAGCTTAGAATATTTTGAACTCAGGGACCCCAAACTGGGGGTCCGACTTATCGATGTAACGAACAGATGGTGAATATATACTTCAAATGATTTTTGGTCTTGGAACCCTATTCTAAGGGTCCGACTTATAGATATCACAAGTTCGTTAGTGACTTAGGATAATTTGATAATGGGACCCCTCTCAAGGGGTCCGACTTATGAATATTACTGATTTAATAAGATTTGCAATAGAATTTTACCAAATATTTGCGAACATAAGAGCCGGATAATCTGAAAATGAAACTTCTGTTATAAATGATTGATAAGAATACAAATGACGATGACAGAAGTAATTTCGAATGACAACGCAACTGTTGCGGAATGAAGGTAGTCGCGGATTGATGCTGATAAGACATTCACTGATAAAGCTGCTAAGACTGATACTAGTAACTGATTGCCCCTTGCAAATTTTATTAAATGAAGAACTTTTTTAAGTGGTCTCCATTCCATGGACGGGGTAGGTTTTTTCCCTTTCATGTCTTCTAGTTCGAACGTTCCTTGTTTAATAACGCGGGTGACTTTGAAAGGTCCGTCCCAGTTGGCCCCTAACTTTCCTTTCTCAACAATCTTCCCAGTAGCTTCGACTTTACGGAGGACGAGATCATTTACCTGAATACGTCTTGTTTTCACATGGCGGTTGAAGCTACGAATCATCTTCTGTTTTTGGGCCATCGATCTTAGCAGTGCATTTCCTCTGGTCTCTGGTAGAAGGTCTAAGTTTGCTCTTTTTCCTTCTTCGTTCTCGTTGTACGAGTAGTAGGTGACCCTTGTAGAGGGTATTCCTATTTCTACTAGAATTACGGCTTCGGACCCGTACACTAAAGAGAACGGTGTGTGCCCCGTGGCCTCTTTGACGGTGGTTCGACTGGCCCATAAGATTCCGGGTAGTTCTTCATCCCAATTGCCCTTGACCCCTTCTATCTTCTTTTTGATACCATTTAGTATCTCCTTGTTGGCGGACTCGACTTGACCATTAGTTTGCGGCCTAGACACAGAACTAAATCTGATTTGGATGTGGAATTTGTCGCAATACTCGATGGTGTTCTTGCTGACAAATTGCCTTCCATTATCCGTTATGATTACCCGCGGTATGCCGTATCTTGTGATGATGTTCCGCCATAAGAACTGACAGACTTGCTTGTCTGTGATTGAACTAAGAGCCTCTGCTTCTACGTACTTGGTGAAGTAATCAATAGCCACAATGATGAACCTGCGCTGCCCCTTTGCTGGTGGAAAGGGGCCAAGGAGATCCATACCCCATTTGTCGAATGGCAGGACGGCTTGCAAGACGGTCAAGTAATTAGAGGGTTTCCTCCCTATCTTTGAGTGATACTGACATTCTGGACACCGTAGGATCAATTCTTCCGCGTCTTTCCGGAGTGAAGGCCAATAATATCCACTCCTAAGGACTTTGCTAATGACAGTTCGCACTCCCTGATGTATTCCGCATCCACCTTCGTGTATTTCGCGTAGGATATAATTTCCTTCTTCAGGAGCAACACATTTCAGAAGGGGATGCGTGTATGACTTTTTATAGAGCGTTCCTTCGTGAAGTTCGAACCATTTGGCCTTCTTCTGGAGCATTTTGGCCTGATTCTCGTCCTGGGGGAGCGTTTGATCTTGCAAGTACTTAAGGTATGGCCCCATCCACGTTTCAGATCTGTCGATGGTATTGATCATGAAGTTGATGCTGGGGTTAGGGAGCACTTCCCAAATTATATCACGAGCCGCGGAAGTATCTGCGGAGCTAGCAAGTTTTGCTAGGGAATCGGCTTGGGCATTTTGGGATCGTGGAATGTGCTCCAACATGAACTTATCAAACTTTGGAACAAAGTCCTTCACTTGCTGCAGATACATTTTCATGCTATTATCTTTAGCCTCGAATTCCCCGTTTACTTGCCCCACTATTAATTGGGAGTCCGAGGATGCGGCCAATTCTTTAGCCCCTGCCTCATAGCAGATTTTCAGCCCCATCAGTAATGCTTCGTACTCGGCCTCATTGTTGGATGCCGCGAACTCGAATCTGATCGCCCTTTCCATGCGGACCCCGGCGGAAGACATAATGAGGAGCCCGGCCCCACTCGCCGATTGTGTTGAAGACCCGTCTACATATAATTTCCATTCTTGATTAAGTTCAGCAGGAGGGGGGGATGTGCTTGCAGCAATAAAGTCAGCCAGAGCTTGTGCTTTAATTGCTGTTCGAGGTTCGTACTCGATGCCGAAATCTGCTAGCTGGTTTGCCCAATCTGTGACGCGGCTTGACTTGTTTTTCCCTTCCAGAATCTTTTTTAAAGGTTAATCAGTCCGGACAATGATCTGGTTGGACTGAAAGTATGGCTTCAATTTCCTGCTGGCCATCACTATCGCAAATATGACCTTTTCCACTTCGCAATAGTTCCCTTCCGAGCCACGGAATGCATGACTCACATAGTATATTGGGAGCTGCCTCTTTTCCCTTTCCGCCACAAGCACTCCGGATAACGAGTATTCGGAGACAGAGACATATAAGACTAGCTTTTCCCCGTTGATGGGCGAAACTAGTTTTGGCAAGGCCGATAGGTGCTCCTTAAGCTGGCGGAAAGACTCTTCTGCTTCCGTGGTCCATTCGAATTTCTGTTGCTTTATCGTTTTGAAGAAAGGCAAGCAATTGTCCGCGGACTTTGAAAGGAATCTTCCTAGAGCAGCTATACACCCCGTGAGCTTTTGTACTTCTTTTACGGAGGTGGGGGATCTCATGTTTTGAATGGCCTGAATCTTATCTGGATTTGCCTCGATGCCCCGCTCGTCTACCAAGAAGCCGAGACACTTTCCTCCGGTGACCCCGAACACGCACTTGTCCGGATTGAGCTTCATCTGGTGTTTACGGAGGGTATTGAACGTTTCACGCAAATCCGCAGCGTGCTGAGTTGCGTGCTTGCTTTTGGTTATCATGTCATCCACGTATACCTCTAAATTTCGTCTAATCTGAGATTGGAAAACCTTGTTTACCATCCTTTGATAGGTGGCTCCAGCATTTTTTAACCCGAAGGGCATGACTTTGTAGCAGTAGACACCCATGCTAGTAATGAAGGCCGTGTGTGTTTGGTCCTCCGGCGCCAATTGAATCTGGTGATATCCGGCATTGGCACCCATGAAACTTAGTAGCGCATGGCCTGCTGTGGAGTCCACCAGGCGATCTATTTTTGGAAGTGGATAGTCGTCCTTGGGGCAGGCCTTATTCAAATCCGTGAAATCGACACACATCCTCCATTTGCCATTTGGTTTCTTCACGAGGACGACATTGGATAGCCAATCAGAGTATTTGCATTCTCTAATAAATCCGGCTCTCAACAATTTTTCAACTTCTTCTTTGGCGGCCTCGGTCCGCTCTTTTCCTTGATGCCGCAGCTTCTGCTTTACTGGTTTGTGGCCTGGTCTTATGTCAAGTTTATGGCACATGACGCTAGTAGGGATGCCAGGCATTTCTTCCGTGCTGAAGGCGAAGACGTCGCGGAACTCAGCAATGGTGGCCACGATTTCTTGTTTAATCGTACCAGGAAGATCTTTCCCTATCTTGACTTGCTTTCCCTCGAACATGTCTACTTCCTCGTATCTTTCTATGGGGCGAGGCCTTTCATGTGTGCTAGGGTTTTCCATATACACGCTCATGACAGCGGGAGCGTCTTAATCTTCCCTTTCCCTTTTGGCGGGTGTCGCGGAATGTCCGCGCTTCAGAGTGTTTATAAGGCATTGGCGGGCCGTTACCTGATCTCCCTTGAGGATGCCAACTTTCCCATCGTCCCGCTCGAATTGCAGTAAGAGTTGATGAGGGAAGATTGCAGCTTTGATCTTGTTAATGAGGGGAAGTCCCATGATGGCGTTGTAAGGGAAAGTGAGATCCACTACCGTGAAACGTATGGGCATGGACCTGCTTTCATTTCTTTCTCCCACGCGCACGGCGAGAATGATCGTTCCTAGCGGAATGACCTGACTTCCCCCAAACCCGATCAGCGGCTTATCTAGGGGCTGCAAGTGCTTTTCCTCAAACTTCATTTTTCTCAAGCACTCCATTGTAATGAGATCAGCCGTGCTTCCGGTATCCACGAGTACCCTTTTGACTTTCATCTGTCCGATTTTGAGGGTGACCACCAGAGGGTCAGTATGGGGCTGTTGCAGCGTTTGAGAGGTCGTGGCATCAAATTTCATGACCGGCCCGCTGGTTACGGTCGTTGTCGGTCTTTTCAGCAGAGTATGGACACTGTCTTTCGCGGCGCGGACGGTAGGGTATTCCTCGGTATATCCTCCAAAAATCATGTTGATGGTCCCCTGTGTATGGGAACCTTCGCGCCTTGCCTCTTCCCTCTTGGGGGATCCGCGTCTTTGATTCCACGGCCTTCTGTTTGCTTCTCCTCCCGCGTCATAGTCCCTCTTGTTGAGGAACCTGGAAAGCTTTCCTTCATCGGCCAGCTGATGCAAGATACGCTTGAGTTCGCGACATTGGGCAAGGGTATGGTCGTGCTCTTTGTGGTAGTCACACCACAAAATGTAATTGCGCCTGTCGGAAGGAGTGGTAGTGGGAGGTGGAGTTGGCAACTTGTCGCGAACGGCAAAGAAAATATCCCTTCTGTTTCGATTAAACATCGGGTCGTTTCCTCCGTCTAACAAATTGCGCCTTCTGGATTCCCCTTCCGTGGTATAAATGTGATGGGAACGCGGGGGTCCCATGTCTGAAGGGGGCACGGGACGACGCGGCGTGTAATTTCTTTCCCTCCTCGACTGGTGCTCTTCTCTGTTCCTCGAGGATTGGTGGGGAGTTGCTTGTCAGACTTCCGCCTCTTGGGGTCATGTGCCTGACATACCTCGGAGGCCGTGACATAACTTTGACACTGCTTCATGGCCTCCGCATATGTCTTCACCTGGCTCTCCACCAACTGGAACTTGAGCCTTTGAGCCTTCATTCCATTGATAAGGGCGTTTAAGGCGACTGATTCCTCTAAATCCGTCACCTCTAGTACCGCTTCATGGAATTTCTTAAGATAGGAGGATATGGACTCTCCTTCCAATTGAGTGATACTAAGTAGGTGGAAGTTTGATTTCTTCTGCCTTCTTGAGGCTATAAAGTGGCCCAGAAATTTGCCTTCTAGTTGGGCAAAAGTGTGGATACTCCCTTGTGGAAGGGAGGTGTACCACGTCAAGGGTGCTCCCGAAAGAGTAGTTGGGAAGAATTTATACCATAAGGAAGGGTTATTAGTGTGCAGCACCATCAAATTCTTGTACGCCATCAAGTGTTCTTCGGGGCACGACGTGCCGTCAAATGCTGCCATATTTGGGATTTTTATTTTCCCCGGGTTGGAAATGTTTAGTATTTCAGGAGCCATTGAAGAGATTATCGGCGTAGGATCTCCAGGGAGGATATTGACCTCGACTTCGTTCCGCGGCATGGTTACAGGACTCGCTGGATGGCTAGATCCTGCCAGCTGCGCCCTCTTCCTCTCTTGCCTCCGTCGATCCACCAGACTGGACGCTTTCGGATGCCTTATGCTTTTTGCTTTCTAAATAAGTACGGGCATCTTGAGAGGCGGTTTTAGACTCTCTGTCTCTAGGATCACTTCTGCTGAGGCTTGCGTGAGTCCTTGGTCTCTCCCGTCGCCTCTTGTTTCTCTTGCTGGAATGTGACATCTCCGAGTTCCCATCCTGAGATTCGTGGGATTTGGGTGTCTCGTTAGGGGGCTCGATCCTTTCCCGCAGATTTTTTATTTGATCCGCCATATCCTCCAATACTTGTTGCGGAGCAGGATTATTGTTATTCATTACGGCGCGGAGCTGTTCGGAAAACGCAGCAGTGAGGTTTCGTGCTAGCATGTCCAGATCACGGCGGGTCACGGCCTGATTGTTGGCCTGACCTGCAGAAGTGTCTGTATCTGTGCTATGCACGGTTGCGATTTGTGTTGGATTTCTTTTGGGAGCCATGACTTTTTGTTGAGATCCCCACAGACGGCGCCAAACTGTTTCGGTTATGAAACGAGGAAGTGCAGAAGACACTTACAACACTGTGAATGGAAGCGTGGTCCGGAACGACGACTTGTGGAAGGACGCAACTTGGATTCCTACAACACAACACGTTAGCCTTGTCCGGGGGGTGATCTCCCGGAATACCCCTCCGACGCTCAAGTTAGAACGTAAATCGGAAGTTAATGAATGGTTGCTGAATGAATACAAGAGGGAATGTCGAGATTGAGATTGCTAGTGTTAGTGTTTGGGTAAGCTTAGGATGTAATGTAAGCAAGGATACTAGGAAAGCTATATTTTTCAGATGTCCCCTTCCTTCTTGGTGAATGCCCCTATTTATAATGAAGGAAAGGAAGTTATTGTTGAGGAGGAGTGGAGGGTCATGGGAATAATAGGCAGCAGCTGGTGGTTATGATGGAGAGTGGAAGGTAGTGGGCAGTTATCCACCCCAGAAGAAGGATGACCAAAGAATGTGGATGAGTGGGAAGTTAGGTCCAACTGGTAGTTGCTTCCAAGGAAGGAAGTTAAGATATCTTGGAAGTAGAAGCCCTATGGGTTAATCAGGGAAGATGGAAGATCCAAAAGAAAGCCCGTTTGACCAACAGTCAAAGTCCACTGTAAAGGTCAAGGGGTGTTTTGGTAATATGATGCAAATTACTTAAATAAACAAATTAATTGAGTAAGTAGTACCATGACAAGCTGTAATATGAGTCTTAATTGAATTAAATAGTGTTTTTTTTTCCTTTAAATAGTCTTACTTAAATTAGTTAAGTTTGACTAAATATAAAAAAAAATTATTTGCTTTTAAAATAGTCTCACTTAAATTAGTTAAGTTTGACTAAACATAAAGGGTATTTTATATGCTAATTGTTATGACCATTTAGTTTGATATATTACATTGTTATTGCCGTTTATAATATTTGATATTATTTTGACATGTTATGACTAGTATGGCCCAAAACAAAATTTATATATAAAATTAGGATATTAGATACGATCTGCGAATCGTTTGTTTTGAATGTTATTAAATACGATCTGCGTATCGTTAATTTTTTTTATTATTCAAAGTATGCAATCACATATGAAAGTAGTTTCAAGGAAGGTGATCAATGGAGATTCATGAAAGCTTCATGAAGACCAGTATATTTCCTTTTATAGGGGCCATACTAGATCATCATTTATTCATGCTTTTATTAGCTTTGAGCGTTTATTTAATTTTTGATCTTTGCTTGCATAAGTTAATGTATTGGTTAAATATGCTATGTGTTCACTTAATATTAACCATGTTAATTAACTTGAATCCCCATAAATAATATTGAGTTTTATTGTTTTTCCAAACAACACCTATAAGCCTTTAATAATGAATAATACATTCTGCCAAAGCGAGGTATTGCTCATAATTCTTGGGATATGGGGTAAATTTTTTTTAAAAATTTACAGGTTCATGTTTGGTTTCACTCAACAAAATCATCAAAAACAAAATTTTGGGTTTTGAAACTAAGAGATAGGATTGAACAAGAATTATCAATCTATCTACTAAGAATTATAATTAGTTATAATTAGTAAAACGTTTACTTACCTTAACTACTATAGTTAAAGGCAGGGCCAAAGTCCGTTTGACTGTAGTGGGAGAGGATCTTAGTTATTATTTATTCAAAAGGGGATTTTAAATTTTGAATAAATTATTAAACTTGTTTAATTACTGCTTATTGATAGACTATTAATTTTGCTTTATTACATTGTTGTAGAAATCATGTCTGGTTCAACTAACAACAACACTCCTGCTTTTAACTTGCGCTGTGTCTTGAAAAAAGACAAATTAAATGCAAACAACTTCCTTGAATGGGAAATGGCTGTGAGAATTGTTCTCAGAGCTGAAGGAAGGGAAAGTGTTCTTGACACTCCACTCCCTGAACCCCTGCCAGAAACTGCAACAGTTGCAGAAAAAAGAGCTAGGTAAAATCTCAAGGCCAATTCTGTGCAAGTAACATGTCTGATGCTTGCTTGCATGGAACATGATTTTCAAAAACGTTTTTAACAATCTTGATGCCTACACAATAATCCAGCAACTTAGAACAATGTTCGAAAAGAATGCTCGATTAGAGAGATTTGAAGCTAATTGTAAACTTTTGGAATGCAAACTGGGCAAGGGAAAACCCGTCGGACCCCATGTGTTTGCCTTAATAGGGCATTTTCAAGTCATGGAAAAGTTGGGTTTTCCTTATCCCAAAGAGCTGGCCACTGATATTGTGATCAGATCCTTGCCAGAAACTTTTGATGCTTTCAGATTAAATTTTTACATGCAAGGAGGGGAAGCAACCTTGCCAGAATTGCACGGTATGCTTGTTCAGGCTGAAAGGAGCTTACGTTCTGAACCCGCACTGAAAGATGTGCTCATGGTCAGAAAGAATAAAAAGTTCAAGAAGAAAGGGGCTCCTAAATGGAATGGCAATGGAAAGGTAGTTACCACTAATGCCTCTTCCAAAACAAAGGCTACTCCAAAGGCTAAAGTAGCAGCACTACATGAGTGCTACCACTGCCACAAGATTGGCCATTGGAAGAGGAACTGCCCCGTCTATCTGGAAGAAAAAAAGTCTGGTGCTTTATCTTCAGGTATATATGTTATTGAAATTAATTTGGCAACTTCTGCTTCTTGGGTATTTGATACTGCTTGTGGGTCTCACATTACTAGTAATGTGCAGGGTCTAAAAAAAGAAGTAGAAACTTGAGCAAAGGTGAGGTGGATCTCCGAGTCGGAAATGGAGCAAGAGTTGCTGCTTTAGCTGTTGGAATTTATATTTTAACATTACCCTCTGGTTTAATTTTAGAACTAAATAATTGTTATTATGTTCCTGCCATCACCAAGAACATTATTTCAATTCCGGTTTTGGACACGGAAGGTTTTTCATTTACTATTAAGAATAATTATTGTTCTGCATATTTAAATGATATGTTCTATGTTTCAGCTAAATTATTAAATGGGTTGTATGTGCTAGACTTAGAAACTCACATCTATAACATAGACAGCAAAAAATGTAAAACAAATGATTCAAACCCCACTTACCTATGGCATTGTCGATTAGGCCACATAAGTTCAAAACGCATAGAGAAACTTCATAAAGATGGAATTCTAAAATCATTTGATTTTGAATCATTTGGTGTTTGCGAGTTTTGTTTGATGGGAAAAATGACAAAGTCACCTTTCACAGGTACAAGTGAAAGGGCCAATGACCTCTTAGCTCTCATACATACTGATGTATGTGGACCTATGAGTACCGTGGCTCGGGGTGGTTACAGCTACTTTATAACCTTTACTGATGATGTAAGCAGATATGGATATGTTTACCTCATGAGACATAAGTCGGAGTCCTTTGAAAAGTTCAAGGAATTTCAAAATGAAGTAGAGAACCAACTTGGGAAGAAAATAAAAGCATTACGATCCGATCGTGCTGGTGAATACATGTCTCACGAGTTTGATGATGATTTGAAAAATCGAGGCATACTCTCACAATTGACTCCACCAGGAACACCACAATTAAATGGCGTCTCTGAGAGGAGGAATCGAACTCTATTAAATATGGTTCGATCAGTGATGAGTCTTGCTGATCTTCCTATTTCATTTTGGGGATTTGCATTGGATACAGCTGCATTCACACTTAATAGAGCACCTACCAAAGCAGTGGAAAAGACACCATATGAGATGTGGACGGGAAAAATTCCGAAGTTGTCTTTTCTAAGGATTTGGGGTTGCGAAGCTTATGTAAAACGTTTAATATCTGATAAACTAGCACCTAAATCTGACAAATGTCTTTTTGTGGGTTACCCAAAAAAGACAAAGGGATACTACTTCTACAACCAAAGCGAAAACAAAGTATTTGTTGCTCGCAATGGTGTTTTTCTAGAACAGGAATTTATTTCTAGAAAAACAAGTGGGAGTAATGTATATCTCGAAGAAGTTCGAGATGAGCAACAAATGGATAAGGTTAACACCTCATCAGAGGCGCCCCGGCATGATAATGCCCAGGAGGAAATGCATTCAACACACTTACCTCCTACCGCCCCAAGTGGAGAAAATCCACGCGAAGTCACTCTACCTAATGAGGCAGAAACTTCTCTTGTTGTTCCCCTACGTAAGTCTAGTAGGACAATAATTCCGTCAAGAAGATATATTGATTTCCTTTTGACAGAAAACTCTGAAATAACCATGTTAGAATCAGAAGAGCCTACTAGTCACAAAGATGCTTTGGAGAGTCCTGACTCCGAAAAATGGCTTGAAGCCATGAAATCTGAAATGGATTCCATGTCTGAAAATCAAGTTTGGGACTTGGTTGATCTGCCTGATGGGGTAAAACCCATTGGATGCAAATGGATTTTCAAACTGAAAACAGATAAGGATGGAAACATTAGTGTTTTCAAAGCAAGGTTGGTAGCAAAAGGTTTCAAACAAATTCATGGTATAGACTATGATGAAACTTTTTCTCTAGTAGCCATGCTAAAATCCATTAGGATAATCCTTGCGATAGCTGCCTTTCATGACTTTGAAATATGGCAAATGGACGTCAAAATTGCCTTTTTGAATGGGTTCTTAAAAGAAGATGTGTACATGACACAACCACAAGGTTTTGAAGATCCGAAAAATCCAAGGAAAGTATGCAAGCTTAAGAGATCCATTTATGGATTGAAGCAAGAATCAAGGAGTTGGAACCTTAGATTTGATGAGGCAGTCAAAGAGTTTGGCTTTCTCAGAAATGAAGAGGAATCTTGTGTATACAAGAAGTTAAGTGGGAGTAATATCACTTTTCTGGTCCTGTATGTAGATGACATACTCCTCATTGGGAATGACAAAAACATACTTGAGTCGGTCAAGCAATGGCTTAAAAGTCATTTCTCCATGAAAGACCTGGGAGAGGCTGAGTACATACTGGGAATAAAGATCTATAGGGATAGATCGAGGAGACTTATTGGACTAAATCAAGAGACTTACATAGATAAGATTCTCACAAAGTTCAAAATGGAAAGCTCCAAAAGAGGGTTTATTCCTATGCAACATGGCATTAAACTTTGCAAGACTATGTGCCCATCGAGTTCAGAAGAGTTCAAGCGTATGAATAATGTTCCTTATGCTTCTGCAATAAGATCAATCATGTACGCTATGATATGTACTTCGACCAGATGTTGCATTCGCTTTGAGTATGTGCAGCAGATACCAGTCCAATCCAGGAGATGCACACTGGATAGCAGCGAAAAATATCCTCAAGTACTTAAGAAGGACAAAGGATAAATTTCTGGTATATGGCGGAGCTAATGAGTTGTTTGTCACTGGATACACTGATGCAAGCTTCCAAACTGACAAAGATGACTTCCAATCCCAATCTGGTTTCATATTTTGTCTGAATGGAGGAGCTGTGAGCTGGAAGAGCTCCAAGCAGAGTTCAGTTGCAGATTCTACAACAGAGGCTGAGTACATAGCAGCAGCTGAAGCAGCAAAAGAGGCTGTTTGGATTAAAAAGTTCATTAGTGAACTGGGTGTAGTTCCTAGCATTGAGAATGGCATCAAGTTGTATTGTGATAACGAAGGTGCTATTGCTCAATCCAAGGAACCTAGATCTCACCAAAAATGTAAATATGTTGAAAGAAAATTCCATCTTATTCGAGAAATTGTTGGAAGACAGGATGTAATAATAAGTAGAGTTGATACCACGGATAACATAGCAGATCCGTTGACTAAACCACTCCCTCAGCCGAAGCATGAGAGTCATACTAGGTCCATGGGGCTTAAGCATATAGGAGAATGTCTTTAGGTTGTTTACTTCATGTTTACAATTATAAAGAATTACGTTTACCATATGTTTGGAATGTTTATCAATAATATAAATAGTTTGTTTCTTATTTAATTGCTTGGTTTAGTATTAAATAATATGTCTATGTAATTTGTGTTTTCAATAGGATTATCGGAAACGTTTCGATAATGGAACCCTATAAGTGAACTGAAATCACAATTTATATAATGTCCCTAATCTAAATCACTAAATTGGACATAAGTGGTTTATTAAAGATTAGCATGTAATTAATTGATAGCTCGGTTCCATGGGCTATGGAAACATAGAGATGTTTAATCGATTACATGGATGCATACCTGATGCATTGAGACTTGACCTAATCTGATTCGAAAGGGCAGAATCAAATCCTTATATTTAGTGGATTCCTTAGACATGAGTATGTCTTAATCACTACGAAATAATTAGTTTAACCTTGACGCAGTTAAACGTCGTGCTGTAAAAGGAGGCTACAAAGGCAGTGATCAGGTGGGCTAAGAATTGAGTGGGAGTTATGGTCATACAAGAATGAATAAGTCCTCCTATGTGATAAGATTGGTGTGTAGGCCTCTTGATGAGCGAGAATTGAAAAATTGCATGGCCATGCGGAATAAGATTAAATGGTTAATCCTTAGTTGAATAATTCGAACTCAGAGATCAAGAAACATAATTTGAGAAATAACACCGTGTTGTCAAATTTCACATTAAGTGGCTTAAGGAATTTATAATTGTGCAATTGTCTTCGGACAAGTGGGAGATTGAAGGAATGTGTCCGTAGACATTTCCGACAATTACTAAATATAAATATATAGGATATTTATGAAGATAATAAAGTTAATTATTATTAGTAATTGTGTAACACCCCGATATTTTTCCGATATATTAAATGATTTACTTGTAATACTATTATTATTATTCTTTTTAGAAAAGTATATTTTTTTATTATTATTATTTATTTTGTTAGTAGGTTAGATCATGAGACTTCAACTTTTAAGACAATTAAAACCATTTTAAGTCCAAACCTTTTTCCTAATCTATTTTTAATTCAAAAAAAAAAATAAAATAAAATAATAAAAGGGGATTTGAAGAGTTGGCCGGCCATATGGGGTAAGTTGGGGGATTTGTAACCTCTTGAAGAATATTAAAAGATTAAGAATTATCGTCTTGCATAATTATTTCCTTAATTTCCTTAATTTCTTTATTTACTGAAATTCCGCTTTAAGTATCCATCGAACCCAACAGAATGAACGTGGCAGTGACTCGTGCAAGACGACAATGTTGTCTGATTTGTGACACCGAAACTGTGAACAGTGACCAATTTTTGAAGCGATTGATTGAATATTTTGAGCATGGCGAGTATCTGAGTGCTTCGGAATATGGGAATGAATAGACCAAAAAGAGATCGGAAATTCTTACCGTTTTCCATTATGACACGTTGGAGATCACGAGGGTTAGTGTACATCAATGAAGAGAATAGCGTGCACGTTGTTTGAAAGCCCCTGAGACTTGCTGGGCATCCCCATTGCTCCAGAGAGTAGAAATTCACTTGTCTATCAAAGCTATAACGGTCTACAGGAACGCGTTAAATGTTAAGTTGTTTATAAGAACGTTCCAAGGCTTCTTCGAGAATCGACTTATTGTAGCTGCCTAATGAATCTCTTGCAGATGTTAGAGCTTCTGATTTTACAATTCCGCCGTCTAAAGCTTAAAACTGGCTTCATTTCTGGAAAATGTTTTTCTTTCTGTTAAGTAGAATGTGCATTTTGAAGGTATGTTTACAACATTGTCCATTTCATAGCTTCATTTCTGGTTGAGCATTACGATGCTACATTTAGGGTTGACAATTTAGTCCGCATCCGACCCTAGTTCGACTCGATCCGAGGAAAATAATCTGATTCAAGTCCGAGGAAAAAGTTATCCTACTCTGACTTTACGATCCGAGTTAGAGACGGACCGAAGTTGGACCTTATTAAAAATTTGACACTCCGACCCGACTCCGACCCTGAAGGAAATCCTACTTTAAATTTGACTTTTACCCCAATATTTTGTTTCCTTTAAAACTCTAGACGTGACTAATTCAAGCTACCTCTCATACTAATTATAATTTTTGATTTTGAAAAACTACTTGGTATTTTTATGTAGATTAATCAATCAAAATACCACAAATCAGATGAAGAGAAATAAAATACGCCAAATCAAAAAGCGAGAAAATTTTGTTAAATTGTAGTCTCTTGTTAAACATGAATTCAAAGTATATATATATTTTTTTTGTTAAATTGTATTTGAAAACTATATTATGTTAATTTTGTATGCTTTAAAGTCATTAGTACAATATCACAACGATAAAGTTTGATAATAATCTGACTCCGCATCCGACTCCGTTGGAGGTCCGAGTTGGGGCAAACTTGGATTATGCATAATCCGACTCCGAGTGGAGGCGAACTGAAAAAAAAAGTCCGACTATTATCCGGAGCAAAATCGGAGTATGTATAATCCGAGCCGAGTCCGACCCATTGCCATCCCCAGCTACATTGTCTGTTCATGAGATTGTGGAAAGTGCTGATGAATGTATGGTTCTTCACAATGAAGCTTTCTATGACATTTTCTTCAGAACGTTACGACTCCAAGCTGTAAGTTTTTGAATACAGTGTAAAAGTCTTGTTATTCTTTCCACAATTTAGTTATGTTTTGAATTATGTTGCTGGTTATGTGAAACTGTATATAATAATTGTTTTTGGGCTACACTATGTACTATGCTTGGATACATTTGGTTTAGTGCTGTTCTAAATTGTGGGTTTAGACTTTTTTGAATTCTAATCCTACAACTGTTCATTGACGTCTTGAATATTGCAAAGAGTTCTATGTTCTTTTTCTGGTTTTTTGATTTTGGGATTGTTAAGTGAATGCATTTAAGGTCCATGTTGATATAATTACATAAACTTCCACCATTTTGGCACTTGAAACCGTGTTCTTATCTAACTTCAATATATGTCTGATCTTGACTCCCTTCATTTTCAATTAGAAATCATCTTTATCTCTTCCATAAAATATATTGCAGAAGATGATTTTTATATATAGTTACAAGTTTGCAATCATAGAACTTGATTACGAAAGGATAAACGATTCCGGCTATGTATATCTGTGTTTTAACATTCTTTGTTGAATTAATGCCATCTAACGTGATTGAAGATTGCTAATTTTGTTTTTATCATAATAAGATTTGTGATTGCTTCATTCTTAGTGTCTTTGGGTCTCACTTTTCCTGATAAGTTGGAGACATAGAAATTTTGTGGGAAGATGATGAAGAAAGATTTGCTTCTGTTGATCATTAAATTTAGCTTCCATAATATGTAATTTTATAGAATTTATTACAAAGTTGAACAAATGTTTGAATTGAACTAGATTATTCATTCAGTTGTCACCTTACATTTGTCTCTGCTTGTTACTTAACCTTGATTAGTTGAATAATTGGCTAAATCCCAACCATTTCTTTATGTAATTTAACAACTAGGATGAGCATATTACTGACGAAAGGGTTCTGAAGAAAAGGGCTCATGGATTTCTCTAGTTTAATAACAGCTGAGATAGGACCTGTACGATCATATCTTCTCTAGTCAGTAATAACTGTCTGCAAAATTGGAAATTGAGATTGTTCCAACAAACCGGATGCCACCAATGATTCTGCTGCAGTCTTACATAAGTTCACTCACTATATTTATTGCAATGGCTTACAGTATTGCAATGGGTCACTTATTGAGATGCAACAGCCTTACATTATTGGAATGGTTCACTTGTGGATTTTTGTCTCTATCCTAGGTGACTCATTTTACAGGAGGAAAATCACCAATTGCCCAGCAATTGGCTATTGAATCTATTGAGATGCTGATTTTATTGATGTTTCCTCCAAAAGATGCTAATGAAAAGTGAAAGACAAGATTATGACTTCGTCAAGACGCAAGAGCAGTCTCACTGCTGAAGGATTTGATTTTGTTTATGACTTAAATGGTAGGTTGTTCTTAATTTATATACAAACTCTTTGTTCAGTGCTTGATGAAAACGTGGTTTATCATCTCTTTTTCATTGCAATCCATGGTACACAATATGATTTTTAACAAGCATGACGCTTTGAATCGTTGACCAATAAACACTAACTTTTATTGTGGTTTTGACAGTATGAGAGTGTATGCGCAATGCATTACAGCACATCCATCAGAAGCCAATCAATTTGCACTTGGACTTAATGATGGAGGCATCTGTGTGCTTGAGCTATTAGAATCATATGGGAAATGGGGCTCTCCTCTAGCCGAATATGAATCTGGAACTAGCAATGCAACTGGAGCAAGTCAGGACTTCAAGATGATCAACTTTCTATCGTTTGCTAATCAAACCACTTTTCCATTTGTACAATATACTATGTAAACAACAATTGTCAAGAGTTGTACATAAGAGATGTACTTTTGCTAATTTATTATATTTAATAAAAATCTGAATTTTTATTTATTTTAATTAGTTTATTTATTTATTTTTTATTTAATCTATATCATTAAAAATGATAATAAGTATATTATTTGTGTACTGAAAAATATTTATTTGTATCTTTTGTTTAAATAAACGATACAAATAACAATTATTTGTATTGTTTATTCTGAACAAACGATACAAATAACTATTATTTGTATCGTTTATTCCAAACAAACAATACAAATAATGTGTTATTTGTATCATTTGTTTTAAACAAACGATACAAATAACATGTTATTTGTCTCGTTTATTTGACCAAAGATACAAATAATATGTTATTTGTAATCTTCTTATTAGTAACCCCTAATAAAATATACAAATAAACTTAAAACCAAGTTACAAATAAGGATTTTTTACTGACTATATATGTTGCGATTCTCCTAGAACCGCAGCAGTTTTGAACCGCAACATATAATATTGTGTCATATGCTGCTATCACAAGTGCTGTGGGTTAAAACCGCAGCATATAACAGGGGTAAAATCGCAACATATAAGCTTTTTTCCACTAGTGGTTAAGCCTTTTCTTGTTATAATACTTAACGAGTTATTCAAGCATATTCGTGAAAGTGTTCCTTGGTGCATGTTATATTTGTTGGGAATACATCACATGTGAGACAAAAATCCCACATCGATAAAATAGTAGATTGTCAAAACTTACATATATATTGGGTGAGCTAATTCTTCTACTACCATATGGTTTTGGGAAATAATAAACCTCAACAAGTGTATGGGCAAGTCAATGCTATTGACCCGTGGGTTTGTGGGCCTGAGCCCATGGGTGTCCCGTGTCCACACGAGTGGGTCACAGTGAGATTATGTGACGAATTATCTCGGCCTAATAATATTAAGGTAATACGATAATTTGCTCGTAGTTGAGAGTCCGAGACTAGTGAAAGAGTCAATGTAAGGTTAGAGTATTAAAGGGCGTCTTTAGATAGAAAAGAATTGTAAATAAATTGCTCTAAAATGGAATACTTATATTGCAATTTAAATGGAGGGAGAAGGTTTGAAAACCTTATAATTTGAAGCTTTTGTCAAGAAAGAGTGAGTGTGAAGGTGTCTATGCTCAATAGAAATCTTACATATGCATGCACAAGAGTGACAGGGTCTCATTTCCATCTAGATGATAATATTAGACGCTTATTATTGTTCTAATTTAAATAGTAGCTTATAATCAATTTTTTTAAATTTCATCTGATTTTTTTAACTAACTTAAAGCGTCAACTTCTATTTTTATAAGTGCATTACTATTTGTCGTTATTTTTTCATTGTGGCACCATATTTTTTCATTAACATTTATTTAGGAATGGAAATCAAGTAAAATTATACCGGTTTTCGCTTCGCATCCACCTCAGTTGGAGCAGAGAAGGGTTTGGTGGTTAGTGGGTGGACATGGGTTAGAAAACTCCTACTTGCTATCATGAGCAGTGAGTACGTGGTGGGTAAGAAAAGTCCTGCCCCATACCCATATTCATACTCACCTAAAATTTTAATCCCATCCGCCCTATCCGTTCCGCCCTATACCCAACTGTCCTATCACATACCCGTCCGCTCATATTTACAATGTATTACTTTATATCCATTTTGTATATTACTATTGATAAGAAATTACAAATGTTAATTTTATTTTATTATATGGTAATATTTAATTAAAATTAGATTTATAATTAAATTTGTAAACAATTGCAATTCTACAGAGCATATAACATAGACTATGGTTGAATCTGGTGGGTGTACCCATAGATATATCCAGTTGGTCATAGTGGGTGAAGATGAATTTAAATGTATATCCAGGTGGTCAGGCGTGGGTACGAAAATTTTTACCTGCTATGGGTATTGGGTAGGTGATGTGTATGAAAATTTTAAGTGGGCATGAGTACAAAGGAGGACATACCACACTTGCAATTTTGCCATTCCTACTTTCAATTATACCCCTATCTTAAATATTCTGTAGCTTAATTATCTCTCTAAAACTCACAAATAAACACTTATTTAATTTAAACACAACATATGAATTTACGTGTAGATTAATTAGATTAACAAAAACACATGGACAACACAATCAAAAATGTGACAAGTGACAACAAATAAGAAAAATGCAATTCGATTACTTGAGGTGTTAGTTAAAGGTTAATTATTTCATTTTAATTTACATTATTAAAAAAAGATTTATTAGGGTCACAATACACGTTTCACAAACTAATACTCTCATATTTTAACTACTCATCGCATTCAATTTTTGGTTAATATTCAATTATCATTTAAATTTGTATTTTATTATTAGTTTATAAATTAATACATAATAATCTTATTTGATTTCTTTTAATGAAAAAGTTATTAATATTAACTATTCATGAGTTTTAATTATACCCAATATGAAATACTAGTATAGAAACTCGTACAATGCATAAATTTATTAATATAAAATATATAAAAATATAACTTTAAAAACTAATGCAAGTAAATATTATTGTGATTAAATTTATCGAATAATGATTTTTTAAAAATTTATTCATCGAATACATCACTTTTTCATTCAATTATATATATCAAATTCTAGATTAGGTAATTGCAATAATAAATTATATAAATACTTTACACTTAATTTAGCTTCAATTTAAAAAGCTCAGATTCTAAATTAAATATTATCATGTAATCAACTATCATCTATTAAAATAATTATATTTATCAACACACCTAAAAAATGACATTTGATATTTTTCAAAATTTTTATTATTATGTATGATTAATTCAGACAGACAAATCGCATACGAAAAATTAATTCATAGAGAATATCTGACTGAATGATGAAAAAAAAGTAAAACTATAAACTCTTCATCATCATTTCTCAAAAAAAACTTCAAAACCTTTTTGTTTCTAATGCTTCTTTTTCCTACTGATATCTGCATATACCGTTGTATTAATTGTATATGATTTTGTTTTAATCAATAAAACTATTATAATTCACCATCATAAAATCACATTACATTAGATATATACAGGTACAAGTACAATATTAATCACCATGTATTTATTTACTATAAATTAATCAAACACCCAAAACTTGTGAAAATCTTATTAACAAATTAAAGGCAAGAAGACCCATCAAAGGGTAAGAAAGAAGAGCTCCATCGTTGTATCAAATTAGTAAAATTCAGGGTTTTTTTATTCGCTGACAACAACTTCAGAGCCAGATCTATAGGTAGTTGCAGTTTTATTTTCTCAAGCATTAATTTCATCTATGTTATTTTGGTCAATTTTGTTGATTGTGTAGATCTGTTTTATTGCTGTTTATTGCAGAATCACCAAGTTATTGATTATGGAGGTGGGAAATTTTAACTGGGTTTGTTGTAAATAGTGTCTTTTAGGATGGATTTGGGTGATTTCCGAACAATTTTAGGTAAATCAGGGGTGGGTATATGGGATTTTATACAAACTGCGATTAAGGTAGCATCTCTGGATTATGGTGATGAGCTTAAATCAAGAAGAGACGGGATTGTTGAAAATTTATACACAAATTGTCATAATTGTGATAGAAACTGTGATGGGTTTGCCAATGATTCTGCTATTGCGGCTGCTTTTGGGAGTGAGAGAGAGGTGAATCATAAATCTAATTCGCCTTCTACCCCTGCTTCAATTGGTGGTGGGGAGGAGGATGAGGAAGATGAAGATGATGAGCTCAGAAGAATTCTGTCTATCAAAGAACAGATTGAAGATCCTGATCAGGTTGTTATTCTCATTAATTTGTTGTTAGTGTTCATCATTTTTGGTTTGATTGATTGTATAATAATTTGATTATGATGAATTTTTAGTCTGAAGATTCATTGATTGATTTGCTTCAAAGTTTAGCTGATATGGATATTACATTAAAAGCTCTTAAGGTCAGTTTAAAGCTTTTGAATTAAGAAAGAGTTGATTTGTTGATTGCATTTATGGCCCGTTTGGTAGGTGGCGTTAAATGGTGGTGTTAAAATCTCTTGCCATGCTTGTCCAAGTTCAATCATCTCATTTTTTTTATAAATTTCGTTCCAATGCATTGGTATTAGGTGGTAATGGAAATTTGTAAAATTTTTTTTATCAAAGTTTCATAATGATATGGAAATTTTGATGAAATTTTACACTATAAATCATTTTTATTACCACAATTTAGTATCGCTAACCAAACGGGTTGTTAATGTTGTATTGAAAAATTGGAAATGTCAAGTTTATGGTGATTATTTGTGAAGGAAACCGATATTGGAAGACATGTGAATGGATTAAGGAAACACCCATCGGGCGATGTTAAGAGATTAGTTAAATTGCTTGTCAGGTTTTGATTCTATTCAATCTCTTGTTTCTTTTTGATTTGTTATGTAAAAGGAAGGAGTAGATATGGAATTGTTGATTAGATGTTTAATCTTTGTTGGGTTTTGTTTTTCTGGTAGAAAATGGAAGGATTTGGTTGATGAATGGGTTAGGTTAAACCGTCCTGATGAATTACAATCTTCCAGCAATCTCATTGGTCTCTCTCCTCGAATCCATTTTTAGTTTGTATTTACTTATTTTTCTCTAATTATATAAAGAGCAAAAAAAAAAAAAAAAAAAGATATATTACATGTGCTGGATCTTTTTGTTTTCCCTGTTGTATGTGACCGTGATTTACTCGCTTCAGCTGACGGAGACTCGCCTCAGCAAACTGTTCTAAAGAATCATCAAAATGGTAATCACAATCAGGTATATTTCACTTTTCCAAAGAATATGAATATGCTGCAAAGCTTTCTTTATTTAATGTTTGTTCATATATCTTTTCAGGTTCCTGATTTTTCTTACTCTCCTAATCCACAAAGTAGGAATCTGATTCTACGACGTTTAATTACATTACGTTAAGTTTTGAATGTGGCTGATGTTCTTTTCGCTGATATTGTTTTTTTGCATTTGTTGTCTGCGCAGATGGAAGTTCTGGATCCGATAAGAATTATTTGGAGTTGGAACCTAAGCAGAAAGCTCCTCTTGCTCCTCCCCGGAGAGATCCTCCGGCTAGGCCTATGAAGAGATCTTCTCCAGCATCAGCTGCTCCACCCAATGTATACTTCTTCGTGATCTCAATTTTTCTTTTTTGCTTATGAGAAACTAGTGAAACTAGAAAACAGTATGAGCCTTGGTTTTCCTTTCACAGCTTGGCATTTTCAATTGCTCAAATTTTTCCTTTGGTTTTCAAGATTATTGATCGTTTTCCTTGGATGAAGTATAAAATTTTAGCAAAATTTTTTGCTGACTTTCAATGCAGGAGGTTTTCGAAACAGTTTGGAATGAATAAAAAGGAAAGATAAGTTGCTTGACGTCTATTTTAAGGTCTTGGAATGTAGAAGAGTTGATAATGTTGTCATGAAAACGAAGTTTATTAGAAAAGCTTTTGGAAATGTTTTCATTCAAATGATGAGTGCCAAGGAACAAAAGTTTCTGTTAAAAGAGTTAGGGGGTGTTTGGTAAAATGCTTATTGGTCAGCTTTTTGGTTGGCTTTTGGCTTTGACTAAAAAAAATTTTGGTAAATGACTTTTAAGCCAAAATAAAAAAGCTACTACAATTAATTTTTTCTGGTTGGTTTTTGGTTTATTGACCCACTTTTTCTCTAATCAACAGCTAACGGCCAATATTTAATTATATCAAACATCAATGTAAACAGCTGATTTTTCAGCTAGCTTAAAAGCCAACAACACAGCCAACATAACCAGCTGGTCAAACAAGCCAACTAAAAAAGTAATTAGCCAACAACCAACAGGTTATTGCCAAACACCCCATTAAATTTTAGGATTTTGGCTTGAAGAATTTTCTGTTTCAGTTTCAATGTGCATCCCATTATTTATATGTAGTTGCAAATGATGTATGCTAGCTAGGGTTGATCGGAAACGACCTCTTTGTTATTAATGGGTAAGATTGTAGAAATACATATCACTGTTCCTAAGTGGGGAGACTATTTACGAGCCACTTAATATTGGTTATTGGAATTTTGTTTCAATGTGTATCGTTGTTATCTCTTCTAAGGAACGGAGCTGCAAAAGCATTTTCTTCGAGTTTTAATGAATTAGTCCCATTTGGATATTGCAGACACAAAAAGAGGTGAAGATTGACCCAGATAGGCTGGCTTCCGCTAGGAAACGACTTCAGGAGAACTACCAAGAAGCTCACAATGGTTTGGCATCCGAAAATCTCAACCATAGCAGCACTTCTTTTCTTCTGTCATACTAATTGTCTGCGTTTTTTTCGCTGAAGCTAAAAAGCAAAGAACAATCCAAGTGATGGACATCCACGAGATACCGAAACCCAGGAACGCCTTCTTTGGAAGAAACAAAGGTGGCTTTCAGAGGCACTAGTTGTCTTTATCGTCTCGTCTCAAAGAGAGAAGAGATTTTAAAGAAAACCCGAGAAAAAGAGGAGCAAAGCAGTAGTTTTTCTATGTCCTGCAGTCCTTGTTGAGTATAATATTTTTGTTTTCGGAACAATATACCTCTGCTTTTGACGATTCTCCCATCGATTATCCTTAGCAATTTGTTGAATAATGAAGTTGTTGACAGACTTTGTATAAGTGTGAAACTTCCTCATGTTCATAGGATTTTGCTTAGGGAGATTCTTATCATATGTAAAAGAAATGGAGGTCTTTTTAACTCTTCTCATAAACCATATGAGATGGCCAAGTAACAGCAGTAATCGTCTATGTCGTCTTGTTCGTCTCGTGTTGCATTTCAATACTTCTCTATCTTCGATATAACGAGAAAGAAGACGAGTGCATATTGACACGAGACATTAAATGAGAGAATCCAAATGTTGTGAAAACACTATTGCGAACAATTTTAACTTAGGGGAATTGTAATGGAGTATATTGAAAAAGGACATTACAAACGTATTGTATTCCTTGTAAAGTGGTGTATAAACTAACTTTGCTCACCATATTTTTTGTAATGGAAGAGATCAAAAGAGTATATGTCATTTATATTGTTTGATAAGATGCTCTCTTCCCTTTGATTTCGCAAAAAATTCTATTTTTGTCTACTTAAATGAGTTTGCTAAACTTAGAAATATTCAAAATAGGCTCGACGATTTAACATTTACCCGACTATGTAATCAAATTAAATTTGACTCGAATTCAAAATGAATTTAAAAATATGTAAAAATCATACAGATACAAGACTCGATTTTGAACCGATTTGAAATACTTGATTCAAAATTGACCCGATGACTCAAATGAGCACCACTAACTACATTTGTGTATATTTTTAATTAGGCTAAATAGTCAAATTAAATTAAAAATAATTTACATAACTTTTGTACTCAAAGTACTATTTTAGTTGTTTAGCTTGAGAAATTTTTTTATAATTTTGAAGTAATTTTGAAGGTGAATGATATAAGTAATGATTTGTTTTAGTGTTAGATGTAGATGTTTAACACATTCTTCTAGATTTTTAACACTTTGATATTAAAACACATAATTTTGTTATTTGTAAGTATCACTTTAAATTTGGATAATACACGTTTTAATTGTTTGGTATCCACAGAAAACCCACAATGACTATTTTAATTATAAAATCAGAAGGGTTTAAAATAGACACGATGATTCGACATTTATTCGATTTTGTAATCAAAATTGACTTTGACCTGACTTGAAAATTAATTTATTTTTATGTAAAAATCAATGTGGAGGCAAGATTTGATTTTTTACACCGACCTGAAACACATGACTCGAAATAAATTATATGACTCGAATGAACAGCTCTATACAAAAGTGAGGATTTAACCGCTACAAACAACAAACTTGAAATAATAGTAGTTTAAATAGATATTAAGGGTTAAAATATTATCTCAACAAATATGAAAAAGGTAAATGGGACTATTAGGATAAATAGGAGAGTATTTTACATATTTCATTTTATTTTAATTTATCTTATGCAATTTATTAATTTTGACTATAAGCTCATCTTTTTAATTATTATTCACAAATTTTAATTCATCTATTCATTTAATTTCTATAATTCTAATATTTATCTTACCCTAAAAAATAGAAAAAATTAATGTTTCCGTTCTCTGCTGTACTTTCTGTTTAGAATGTTTCACTTTAAGAAAAGAGAAAATTTGATTAGGGTTTTGGAGACATATATAGAAGAAAAAATATATCCATATGAGATCAAGATTCGTCTTAACGACTAATGTATACTACTCCGTCCTCTTTGAATTGTATTAAAGAGGAATTGATGTATTTTTAAGAAAGTTGTAATAAATGAAGAGAGAGAATAAATTGTGTGGATAAAATTAAAAGAGAGTTAGAATGTGTGGATGAAATTAAAAGAAAGTGATGGGTCATTAGCCAAAAATAAAAATGATGCAAATTAAGTGGGACGAACCAAAATGGAAAATGATGCAAATTCAATGGGTCGGAGAGGGTATTTTTTATCATATATATTTTTTTATTATTTTTATGATATAAAGAGATAATAAGACTTAAAATTTGCTTTAAAAGATGTGCAAAAAGTAAACAAGAAGAAAAAAAACGGAGATAATAAACTTACCTTATCATACGTTATACTAAAAAGTTTGAAAAATTCTAAGTATTACAACTAAAGAGAGTTCTATTAAATGAAACTCATTTATTGACATGACATTTAATCTTGATTAATATATCTTCCATTAAAGTATCTTTGACTAATATTAATTTATAGTTAAGATGATAAGTTAAGGAGTATAAATAACTGCATAATATATTGCGTACAATTTTCAAAGTTACGGATTTAATTTATATATATATAACTGTCAAAATTAAAGAATTTCTACTATATACTATCTCCGGCTTGATATTTTTAATATTACTAGTTGTGGGGCCGCGTGCTACACGCGCAGTCCCCCAAGTTATACTATCTAATTTCATAAAGTTATTTTATACAAATCTATTAACAATAATACGGATAATAATATTAGAATGTCAATGTATATCAAAGAAGTGAAAAATGTAAGGGTTGCAGGTGTATGTGGGACTATCGATGTGCATTTGATGTGACATTGGTACAAAGAGCAGGCGTGATGGGTTGGAATGGTTGTGATATGTTGATGATTGTTGATGTGTTGTTTAACATGAACATTGTATTGTTGATGGGTTGCATAGTTATTTGAATGGGTAGTGGCTGAGCAGTTATGTTGTGGATGTTGTTGTGATGTTGTATTAAGGCCTGATGTTGAGGCACATCAATGCTTAACGAGAGCTGAAATGACTACCTTAGCTAATTTAGGAGTTAGGTTGTTCAAGAAGCCAACCAATTCATTTAAATGTAAATATAAATATTATAATACTCTAATTGTAACATAAGAAAAATTAATTCGGGAATTTAAAATAATTAAATAAATAAATAAATAATATTTGGGTAAGATTCGAATGAAATCGAGAATAGGTGTTTGGGTTCAAAACAATTAGGAAATCTTCTATGAGTCATGTAAGTATAAAAATAAAAGAAAAGAAAAAAAAAATAAAATAAAATAAAAAGAAACAGGAATCATTTTTGTGCCTCCATTCATCATCTTCATCAACACTAACTTTTCAAACCTTAATTTCATGAGTTTCAAGAACTAAAACAACAATGGCTTCCTTTTCAAGCCATTCGAAACCTTTCCCCTTTCATTCCTATCCTTCTTTGTCTTCAATTTTCGAAGGAAATCAGAGCCCTAATCCATCTTCTTCATTTGATTTTCGAAGCAACAAAGCCCTAATCCGTTTGATATTCACCCCTGATTTTCGAAGAACAAGACCCCTCATTCTGCATCTGATTTTAAAATTAGGGATAAAACAACATCAGTTGATTCTTGTAAACACAATGACAAGCAACATCCGTTCATCGGTGACCAGCCTTGATTCTTCCCTGTTCTTGTGAGTTTCGAAAGAAGTAAACCACAGAACCTTGTTCCCAAGTCTGATTTCTGAGCGACATTATCTTCTTTGGGTTTCAATTGCCGCCATTCTATTGAGGTAGTAAATAAATTCATGTTCTCTGTCCTTTTGAAGATTGTTTTTATATATCTTATTATCAATTTGCAAGCATCTTCGCATCTTTTCTTCTTGAATTATTTTATTCTTCTATTCCATTTGTTATCCTTAAGAACCATTACCACAATGTTTGACAATAATAAAAGAGATGGGCTTGTGTAGATGATATTAATTTGATGGATATCAAGATTATGAGTTGTGCTGGGAAACATTGGTTATTGATAAAATATTGGATTAGTTGATATTCTTGAAGAGATTGTTAGATTCTTTAGATGATTATTGACTTTGGTTTAAATGTAGACGTTTGTGTTTAATTAGACATGCTAAAACAAAAGTCTTACTTAAGCTTTAGTCTTAGGAGGAGATGTAATAAGTTATATATTAGTATTATAGTATCGAATGCTCTTTAGTGATGTTGTGACCTTGTTATGCTCAGGAGACGACATCATCGAATAACCTTCTAGTTGATTGCAGTGAACCGATCTTGACTTCTTGAAGCTTCTTTTCGGTGAGTAGTAGCAGTCCCTTAAAGGGTCTAGCCAGACTACATTCTTGAAAATAAACTTTTTACTAAAACTCTTTCGAAATTGGAAATTATTGAGACAAATGATGTTGTGAATGCTTATGTTGATATTATGATATGGTCAATGGATTGGGCTTGCGAGCTGGTCATTGACGGAGTTAAGGAACATTGTTTCTTGCTCCCTGTTTTTGAAGCGAGTTGTCATTCAGATATTGACTAGCTTCACTCGAGAGCGACATAGCCATAGAGCTATGAGGCACCTCTCAAACTAGACTCTCTGTGCGCACATAGATCTGGAAAACTGATGTTGCTTTTAAATCCTTATTTGGAAACTACTGTACAGTTTTGGATTGTTACTTCCCATTCAGTTTAATCTGACCCTCTGTTGTTTCCAACTTTTAGTTTGATTACAGATCGGAACCGGTCGGGAACGATGAGTTAGCGGTGTTGAATAGCGTTCCAAGGATGTATATTGAGCTGAGCACGTGGGAATTTGTAGTTTTGTATTAGGTTTTTGGATAAAATATTAGACTTGATTGTGTTGGTTATATTGGACTTGAAGTGAATTGTATGATTACCTTGTATTTTAGTAAGATGTTTGGTTTGAGAATTAGCTAAGTTAGTTACGTTAAAGAGCTGGTGACCCCTTTTGCTCCAGTTTTGGAATTGTAATTTAAGTTTCTTAGGAAATGAATCCCGTGATGACCCTAATTACTCAGTCAACGGTAAGTCGGGCTGTTACAATAATGAACCAGCTGCTTATTGTATATGTAAATTTTACAATAATATTTAGTTAAATAATAAGTCTTCCATACTCAACATTTGTTAATGGTGAACTTTAGAGAAGGAATCTCTCGTATCAACATAACAAATTCTAATTTGTTCATAGTTTGTTAGATTTTCATGTTGGCACAACATGAGATGATGTAGATTTGGTATTCTTAATGTTTCGGTGATGAAACGAGGAAGTGCAAGACACTTGAAATACTGGAAGTGGGAGCGTTGTCGGGAACAGCAATTCGCGGAAGGAAGTGACTTGAATTCCTGCAACACAACACGTTAGCCTTGTCCGGGGGATGATTTCCCAGAAAACCCCTCCGACGCTCAAGTTAGAACGGAAATCAGAGATTAATGAATAAATGATGAGATGGAGAATGTAGGAATATGAGTGTAGGGGCGGAAGTTGCTTATATTTTTGGAAGGCTAGTGAAGAGGGTCGTGAGGATTTTAGAAGGGCTATTATCAGATGATCCTTCCTTTGATGCTGACTGCCTCTATTTATAATGATGGAGAGGAAGTTACTTTTGGGAGAAGGTTGGTTATCATGCATAGTAGTAGGCGGTTATCAACACTAAAGGGGAACCATGATGGTGAGGAGTAAAGGGAAGTTATCAGAGGGAAGTTAGGGTTCTGGGAAGTTATTAGCTTATGGGCCAAGTAAGGAAGATGGGGATTATAGAAAAAACCCCTTGACCGAAAGTCAAGGTCAACACGAAAGGTCAAAGGGTATTAAGGTAATATGACATTAATAATTTAAATAAATAAATAAATTAAACAAATGTTACCATGACACTTAACAGGTAAGAAAATACAACTTAAAGTATATATCAAAGTTTTTATGCATGAATTTAGGTTGCATTTTGTTGAGATATTTCAGTAAACATAACTGATAATAAAATGAATTTGATATAGTAATAGTCTAACAAGCAGATAAGCAAATTGCATGATAGTTAAAATGTAATAAGCAAATTTTTAAAAAGGTATACAAATAATTTGGGATAGCAATAGTCAAACTAAGTGAAGGGAGATTTTTATTCAACAAAAGCACATCTCTACTTTTCAAAATGTAAAATAAAAATATTTTTAGTAAACTAAATTGAATTGTTCTGTCACTAAACATTTCTCTTCAGAATATAGTTTTGTCTCTAAATTGAATTGTTTTTGTAGTGTGTGGCATAAGTGTTAGGATGGTTTATCCCACATCGACAAATTAAAGATGGTGTGCACAATTTATAAGCTATTGGAGACCTTCTTCCTATTGCCATATGATTTTGGGATGGTATATACTCCTCGGCTTGTGAAGTGTGTGCACCTCGTGTTTTCCCCGATAATTGCTAGCATTCACAATAAGTCCAACTTAATTTAATATGGTATCAGATTCGAAGGTGGTTCCTGGTATGATGTGGCTCACATGTGAGAGGGAGTGTTAGAGATACTTCACATGTGAGACAAAATCCCACATCGTTAAAATAGTGGATTGTTGACTTGCATATATATTAGGTGAGCTAATCTTCCTAATACCATATGGTTTTGGGAAACAATAAACCTCACCAAGTGTATGTGCAAGTCAACGCTCTTGACTCGTAGGTTTGTGGCCTCGAGCCCACGGGTGTCTCGTGTCCACACGAGTGGGCCACGGTGAGATTATGTGACGAATTGTGATGACCTAATATGGTATCAGAGTCGATGGTTCAATCAAAAGTTAAATATGGTAGGTCCGAAAAGAATGGCGTTCCTGCCCTAATTGATTACTCTCACATGCGAACTTGACGGGGGTACGCATGTGGGGGGTTGTTGGGATGGTTTATCCCACATCGACAAATTAAAGATGGCGTGCATGCTTTATAAGCTATTGGAGACCTTCTTCCCATAGCCATATGGTTTTTGGATGGTATATACTCCTTGGCTAGCTTGTGGTAATGGAAAAGGGTAAACAAAAAAATTTCTATGATCAAATTAACTTATATTACCATGGGAATAATATGATATATATGATGATAATTACTAAGATTATTGTTTAATTAATCTTTAGTCTAAGTTTATGGCTAATTCTTAGGATACTATTGCTAATTTCTTATTGGTTGTAGAGCTTAATCTAATGTGCAACTTTCAACTACTAAGATTATTGTGTAATTAATAAAGAGGAAAATAAAGCTCGAATACCATTAAGCTTTTATTTTATCTATATTCTCATGTTGTTACCCTAAAATTGACCATTTTATAGTTTTACACATTGCTCTAATCCCATTTTGTTTGACATTTTAAAAAACCTTTAAGTAATAAAAGAATAATGATTAAAAAATTTGCTAATGCAAATTTTATTGGACAAAATTGTTATTTTTAGAGAGGGGAGGAAGGAAAATAACTTGTGTTGTTCATGTCAAGAATAAGGCTCGAACAACATTAACATCAAAAAGCACATAATTATTAATTCTTTTGTTACATTATAGAAGTATATATTACATACATTTGGTAGATCGTTATGTATTAGACGAGCTAATTTCTCTAATTCATCACTTTAAAATTATAAATAATCATTTTAACATACTAAATGTACATGCGTTAGTTCAATAGAGATGATCTTATTATGAGACTGTCTCATGTAAGAATTTGTATCATTTTTTATATTGCACCACCTTTCAAAAACATTGGAAAAATATATTAAATCTTGTAATAATTGCTTGATTAGAGACTAAGTATGAAACTTAACCTCTAATGTTACCAAAATCGAAAGGCACGAAGTAATAACTTGATGAACTGATTATAATTTCAATGACTTAACAATGTTTAAAGGAAATTAAACAAATGTAAAAGAACACAAAGATTTAAGGAAGTTCACCCAATGATGACTACGTCCTCCGTGGTATGTAGTTACTTGCTTACATTATCACAATTGAGAAATACAACTCTTACGATAAAGTATTACAAATGATGTAAGAGAATACAAAGGCTATGTGTTTAGGCTTAAGGGTTTGCGTTTAATGATGTTTGGATGAACAAATAAGCTCCCTATTTACAAGGGATATCACACTAAGCAACACTCAATACATTAAAGCTAAGAATTAATAGCAATAAAATAGCTCCAAAGAACTTGAAGAGCCAAAAATAGCATCCTAGGAACGTCAGAAGGTCCGCTTGACCAAAGCAGAGGCTCGCTCGGTCGAGCGGCCTGGTCGAGTAGGATACAGGAAGCTACTGGATACGTTCTGTTTGCTCGCTCGACCCACCCTAGAGCTCGCTCAGTCGAGTGGTCTGGTCGAGCGGCCTTCAGAGGGCATTCTGACAGCTTTGCTCGACCTAACATAGTACAGCATTTTTTCAACTTCTTTATTAAGCCTCATAACTCCCATGATTAAGTCTTACTTCATTATCTTCTTAACTCATGAATCAATCCACACTTTAACCACTATCATAAATCACAAACATTAAGTCACAACTTAATACACCCATTCAAGTCATCTATAGGATTTCATCCATGAGAGTCACACATAAATGCACACATCAATTATGCACTCAAGTCACACCATTAATCTCAACAAATCTAATATGATAAATTGACCATTGTTGAACAAATACAAATTAAACATAATAATGAAGAAAATCTCCAACAAATTAAAATTAATACAAAATCCCTCAAATTTAGAATTTTATTTATTTATACAAATGAATTACAACCAATGCAATCAATCACAAACAATATCTAAAATTACATTTATTTACCATCAAATTCAACATCAACATAGTACAATCTTGCTTTACTCCCAATAAGCTCCTCAAAATCTTTTCTTCCAATTTCCTCCCAATCATCCATTATCATCATCTCATTCTCAATTCCCTCTTTTTCTTCTTCTTCCTCTATACTCTCAATCTCAATCTCACGCAACTTTCTCTCTCCTCCATTTTCTAATGATTCTTGATCATCAAATTCAGTCTCTGTATTACTATCATCAATTACAACATCTTTAAACTTGTTTTTCATAAGATCATTAGTTTTTACATTAAACAATTCTATTTCTACTGGAGATTTACCTTCAAATGGACATTCCTGAAGCTTGATCACTTCATCTGTGTAGGGAATGGCTTCGAATTTGTTAGTGTTGATTGCATAGCCGGATCGAGATGACTCTCGTGTCCGCAAGTGAGGGCACTGACATAAAACAAAAATTAAAAGTTTAGAAAAAGGTGTTAGGAATTGAACCTGAGACCGACAATGCAAATATGTTATGTTAAAATATATTTATGATTTTTAAATTTTTTTTATTAAATTATTTATATAATGATTGTGCTCTTACTGGGTTTGAGTTCTGAATTTGCAACTGGTTGATTGGTTGCATTGATACGAGCTTGAAGAAGAAAGATGTAAAGATTAGAGAGACAAAAACAGTGAGAATTAGTTGAACATAAAGTTCCATAGAGGGAAATGGGAATGAACACTGTGTTTTCCTGCTGATTTTTTCTGATGCTAAAAAGAATAAAAAGGGTAAAGAAGAGCAGAGCAACAGCAAAGTATATCCAATATGCTTTACCTTTAATGGATTATTAATTGCTTTAAAGTGAAGTACCACATAATAAGTTAATTATAATAATCCCTGATATGAGTTTAAAATGTTACAAAACTATTTTTGTATTGTATTTTTCTCAATAATTGAACAAATATACCTTATAGACTTGTATAACCTGTTTTAACCACCATGATAGAAAATCTAATTATTAGATTAAGTTCTGATATACTCACATCGTTCTCTAATGTTCTTTCCGTTTGGAATATTTCACCTTAAGGAGAGATAAATTTAATTAATGTTTTTGAGACATATTTAGAAGATAAAATATATTCATCTAAGATCTTATTAGATTATTCTTATAATTTTTTATTATGTATATTAGAAGATATTAATGCTCAAAATTTGCTTTGAAAACTGTGCAAAAAAGTAAACTGAAAAAACATAAAAAACAGAGGAAGTATTAAAAAAATTGTCTTCGAACTGGGTTAAGAATTTTTTACAAAAATGGAAATGTTGGCTAATTTAGTTGGTGAAATCTTATAAATAGGGTATTTGAGACGAGCAAATTATATATATATATATATATATATATATATATATATATATATATATATATATATATATATATATATATATATATATATATATATATAATATATATATATATATATATATATATTCTATTTTTTGTATCGTTATGATAGAATATATAATACATATATGAGAATTTAAATTATCAGTTTAAATTTTTAGTTGAATCAATTATTTAATATATATTATACTTGAAATTCATGTCATAAATTCAAATTTCAATAACTCAATTATCCCTCCTTTGATGTGAAATCATTAGCGTTAAGTATGAGTTATATTTTGATATGGGGGAGCATGAAACAACATATAATATAGGCATCAATCATCAAGTCGAGTTAGTTTCTTAATACCCAATAATTTTAAAAAGAAATAAGCAACCATAAAATTTATGTACCTCGTAAAATTTTGGAAAAAGAAAATTTGTGGCTCATAGAATTGTAGAGACAATTAGTGGAAATGGTTGAGAATATGAGAATTGAGATATATGATTGAGAAAGGCTAACTGAGGCAGGGGAAGAGGAATTTTAAAAGTGGGGCCAGCAAGAGAGTAAGTTGCAGTTAAGGTATCGTACATCAGATAAATAATAGCAAATAATAATAAAGCACATTACTTGACGGCATTGGTAGAGTAAACCTCTTTTAGAGGATCAATTATGTTCTTTATCTATGACATAATATATTCTGGCTCCTTATTAACTAGTAACTACTAGTCTACTAATTAATAATAATAATATATACTCCTAGTAATACTTTTCTTTTAAACATGTTTATTGCAATATGGTATTTTAAACATGTATAGTGTTAGAGTAAATGTCAAATTACTTATGTGTGAAGTTGATGGTTCAATGATTCAAACAAGACACATTTTGTTGTAAGTAATGGTGAGGGTGTAAAGGAGTTCACTGCATTAATGGTGGGGCTTTGAGGGAGCAACACAAGAGGATCTTCGGTGTGCCTTGATGATGGTGCAACAAAGAACAAGAATGTGGTGCAAAACCGGATCTCAAAGCGATCTGGATCCAAAAATCCATTTCTTTGGATAGTGAAAATCATGTGATCCGGTTCCAATCCGAATTAAACTGGATATTCGAATTTTGGATATTAGGTTTTCGAATCGCATACCGGATATTCGATTTGTAATTTTTACAAAACATTTAAATTTTTTTGGCATTAAAAAATGCGATTTTTTATACATAAATATATAAACTCGTCTTATTTTAAAATTAAAAAAAAATTATTTTGAAAATATGACTGGATAGTGAAAAGTCTAATTTAATTAACAATAGATTAGTTATGCAATTTAATTGTAGTTAAACAAGTAAATATTAGTATACTCAACAATATATAATAAACAAATTTATTTTATAGAAAATATTAGTATGCAATTTAATGGTGCAAAGGGGTTGCATTGGGTGCTCAAAGGAGAGGTGTGTACCTTATTAAAGGATAAAAATTAAAGTTTTGATGGATGTTTATGATGTGACAAAGTGTTGGAACCAAATGAGAAAATATATGTAATGAGTGGCAATAATAAAAAATAATCAAGACAATATTTAAGATGGTTCACCAATCGATAGGCTACATCCACCATCTAGCATAGGATTATATTAATGTATTTAAAGGAAATAAACAAACTTGAGAGGAATTGGAGATGGAGGTTTAATGTAAGAAGAGAGGAGCTAATTAGAAAGTAATCTTAAGCAAGAAGGATGCTCTTATAAATGAGACTTTAGTGCAATCTAACTAAGGCTTAGAACAAGAGTATTTATAGGGAAAAGCCTTGGTGCCCAAGGTTTGCTTCATTCAAGCACCCACTAACATTTAGTACAATCTACTAGTGTATTTGTTTGATTCTTGATGTGCTCGTTTGTAGCACATTTATCTCCTCATTGTAGTGTCGAGTCTCGTGTTTTAGAATTTTTTTACACACTTTACGCATGATTTTATCTTGCTCTTGTCTCCATGGTGTTTTGAGGTAATTTCAGGTATTTTCGAAGATTTCAAGGTATTTTACGTTGCGTATGAGACTTAGACATTTCGATCGAAGATTAGAGGCGCATATCGGAGCCACGACAAGCATTCCAAGTCTTCCTCAAGGTCCTCGCAAAGTCCGGAAGGCATCCAAAACTTCAAAAGACGAAAACAGGCCAAGAAGAGCTGGCTTCGGGCGAATTTGAGCTGGCTTCGACCTGGCTTCGGGCGAATGGTCTTCTACTTCGGCCGAATGGATCTGAAACACCAAGAAACGTGCTCAAAACGCCTGGAAAGCCCGAATGCACCTCCATTCGGTCGAATGAGGTACCATTTGGGCGAATGGACCCCCCAGACTGCGCGACTCGTTTTCTTCGCAAGTTTATTCCCGAGGGCTTTTAGGGCTTTTTACCCCTTTCATTCCTTAGCTTATAAATACCCCCTTGTATCTGAATAAACCCCATGTCTAGTTTGAGTGCCTTAGTGCCTCATTTTAGAACATCAAACCCTTTAATGCTTTCTTTAGTTTTTTCCCTAATATAGATTTGTAGTGCCTCATTTATGCCTTCATCTTCTTTCTTTATGTAAGTTTACATTTCCTTTATGCTTAAATGTCTTTCTTGTTTTTATTTATGCTTTCCTCTATTGGTTTCCTAGTGTAGATTTATTGTTTCATTGTCTTTCAATTCGTTTAATGCTTTCTTTATTGTTTCCTTGCTTTCAATCCTTTCTTTGTTCATTGCTTTTGCCTCTAATATGTTAGAGTAGTTTCTTTAGGGGTTTTAGGTTAGAGAAACCCTAGGTTCGGTCTTGTCTTCAATGTTTAGGATTAGGGTTAAGGTTGATGATGATTGTTGATAGATATTCGATTCGAATCTTGTCCTGCCACTCCTAGAGAGACATAAGGCGATTATAGGTTGTTCGCGTGCCTTATAAGGTTACCAACTTCCTCTTGATATCTAGAGTGTCTTGATTGATTATCGTTCGAACTCCCTTGACCTAGCTTATCTTTATTTCCAATAGACCATCCTAGGGTGGACATATCCTACTCCCCGCTTGTCTTTCATTGTTGAATTTCGCTTTTTATTCTTGTTATTAGTTAAGTTCACCCACCAACCAACCTTCCATATAACTAGAGGTGATCATGGGCGGCCCGGCCCGCCGGCCCGGTCCGACCCGGCCCGAAAAAGTGAGGGTTTGGATACCAAAATATGGCCCGATGGGCGGGTTTGGGTAGAAAATAAGTGGCCCGATTTTTTGGGACGGGTTTGGGATTTGGTGTTTGGCCCGCGGGCCGACCCGGCCCGGCCCAAAAAAGTGTGTTTCTCTTCTTTGCAATTCAACAATAAACAAATACCCCACAAGGAATATTAAGCTCAACATCTAATATTGCACCTACATAATTCTTAGCCGCACTACTCTTCTGAGCATTGAGCATCTAATATTAAGCTTATTTTACCATAAGCACAACCAATTACTTGTAATTTGTATAATATGTAATATGTAACAATTATTTGTAATTTGTGTTTTAAATTATGTATAATATGCAACAATTGTATTTGTTTATTTTAATTATTTGTAATTTGTGTTTTTAATTATATATAAATACTATATAATATAGGCCCGCAAGCCCGCATGGTACGGGTTTGGGCATGAACTTTTTGGCCCGCACTTCGGCCCGACCCGAGCCGGCCCGCATTAATGGGCAGATTTTTGCCTCTCGGCCCGGCCCGGTGTTTGATCACCTCTACATATAACCTTCCCACACCAAGTCTTTAGTCTAGCATCCCTTATTCTTGTGGTTCGACCCCCGACTTACCATTACACTCGTTGTAGTAGTATCAGGGTGATTATAAATATTGTTTGTATAACTGGGCTTTTAGTATTAACGACGTGCTAGAAACCACGGTTATCAATTCTCCATCATCCAATCACAATGTAGTATTTGCATCCTCTTCTTAATTTCTCTAACAAGATAGATTAATTAATTTTCTTAATCTTGTTTTGATTTCTTGGTAAACAAAAGTCACCAATAATCGTAACAGGTGCTAACTACGAAGAAATTTGATGGAAGGAGAAGTAAATACTTAAGGTTTTGGGTGCCAATGATGTTATAAACGACAAAGTTCAAAAATGTTACCGGTGGTAGAGGGGTGGTAACAAAGTAATGGTAATAGTTACCTCTATTTAATGGATATTAAAATACCAACTTTATTAAAAGAAAAACTTTAGCATACTAAAATGCCAATTTTAGCATACCAAAACACTAAATATCTAAAACACTTTAACTAGTTTAAGTAGGTTGAATTTGACGATTTGATCGAATGTTTTTAATGATTTGTTTAAATTTTGATGGTAGAGAGAATAATGGGTATTAACAAACACAAGTTTTCTTTTAAACGGTCTAACTACAAGACGATATTAAATGGGGTTAAATAGTCCAATTAATTAACTTAATTAAAATATTAACTTTGGATATTAAAACTTTCATTTTTCTTATTTGGGTTACTTGTATATACTTGTCTCACAATAAAACAACCTTATACAAGATATGTTCAATAATATTTAAAGTTTTAAATTTAAACATCTAAAGTGAGTTTTTTTTTTTTATTTTATTTTTATTTTTTTTTATGTATAACATCGAATGTTTGAATTTATGTAGTTGGATTATTTAGTCAAATTTAAACTTGTCTCATGGTTGACCATCTTAGATAAAAATTCGTAATTAAATATAATAATTGAGATTATTTTAGAAGTCGATTTTATATAAACTTAATTTACACTAATATAGTATGCACAAACCTTAAATCTAAGGAGGTTGCAGTAGATAATGTAATTAAGTTGGGTTGAGAATCAATGGCGTGGACTTATGAACGAAATATTATAAGAGTGTATAATAACAAAAAATGGTGTGGATTGGACTTACTTTTATTTTGGTGCGTTTGGCTGGTATTCAAGTTAAGGGGGCATTCTATTCGATTTGATCTGATTTAACACTAAAATCAAATCATACTAAAATTTTTTATTTGCAAATTTTTTAGTGGCCCCTGTAAACCTATAAGTTCACGGTTTTTAGTTTTCTAAATTAATGTATTTGTTTATATAATATTTCGCACCTACAATATACCAAATACAATAATTCGTAATTAGTTGATCGCATCAACATATATCAAGTACTTCCTCTGTTTTTATTTACTTGCATCTAAGGACACTTTCACACGTCCCAATGCACTAATTCAATTCTTAATATCTCTAATTATACACATCCAAAAACTATAGAAATTAAAAATTAATAAAATTCACATTGAGACAATTCTAACAAGATCATACATGACTATGTTTTAACCTATAGATTAACGACAATATAAAAATTAAATGACATTGATAAATAGTGCCAAATTAACCTTGGGGGCAAGTAAAAAAAACAAATTAAGTATAATAAAAATGCATTTAAAATTTTTTAGATAATGGCCTATTTTAAAAAATAAAAAACCATGATTTTTATAAAAAATAAAAAGATACAAACCGTTTAAAACGTAAATCATACCAAATACTAATACTATAAATTTATGTGATTTAGTTTGCAATTTAGACCAAAATTTAGCCAACCCTATTCAACTAAAGAAAGCAAAGTGGAATACACTGATAACATTAGTGCCCCATTGCCCGCCTCTCTTTATATGTTCTAGAAGTTGCCCCTGTCTCTCTCTCCTCTCTGAAACTCGTAACCAGTAACAACTAACAACCACCAACTACTCTGCCAAGAAAAAGAAAATTCCGCAAGTGAATTAGGGTTCTTTCTTGATCGATTCAAAAGATGGGCGGCGGCAACGGTCAAAAATCCAAGATGGCTCGTGAAAGAAACGCCGAGAAGAACAAGGCTTCTAAAGGTTTTTCCATTTTCTTTAATTTTTTTTTAACTTTTACTTGATTGACTTCAAGTTTCTGGATATCGTTTTTCGATTTTGATGGATCGTTTTGATCTGGTGCAGGAAGTCAACTTGAAGCTAATAAAAAAGCCATGAATATCCAGGTACCGCATAGTACCATGGTGTATTAATGTTATAGTTTTCCGTCTGCTGCAAATATGTTTAATTGCACTTATTTTGCTTTATTAAATTGACTGAATACTGTTTTACCATTTTTGTTTGATTTTCAAGCTTTAAAATTCTGGGTTGTACATATCTGCAAATATTATGAAATTGTATTGTATAGATTTTGCCGATTCTATATAGATGTATACATAGCTTTTATCCGTTATTAGCCAAAATGATTGGGCTAGATCACTTCTACGGGTCATTTGGTAGTCGTTATTAAATCATAAAAGTTATGAACCATTTGGTTATGATACCAATTAATGGTAATAGAAATGATTTATGGCGTAGATTTTATAAAATTCATCCTTTCATTTTCACGTTGATGAAACTTTGATTTTAAAAGTTTTTTTTTTTAACAATTTTTATTATTAACTAATATTATTATATATTTAGTTGGTGATTTATTAGAATGAATTTTATGAAAAAATGGGATGATTCAAGTAGCATAAATCTATAAAAGACTTTTCCGCTAAATTGATAATAAATTTTCATTATCATTCTTATTATTTGATACAATCATCAGTGTAATTTTAGTATTTTAGTTCATTACTATTTGGAGAGGTGGTGATAAGTGATAATGGAAGATTGTAAATAATATTTTTTTATCATTAGTTTCATTCTCATGTAAATAACATTGTACAACTCATGAACATTTAGTATTATTAACAAAAACATAAGGTTAGGGTCAAAGATTACGGGCTTTCACCATTATTTTCTATCACTAAGTCATTGTTTAATGTTACTCGGGGCAGGAAAATGTTATTTTAAGTACTAAGCGTCTAAGCCCATCGGAAGTTAGTTTCCCACTAACCATTGGGAACTAATAATGTTTGGCAGGGTGTTTCTAATTACCACAATCATTGATTATTTTGATGAGATTTAAAAATAATAAATGATCTTCAAGATTCAAACTTAATAATAAATTAAATTTGTCAAATATGTATTCCATCAAATCTTTTATAGTGGTTGGCTTGTATGTTCGGAGAAATTTGTCAGATTTGCTAAATTGCACACTTTGTTTACGACAGAATTTCCTTATATGTGATCATTTGCATACTGCGTTGGGTTGTCCGATTTTTAACAATTAAGCTACTATTGCATTAAAAACACTTAACACTTAACAGCTTACACTTAATGTTAAGTACCTTCAACTGTGATTGATTAAGGTGCTAAAAAATAACTGATTTATATTAAACTTGGTTTGCCATTGGATTTTATGGAAGACCCCTACCATTCTTGCTGCGTTAAAAAAAATCAAGATACTTGGTCACATACTATTTATATTGAACTTGGTTTACGATTGGATTTCCTGATTTGCAACCTGGAGTGAGCGCGCACTTGATAGAAATGACATTGCTGTAATGAGGTTTTCATTTATGAGTTGAATCATGTTGTGTTTGGAACTTCGGTAGTTTGTAATGACATGACTAATTGCTTTAATTATATTGTAATTTTAATCAGCATTTACAAAAGTTCGCTAATTTTGAGATTAGGGCCGAGCAAAACTTTTAAGTTTCCATTTGATTTCAGAGCGGGACACTTTTTACTGAGTATGGCAAACTGCATTGCAAGTGTTGCTTTTAAGACCCACAATTCTATAACTCGATACTCTTATTTGCTCATTGTTACTTGTACCATAGAAGTCGATCTTATAACTTGATGCTAATACAAGTGTGCTAAACATGTTTTGTAATTGAAATGCTTGTTCTGCTTAAGGATTGTGTCCTCTTATGATTTCAAATGAATGATGATGCTAGAAAGCATCTGCTGCTGCTAGCATTTTTGTTGATTACAGTTTAGAAGGACAGAAAGTCCGAAAGAATGTGACTTGCTCCGACCCTTTGAGTTTGATTTGCTTTATGTTAAATCATTGATTTTGGGAGAGGTAACTGATAAATGATGAGTTCTATTATCTAACCACGTTCTATCTCTGTTCGTGTTAATATTTCGGGTATTGGATGCAGTGCAAGGTATGCATGCAGACATTTATATGCACTACATCAGAGGTGAAATGCCGAGAGCATGCTGAAGCGAAGCACCCGAAACAAGATGTCTATGCATGTTTTCCACATCTCCAGAAATGACCCATTATGATGGGTGTATCAATGTGTGTATGCTAATTTAAGCAAGTGGGAAGAAGTTCCCGAACAGAAACGAATAGGAAAGCAAAGTATGGGAAGTTGATGGTTGAGATTTCATGCCTTGTGTGATATGTATCAAGAAATAATGTATAAAAACTCTTGAATGCTGTCTTGGATTGTTTGAATTGATCTGTGAAAGTTTGTTCCTTGAATGAAACCTTTTATTTATGAACTTCTTGATCACATTCAACATGATCAAAGTTTTGTGTTTTGGCCTGAATCTTTAAACTTTGATATTTTAGTGGCTATATTACACAAAAAATAAATATTAAGGCTGTAATTCGCAAAAATGTTAAACTTTAAAGTTGTAATTCGTAAATCATTCTTAAAAAAATTAAATAGAATATTTGAAAACATTAATTTGAATAAATCAAATTTCATCGTTGACACAATGTTTGGATTGAGAGAAATAGAGGGAAAAGTAAAGGAAGAAATTTGAAAAGGTAAAAAATCTTTTATTTGGGTAACAAAAAGAAAAGTGGGGGATTTGAAGGGAAAACATAGACAAAATTTATTAAGAATATAATCTCTACTAAGATGAAAGAATTTGAAAGGAAAACACTAATTTTGCTTCTTTTTGGACTTCCGTTCCCTTCCAAACAAACAAGATGCACTCTCACTCGACCTCTCCTCTTCGTTTCCTTTCTTTTCTCTCCTAATTTATTATCCAAACATAGTGTAAGTGTTGTGATAGTGCATATAACTTATAACCGATGAAGAACATTAGTGACAGGTTGATCATCTTTTTTGATTACTAGTTTTAAGATCGCGAACTAACAAGAGCCAAAAAATTATACCCTCAAACTCAATTTGTGACACCAAATTTGCAACATTCTCTATTTTAATATGTCCCATCTAATTTATCTAATTTCAATTTTCAACCATATTCACACTCTTTCATTTGCACACACATTTAACTTAATTTTTTTTATCTCATTTATTAAATCATTGCCCTTGAGAAATTTGAATTGAACAGTATAAGAAGCCCTTTGCTGAAAATGTTTACAATCTGATATTTCGACGGAACATGATGTACTCGAACTTGACTTGAGCAACTATTTTATGGACAAAACGAAAGTAAATCTCAATGTGCTTAGTTTGTTGATGTTGAACAGGATTGTAAAACTGATTAGTAGCACCAATATTATCGTAATATAACAAAGAAGCTTTACAAATAGGATAATCATGCTCAAGAAAAAGATTGAAGCTAACATGATTCAAAGACTACGTTGACAACACCATGATAATCAACTTCGACACTGAATTGAGATAAGAAAACTTGTCTTTGGAAAACCAAGACAATAGATTGTCACCAAGAAATACACTATATCTAGAAAGTAAAATATGTCGTAGAGTATGCATATGGAATCCATGGGATTATGCATATAAAGACAAACATGTTGAACTGCATAAAATATGTTTGGTCTAGTGAAATTAAGATACTGTAATACACGGAAGAGAGTAGGATCTTTAAAGAAGAAACAAAGGGGACATTGAATGTGGGCTTTGTGACGCCTGGAGTAGGACATGTTTACTGAAGGAAATGCCTGGATGAGTGCGAATTCTTTTGGCATATTTTTCTTGAGACAAAAACAAACCAATTGGATGATGTTAACATCTATGCCAAGAAAATAACTGAGAATACAAAGGTCTTTCATAAAAATTTTAATTATTATAGATCGGAGGAGAAAAGATGTAGTAATTATTATTATATAATCCATATATAGTAGCTGAGCCTTTCTAGTAGATGAATAAAGAGTGGTCACAAGTATTATGAGTAAATCAATGGTAGCAACAAACTTAGCAAACCAATAGGGGCTTGCTTTAGTCCATGCAAAGACTTGTTAAGAAGACATACATGATGAGGAAATTTTAGGTCCCTAAATCCTTGTGGCCGATGCATGTAGATTGTTTCTTCTGATTATCATGTAAAAATGCATTCTTGACATTAAGTTCATGAATCGACTGCTTTTTAAATATCGCAAATCATTATTTCTCTCTAGATTAATTTGAAAATTTGAAAGCACATTAAAATAAATAGATGGGTAGGAACTATAACAGTCAAAACAGTCGTATAGACAAGTTTGACGTTGGATCGTTTTTTGGATTGAATCAACATCAGATCGTGTCATTTTTAAGTCGGGTTGTTTTTGATTTCGATTGTTTGAGTCGACTCAAAGATAAATGGTTCTAACGAATGATTTCATGTCATTACAATTGTTAATAAAAATAATTTTTTTATGATTTCATAAATTATTTTCTTATTAAAAACACCTAATAAATGTTTTTAAGGTTTCAACATAGAAACATAAAATAAAAATACAAAAATTACAACAATTATACTGTGATCCACCCAAAATGATGACATTGAAAAAATTGTTATGTTATAACCCATTGGTTTGGAATTGAAGATCAAACAGTGAAAAAAAATTAAAATTTAAAAACATGCCAGAACAATTGACTTTGGACTATAATAGGGGTTGGATCCTTTTTTTAAAGAACATATTTTTTTCATATCGGTTTATTTTTGAATTAAAATTTTAAGTCAATTTCAAATCAAGCTAAAAATAGACAGATTTAATAGCAAATTGCAATTGGCCACAACCAAAAATGTCAAAAACAAAATTTTCTCCTATCCATTTGCTTCAAATATAAATTAAATAAGTTTTGAAATTTCATCCAAGTGTTTATTTTTGTTTATTAGGAGATACAAGCTGTAGTGCATAGATTACAAAGTTGAGTTTAGTGAATTAAAATAAAGAGATTATATAGAAATATGTGAGAAAATATAAAGACTAAAGTAATGTTTAAGAAATGAAGATCAAATTAAAAAATAAAAATTAAACAAATTTATTAAAATAAATTAAAATTAAATTAAAACAAATTCATCAGGACAAAAAAGTGTAATACTCGCTCGGTCCTATTGAATTTGTATTATTTTCTATTAGGATAATGGGTCATTATTTTCTTTTAATCTCATCCATATATTTTAATTCTTTTTTAATTTATTCTACGCAATTTATTTTCTCTCCTTATTTATTATCATTTTTTTAAAAATACACTAATTTTTCTTTGATGCAATTTAAAGAGGATAGAAGACAAAGTATGGAGTAGTATAGAATAGACGAATTTTATAAGCGAAGAAAATTCAGTGGATGCCAATGATCCGTGTGCAACATCCCTAGACTGAGTTGCCAATTTGCCGTAGCATTAAATAGAGGACGGTGGCAAATCGATGACGCGTAGCGCCAAATTTACTTGTTTATAACTCTGTCCCACCAAAGCAAATACTTCCTTTTCTTTTTATTGGTTACTACAGATAGTGGTATTTTATAAAAAGAAATATCATTATCTGTAGCAATTAATAAAAATTAGAGAAATTGAATAGTTTATAGAATGATGAAAGCAATATGCCGATGCGATAAATTTGTAATAGTGGCATTTTATAAAGAGAAATATCATCATCTGTAGCAATTAATAAAAACCAGAGAAATTAGATAGTTTATAGAATGGTGAAAGCAATATGCAGATGAGATAAATTTGTAAAATTAATAGTGTGGATAAAATTATTTTAAAAAATTGTAAATTATGACAAAAGAAATTAAAATGGAATAAATTTAGTTGAACGAATTAATAATGAAAGCGAGACAAACAAAGGGAGTACCACTCTTAGCTCCGCAGTTACAATTCCTCCATCTAATTCCTACCTTTCATATTACTTACGCCAAATTAATTTTCCACTATTCATCTATGGTACTACCTCCTATTCATCTAAAATGGAACATTTACTTTATGCACACTATTCAATGCACTTATTTGATCCTTAATATATCGAGTTATGTATAATCAAAAATTATAAAAAATTGATATTAACAATCTTTACATCAAAACGAATCAAATAAGATCCTACATAACTATCTTTTAACTTATAAATTAATAATAAAATGCAATTTAAGAGTGATAGATGAATAGTGTCCAAAAAGAAAATGTCCCATTTTAGATGAATAGGAGGTAGTAATTTATATATTAAGCTAATATACGAGAAAAAAACATAATTATGTGGGATCTTGTTTTATTCGTTTCGTCGCATATTTTTATGATATTAAATTTTTATAATTTTAGTTATGTATAACTTTAAATATAAATGATCCGACAAGCACATTGGATTGCACAAAAAATGTGTTTGTTGCAATTATTTTGAAACGGAGGAAGTATTATATAAATAAATGTCTATTTTGTTCTTATTTTTTTCTCTATTCATACCTAGAACTTTTTTAATATAAAGATACCAATTTTTTTTTTCTTGTGCAAAATTCTAATATGAGGGATAAAACAAACACATAGGAAGTGTATTTTGTACTCCTATATAGAGATGTTCATAAAATACCCAATGATTTGACATTTACCTAACCTTATAATCGAATCTGATTTGACCGGACTTAAAAAATGATTTACAATTATGTAAAAAGCAATATGAAGACAACCCAATATCAAACTTGCTTTTTCATATCTATGATATCAAAAACACTTAATCCGATATCAATCCGATAACTCAAATGAACACCTCTGCTCCAATACAAATTGCTTTTTCATATCATGATATCATATACTTCCTCCGTTCCATATTACTTGCACCAAATTAACTTTTGCAGTATTCATTATTCTATGATAAATTACATATTTCGGCTATTATACGAGAAAAAAACATAGTCATGTGTGATCTTGTTTTATTCGTCTCGTAGCATATTTTCATAATATTAAATTTTTATAATTTTTAGTTATGTATAACTTTAGATATAAACAATCCGACAAACGCAATGAATTGCGTAAATAGGTCTGGTGCAATTATTTTGGAACGGAGGGGGTAGAAAATAGGGTTCCACCTACTTCTCTTATTTCTCACTTTTATTAATACAGGACATGATCTCTCTCTCTAAATTTGTCAAAATTTAGGTTTGTATTTTCTGATTGATCCACTTTCAAGGCTCAAATATGGGTGTATGAATGGCCAGAAATCTAAGATGGCTCGCGAAAAAACGCCGAGAAAAACAAGGGTTCTAAAGGTTCTTTCTTTATCCCCTGTAATTTTTTTATGAAATATAATATATAAATTAATTTATCGGTGCAGGTAGCCAACTCGATACCAATAAAAAAGCCATGAATATCCAGGTATTTTGTTTATACTCCTTGAATGTTAATGAAAGAGAACAGGGATAATTTGCTCAGATACTAAAATTATGTAATTGATTCTTGGTAGAGTGGTAGTCACCACTTTTCTTGCTGTTTTGTGTTTGAATTTGGGTATTTTACACAAAAATTCTTCTAACGTTAGAAAGATTTAAATGATAAACATACCAATCTTAATCTGGGCTTAACCTTGAAATGACTTGATGTTGATTAGTGTCTTTTTTCAGTACATATTGTATATTTCACTTTGTTACCCCATTGACTCAAAAGTACTTTAGGCATGGGACTAACTGAATATAATTATGTTTCTATCAAATGAAAAATGAATAGAGTGTAAGGTATGCATGCAGACCTTCATGTGCACTACTTCAGAGATAAAGTGTCGAGAACACGCTGAAGCTAAGCATCCGAAGCATGACGTCTATGCATGTTTTCCGCACCTCAAGAACTGAACCATTCTGTTCTACTGCTTGATCCTGATGAACCAAGTTGACAGAAGGTTGACTTTGTATGCAAGCTTATGCATTTTGTATTCAGCATTTTAAAACTTATGTAAGGGTACATTTGTCTTGGAATGTGAGTGCTGAATGTGAACTTTGTTCTTAAAGGCAATGCAATCAAAATTTGTTCTTATAAATTTCAATGAATTAAAGAATTTTGGAATAGATTATACGGATTAATATGAAAATATTTACATTAAAACAAATCAAACAAGATTTCAATATATATAGAGTTAATGTAAAAAAAAAAAAAACTTTGGCTTGGCATCGATCAAACACCATAAATGCACAAAAGGCTACAACAAAGAAATTAGAAACATTGTTGTGTACAGCATTGCACATTGTTTCCAAAAAATTGAAAAAAAATGCATTATACATAAAGAATCCCCTCTGTAACCACAGATAGTCTATCAGACACGATGAGTTAATGGAAATTTTAAAAGGGGTCATAACTCATAAGCAATATGCAGCAGCCTACAATAGAGATCATCAAACTTCTCACCTGGTACTGGTAAGCTATTGCGTTCGCATTCTACTGCTTTCTGCAGCTCTAACTTGTGAGAAGTACGGATGCGCCTGCCAAGAATAAAAGTAAGTTGTTGTGACAAGTTAGCTCAAGAATAAAACTCGGTTTAAAATAGGGATATCTCACCCAAGACTAGCGTTTGATTCGTATATATAACCAAATCACCAGAGTGAATGCATATCAAGTAAACAATGTAGGGGATGTCTTGCTCAATTCAGCTTTTATGAGGGACCGATTTTGGTCCGAATTCCGATATGTTGGTTGGTTGTAAAATGTAGTAATAAAATATTATCAAAAAAAATGGAGCGACACAAATGCATTTTTCTTTCATAAATCATTACATTTCATTGCCCCAATGCGATTTAGTGGCTCCCATCTAGAGTGGAGTTTGGGGGGCAGGGGACAGGGGCGGATGTACAACCTTAATGAGGAGAATAATTTTGTCTGCATAGCAAAGCTGTTTTTCTAAGAAATCAACTCCTTTTCATTTCCTTTTCAGAGAACACAAGATATGAACTTTGTTGATCCATACTAAATGCTAAAACAGATACAAAAGAAAATTACCATTGCTTCTTTGGCAGTAAGCCTATCCTGGTGGTCATAGCGAAGAAGCTTATCAAGGAAGTCAATGGCCTGCAGAAAGAATACAAATTCAGAACCATACTTACAGGATATAACTAAAAAATGAGCCATTGATCCTATACCTCCGGCGAAACTAAATGCTGATTATCTGGGTTAACAAATCTTGACCATGGCTTCCTGCTGTGCCTACAGTTTCAAATATCGAGAGCTCAATATGATACCTTAAAGGCAAGATACACATGGACATGACTTAATTCTTTTATTCAAACTAATACAGGGCTTCAGGAGATATCTCCAAGAGAAATTGAGAAACTAATCACTAATTAACAAGCAACAGAACCAAAAATCCAACAAGTGTAGAACATTACCTTCCAACAAGAGCATCAAGCTGTGGATCAAGCTCCAGAAGATATTTGTTCAAATAAGCATTCAATTCATCTGTTCCAAGCACCTGGATGATACCAGAAAATCACAACACAATTAGTAATTCTGGAGCAATTACTCAACAGTTTCACCTTTAACCCCCACAGTAGAGAATGATTATATTGCCATAGATAGCAGGGAGGGTTCCCTCTTCTCCCTTACCACTATAGCCTATGTTACCTCAAATTCAGTTTAAAGACCCAGTATTTCTGCCAGAAAGTCGAGTTAAGATTTAAATAGGAGAAAATACAATGCAATACATGCAAATCCATCATTAAAATGTGAATCAGTTGCTAAATATGGTTTGAAAATTCATTCTCCATATCACATACATACAGAGAAATAATGATTCTCTCACTTACAAATCTGAAGAGGCTTAAGGTGGGTAGGTAAGAGGGGGAGGCGGGATAAGTTTAGAGGTGTTAAATTTCGAGTTTGGAACATTGCACAAACCCAAAGACCATCACAAATTTTAATAGAATGTGCAGAGTTTCAATCTATCACTTCCATTTCCCCAACTTTAATAAATGTTAGCTTCTTTCAATAATCTAGAATAGGGCCAAATAATGTATAATCATTGTTACCAACGATTTCTGAACAATCTCTCACTTTGATTTGTTTTGGCTCATTAGACCCAAATGTTCGGAATATAAGGCTTTGCCATTGATGTTGTGATCATGCCTGGTCTACTAAGTTTTGAGTTCCGTATTCAACAGGGAATATGTATGTGACTTTTATGTTAAAAACTGTTCACAGGGAAAAAGGTATCTTCTCACTAAAAGTCTTACAAAATGTCTTTCTATGCAATAATAAAGCCAAATCTTTTCCAACTTAACCATTTGCCCTATCTAATAGAAACTCCATAGGTCCAGGAATTTCACATGATATCAGATGCGTACCTTTGCAATTTTTACAAGTTGATCATGGTTGTCGTGACCATAGAAGAATGGCTCTTTCCGGAATATCTATCAAAAAATAGGATGGACTAATAAATAATTCATGTGTAGAATACAGCTTTTAAGGATAATTGAGTTGCAACTCACCATTCCAGCAAACATGCAACCAAGGCTCCACATATCCAGTGAATAGTCATAGTCTTGTAAATCAACAAGAAGTTCTGGCCCCTTGAAGTATCTAGATGCATGGTATATGGGATCAAAGCATTGAAGAGTCTAATTATTGTGAAGTCTGATTCTGTTCCAGAAATACTGGAACTTGAATAGATCAATCTATATTTAGCTCAAGCAAAGTGAAAAAGTTCATTAAAATATCTACTAGGACTTTCACACATAAGTTGCATCTAAGCTGTTGAATAAAACAATCCATATTTAGTTAAGTAAGGATCGGGCTTCTTGTATCACACATTCTACATCTCTACATTCCCTTTTCAAACAATATACGATATCTTACGTCCAGCAGCCAGAAGTGGCGAGTAATTGTACAAAACCATTTGAAATTTAATGAAGTTTAGGAAGTATGAAAAAAATGGGATTCAGATGACTTCTATATAAGAGGTACAAGCACAAAAACATTCCTTTTACCCTTGCACTCACTTTCATTCATTTATGTTCACAAAAAAAGCCTTCTATGATGTCCTATAAGAAATGCAAAACAATTAATTGAACACACTTAATGATCTTTTTCATTCGTTTCAATGCAAGGATATTAATCAGTTTTTCATCATTTTTAATTATGCACAAATAGAGATATTTAGAGTTAAAATGTTGCCTCAACAAGTGTAAAAAAGATAAATGGGACTAGTAGGCTGAATAGGAGTACTTAATACAAGTAATCTTCCACTTACCTTCATTAGGCACAGCCCCGACCTTTGAAGATAATAATGATTAAAAATATACGTTTTGCACCTACACTTCAAATCCATGACTAACCTTGAAGCAACACGGACATTATACTCCTTGCCAGGATGGTAGAACTCCGCAAGACCCCAATCTATCAAACGTAGTTTCCTCAATTCATGGTCTATCATGACATTGTGAGGCTTGACATCTCGATGCATTATCCCTTGCGAATGGCAGAAATCTAAGGCCTGTCAGATATTACTTAGCTATATCATCTCATGTAAAAGTGAACCAATAAAATCTTTGCAAACCATATAAAGCAATCTATGGAACAACACAATTGAAATAGAGCTATATGAGTATTCTATGCATATAAGACATTGAAGGAGCAGGCAGCCCATGTACTTAATGATAAAGATATACAATTATTGAAGTGCTTAGAAAATAATCCTTAACACCATCTATCCTACAAAGTGATAGATGTCCATCAAACAATCGACATACAGTTTCAGCCTTTCAGGCATATATTTTCATATTTCGCTAGTTTTACATGCCAAACTCATCTCAATAATTCTTAAAAATAAAAAATTAAACAAAAATAAAACAGTAAAGTGAGATCATATAGCTATGCGCTAAACACTCCCTTCTTCTAGGTTGCACTTTGACCGTTAATGTCAAGGTATATGGCCCACTCCAATATTTCACAAATCACACTAGCCTCATTTAAGTGCAACTTCATCCATGTTTCAGCGCCTTTACCAGCCAACCTTCTCTCATACTTTTCATTTCCTCTCTCCTACTTTTACACTAACTTGTCACTTTCTGATGGAAACTTTCTTGGTCCATGTGAATGGAGAAAATTAACATAAATTAAGAAAACAGAGATTCTTTAGACGTGCTCTAGTCTACATGGCCTGGAGTGAAGTAAAAGAGAAATCCATGCCATACACCAATTTGCACTGTAGATAAAGGAAGTTGTACAGAAATTTGCACAGTGGATTAACCACCAACATAATAATTTACATCATCATACATGTTACCCACTTTGAGCCTACTAAACTCACCATCATCAGATGCATTCATCATATCAAAACTTCTATAAAACCAAGCTAAAGCTAAGTTTCATCATCTTAAAAATCAGTTCATTTCACAAATATCAGCTATTTATCAAATCTAACCATAGTCCAAAGTCCAAAGTGCAAACACCTTTCTATCCTAGACATTGCCAGATCCCAAGAACAACAATACTAACAGGCCAACCCCAATCAAAGCCACATGTTAGACCAAGTACGAGCCATAAATATTCTCACGGTTGTCTTGATGCGACAGTCACAACGTTACTTTTTCCCATTTTCCACCCTTAATAAGAAAATAGCAAATCATTACAAGTGGATATATTGAATTGGCTCCCCCAAAAATATGGTCATATCAAGATTTGAAAATGCTCGATATGATGGATGGAAAGTGAACTTGAGAAGTAGAGAGTAGAGAACATTCCAAAAAATGTCCAATGCCAACTTTCACTTTTCTTCTTTTTGTTTTTGAACATGTCTCGCATTTTATACTAAAATATTTTAAGCACCAAGGTGGAAATTTATGAGCAACTAATGTCCAGTTACAACTTACAAGGAAGACAAAGATGTGGGAATGGGTTAATACTCCACCCGAAAAAGGAAAAAAAAAAAATATGAGTGTGGGAGTGGGACAATAAAATCTAGAGCCAAGTGTTATTAACCATGTTAATGGAGAGAGCACAGATAATGTGACATTCTACTAGGAGTCTAGGACTGTGAAGTCATGTGCATACTGAATTTATATTATATAAAGTTGATTACTCTATTGAAGAAAAATTCTGAAAATATCTGACAGGTGGAAGTGTGGAACAAAAGATTTAAAATAATAATTCAAAATAATTTATTTTCTAAAATAAGATCATTTGGGCAATACTATGAAATTAAATTCAATATTGCAGTATATTTGACCAAGAATATCGTTGAGAATGCTATAAGATAGAACGATACCCAATGCAGTGACATAATTCAAATGCTTCTACAAAAATATCATACATTTACTATGTTGATAGTTGTAAGCAGCAATACAGATAATCAACTGACTGAAAATCAATTCTACACAGGAAGTATTGAAGATAATTCATGATCTCTATTACATTCTACATTGTACCTCCATTGCTTTTGGAGTGTTCCTTTTGGTTTTGCACACTATCCAATGCTCTAATTCAATCATTAGTATCTCTAATTCTAAACAGTGTATTAAAATTATAAAAAGCTCATATTAATAAAATTTAAATTGAGACGAATCAAACAAGATTATACTTGAGTATGTTTATCTTATATATTAAAAAATTAAGAGTAATTGATGAATATTGCAAAAAAAGCAAATGGGTCACTCCAGAAGAAAGATGGAGTAATGAGATTTCAATCAATTGCATATATGATATGGCTTACGCAATTTTAGTTATCTTAAACTGCAGGAACACTTGTCAAATATACTCCTGAGAAGACTAATCAACTTAAAATGTATTGCAAAAATTGATAATGATGCAAGGGTTCTATCACCAACCATTGTAGAGTTAGAAAAGACCAAAACCCAAATCAGCTTTAAATGTATTATAGAATCATATTCAGAATTTCTAGCCTACCGTAAGTAGATCCCTGCTAAAGTAGGGTGCTGGGATCTTAAGGAGGTCTACACAGATAAGACCATATCCCTTGTTTTGGGGGCAAAAACCATTATCATAAATGCCTGGCCCCCACAAACCATTCCCATCCTCATCATTGATGTCCCCTCATTGCCTTTCCCTCTCCCTGCACTAACATGCAAACACCAGATGGTTTTGCAGATGAGGAGTTGACTTGTCTTGAAGTTCAAGGAACACAACAAGAACTTACTACTTAAGTGCACAACTCTGCTTTCAGCACTAAGATCACGTCTGAATATGTTTCCACTCTAAGACAATTACAACGCCACACCAAACAACCAAAGGGTCATATAAGAGATAAATGTTAACAAAATACAGATATTACCTTCAGAAGCTCATAGATATAGTAACGAATGTCATAATCAGACAAGGCTGGATACAGAACTTTAAAATCTGTACTGTTGACAAACTCGAAAACTAAGCCCGGTGTCTTGGAGTGCTGATCTCTGACAATATCAAGCAGTTTTATGATGTTAGGTCCCCCACACAAGTTTTGAAGAATTTTTATTTCTCTTTTAATCTGTCAAAACAAAACCTATTGTCAGATTGAACTTCAAATAGAAGCTTCCAATTAGCATCCCAATAAGAGAACAATCATCCAAAATTAATGTAGACAAGACATACACCAAAACTAGACAAAGAATCAACTAATATATACATGAGGAATATTTATTTTCCTATCAAGTAATTCTTTTATATCTTTAAGTTTACACCATAAGACTTAAATATGTGAGAGCTTTTGAGTCCTATCAGCATTGCAATACAATAAACCAAGAAAATTGTTGTACCATAAAATTCACACGATAATCTTTTGCAAATGTCTCCAATAGTAAAATATGTCTTTATAGAACAACTTGCTGTATCTTGAAGCATACATAGTGCACAAATGCGATAACGGTCACAATTGAAGTAACTAACATGGTAAGACGGTAATGGGGATGATGCGGATGTTGTACCTCCAAATATCGGCCTAAACCTCGAAAAAAAACCCTTGGAACAGCCTAAAATAGGATTTTTATTTATACCTTTACAATGCGGATGATATCAGTTCGGTAAATTTGAAAACTAATTTGATACGGCCGATACGGTACAGTGCAGCCTTGGTTTTGCACTATGTCGCAATAAGAGCAAAGATCACACACGAGCAGCATATTTTATGAAAAGATAATTATTACCCATCTTGAAGCTCAATACAAATATATCCCTCGAATTTTCAAGGGCATCATAATTCAAGCCTTGTCCAATAAGAAGGCCTAATATGTAGTGCTTGAAGCTAGCATCTCCTTAGGGTATGATGTCACCACTAAAAATAGATCTCTTCACATCTCTTACCATAGTGCACAATATCAATCGTATCACCGAATTGTGATCTTATTGTTAAGGTTTTGAGCATATAGAGACCGAAGGGCCAAATTGATTTCTCCGTCATTACCAAGATCATATCCAAGATTTGCGCTATGTCTCTTACACAATTTAGTTGTTCATATCACCAAAAAAATGCAAAAGAAAACCTTTAATTCCATTGAGAACTTGTCTAGAAGCATAAATGTTGAAAAACATGACAAGAAAACAGAACAATAACCTTGAAACTTGACTCCTCTTATAAAATTGAGACAAAAAGGTTCAAGCAAATGCTTCGTATCCATGATGCGCATAAGAAAGAAAGCTCACCTTTTTCTTCTTCACTGGTTTCAAGATCTTGATAACACATCTTTCATTATTATTGATGTTTATTCCTTCAAAAACCTCACTGTATTTCCCCCTTCCAACCTTCCGCACAACTTCATAGTCATCTTGATCACTAAAAACATACATGATTCATGATAATATAGTAAGCAGAGAAGAAACATGTAGAAATTACATGCGCCACAATATCCAAAAGCTTGAAACCAACAAATAAAGTAAACAGAGTACAACAAAAGCCATACTAGAAAAAAAGATAATCAATCAACCACTCCATCAAATAAAATCAAGCCTCTAAAGAACCATCTTCCGACTTTCAGGTACAATCATATATGATCATATATAATAACTAAAGAAAATTGTTATAGTAAAAGATTTTACATCGGAAAACGTAAAATTGTTACCGCATTTTTACACTATGCACTTAAACCAGAAATTTACCTCTTGATATCAGAAAATATATTAACAATGTAGTCAAAGATTTAAAATCCATGTGCACACCATATTGCAAAAGCGCTTTGAATGTCCAAACAAAAGAAGCTAACAATAGAGGGCTTGACTCCTCCTCATCATCAACATATTCGGTATATCTCACTCATAATAAAGGCCTATAACTAAGGATGGGAAAACGATAAATATATTTATAGCTGGATAGTTTTAAGGAACTTTCTAAGAGAAAGACGAGAGCACATCCTACGACATAAAAAGAAACAACTAAAATCAAGACTAAAAGAAATTAAGTATGTAACAAGCTTCCTTCCAAGCACCTATTGATTTCCCAAGGCAACAAAAATACAATCTAACAAATCAACCACTCCAAAAGAAAAATGTAAAAGAGACAACACTCAAAAAGTCTCACACACAAAAATGACATTTAAATACTCCTATCCAATTAAAATTTAATGAAGTAAAATGTATAGTCTTCAATACCAAATATTGGTTAAAAAACAAGTATTCATTAACACATTAGGACACCAAACACTAAGAACTATAAATCAACACATATCAAACAAATGTAGTAAATTGAGCTGAATGTGTCTTGTATTCCCTCATCCAAAGCAGAAGGTACAAGACCCATAATAGATCCAAAAACAGTTCAACCTGGTAGAACCCATGCATAAAACTAATCACTGTCTTGTCAATCATAACTTGATAAAGACATCACCTTGAAAGCTCAACCAATAATTCATATCAAAGTGCTTGAAAAATAATTATCCAGAGAAAACTTGATGAGAACCCACCTTAAATTCTTGCTAAAGGAATAAGTCTTAATATTGTACACCATAGTTCTAGAATCTAATTCCTTCAACTCAAAATACATCTAAACCATTAACTTCAACTTAAATTAATGACCATGTGAACTTACTCCAATGACACAGTTATCTAGTAGTGCATAATCATTCTTGATGTTCTTGGTCCTAACAAGACCTTCCATGGCTTCTACCATCATTGGAAAACCAGGTTCTTCAAGATCACCTAGTTAGAAATGAAAACTGCATTGGGCTGCGAAAAAGAACCAAGTATTCTCCAACAAAGCACAACATCAAACACATTCAACCAATTGTGATTCAATTGTATTAAGAAAAAGAATTGATCGTCCAAATAGGCATAGCTCACCAAGTAGCAAAAGGCACGCACAAAACCGGTTATCCAAACTCATCGGTCATCACCAATCATTTTGATAAATATCAAATATCACTAGACACTTCAACTATACAATCCAAACCTTCAAAAGTAAGTTCAGCATCTGATTCTGAAGTTCTGAATTTCAGCATCATTCTAACCCTAATTCATTTCTTTAATTCAGAAATACATATAGATCAAAACCAAATACACTCATCAATCCAACAAAATTGACAATCAAAAAAGAACAATCAAGATCACAAACATCACAATTAGCCATCAATTTAATCATCATGCAAAGAATATACTCCAAACTCCAAGTTTTCGATAAATATCTAATATCACTTGATACTTCAACTAAACACTCCAAACCTTCCAAAGTAGTTCATCATCTAATTCCGAAATTCTCAATTTCAGCATCATTCTAACCCTAATTCATTTCTTTAATCTTCAATTCAGAAATACATATAGATCAAAACCAAATACACTAAATTCACAATCAAAAAAGAACAATCAAGATCACAAACAACACAATCAGCAATCAATTTCATCACCATGCAAAAAAAAAAATTACTCCAAATTCCTGTTAAGATAAAATTTAGGGTTTCTTACAAAGAGGAAAAAGAAAAGTTTACCCCCATTGAACGGTAAGAGATTCATAATCCCAATACTCACGAGGTCGATGAACATTAACATCAGCATAAACTCGAGCTTTCGACATCAGACACTTCCCGGCGTCGAAGAACTCGAATTTTCCGACGGCAGCGGAAGAAGAAACAGAGGTGATATTCAAGGTTTTGGAACAAAGAAGAGATGGCCGTTGGATAGGTGGTTGCACCAGCTGCGCACGGAGAGCAAGAAGTGCGCAGAGTAAAGGGAGGCGAACAGAGAAGAGAGAGAAAGAAGGGCTAGTGAGAGAGTGAGTTAGGCCGACAATTTGATATTTCCATGTCATGAGTATAGGATAGCACTATTGACTTGTACTCCTACTGAGTAAAGAGTAGTCATTAAGAAACTTAAAATGGAAAGCGAAATATTCTGTCTGATGATTAACAGAATGACGAATGTTTTTATGTTTTCCAGAAGAAATTTGAATCTATAACATCTTCCTATCTATGCAAAAGTAAATCTCGCTTTGAGCTTGTTGATGATTTATTTGATTAGTTAAAATTATACCCGATTCTTATTTGTCGCCATCCTTTTCATTTTATCGCCACCCCCCTCCTAATAAAATTACGAATTTGCCCCTGATTTGTAAAAATTTACAAATTTGCCATTGAGTTAATAACTTTTTTTTTTTAATTTTTTTTAATTATTTTTATTTATATTATTATTGTTATTATTATTATTATTATTATTATTATTACGGTTATTATTATTACGGTTATTAATAATAATAATAATAATAATACTAATAATAATAATAATAATAATAATAATAATAAAATTAATAATAAAAATAATAATAATAAAAAAAATTAAAAAAAAAAATACCAGTCGCACAAAGCAGTCGCACGTTTTGTGCGACTGGTATTTTTTTTATTATTATTATTAATTTTATTATTATTATTATTATTATTATTATTATTATTATTATTATTATTATTATTATTATTATTATTATTATTACGGTTATTATTATTATTATTACGATTATTATTATTATTATAATGGTTATTATTATTACGGTTATTATTATTAATAATAATAATAATAATAATAAAAAAAAAAAAAAAAAAATTAAAAAAAAAATACCAGTCGCACAAAACGTGCGTCTGACAGTCGCACAAAACGTGCAACTAACAGTCGCACAAACCAATCGCACAAAACGTGCGACTGACAATCGCACAAAACAGTCGCATGTTTTGTGCGACTTGTATTTTTTATTTAAATTTTTTTTATTATTATTAATTTTATTATTATTATTATTATTAATATTGTGGTTGTTATTATTATTATTATTATTAAATTATTATTTTTGTTTTAATTATTATTGTTATAACTGATGTAAGAAAGAAAGTGTAAAATTTTATTACTAAATGAAACCCAAAATACAAATATTGGCTAGATTATAGAAAATAAGAGTTTATAAATTACTCCAATACATAAAACCTTAGCCAAAACAAATTTTTTTGGGATGATGCAAAACTAATGCCCAAGACTCCTTTTATAAGGAGAAGAATAACAAGCCTTTGTTATTCTTCCGATGTGAGATAATGATAAACATTAATCTTCCAATGTGGGATAATGAAAAACATTAATCTTCCAATGTGGGATAATGACAAACATCAATCTTCCAATGTAAGGTTATGTCTTGAATCCCACATTGGAAGATTGATGTTTGTCATTATCCCACATTGAAAGATTAATGTTTTTTATTATCCTACATTGGAAGATTAATATTTATCATTATCCCACATTGGAAGATTAATGTTTATCATTATCCCACATCGGAAGAATAACAAAGGCTTGTTATTCTTCTCCTTATAAAAGGAGTCTTGGGCATTAGTTTTGCATCATCCCAAAAAAATCTGTTTTGGCTAAGGTTTATGTATTAGAGTAATTTATAAACTCTTATTTTCTATAATTTAGCCAATATTTGTATTTTGGATTTCCTCTAGTAATAAAATTTTTCTCTCCTCTGCCTGTGGACTTAGTCAACACATTGTTGGTGAACCACGTAAATTCTATGTGTTTTGTGTTTGTCAATTTTTATGCTTTCTTTCTTACATCAGTTATAACAATAATAATTAAAAACAAAAATAATAATTTAATAATAATAATAATAACAACAACAATATTAATAATAATAATAATAATAATAATAAAATTAATAATAATAACCGTAATAATAATAATAATAATAATAAAATTAATAATAATAAAAAAAAAAATACCAGTCGCACAAAACGTGCGACTGCTTTGTGCGACTGTCAGTTGCACGTTTTGTGCGACTGGTATTTTTTTTTTTAATTTTTTTTTATTATTATTATTTTTATTATTAATTTTATTATTATTATTATTATTATTATTAGTATTATTATTATTATTATTATTATTAATAACCGTAATAATAATAACCGTTATAATAATAATAATAACCATAATAATAATAATAATAATAATAATAATAATAATAATAATAATAATAATAATAACTATGATAATAATAATAACAATAAAAATATAAATAAAAATAATTAAAAAAAATTTTAAAAAAATGAAAATGAAAAGTTATTAACTCAATGGCAAATTTGTAAATTTTTAAGATCAGGGGCAAATTCATAATTTCATTAGGAGGGGGGTGGCGATAAAATGAGAAGGGTGGCGACAAATAATAATGCCCAAATTATATGCTGATATATTAGTTTTGTTAAAAAGATATTTGGCAAAATTATTTGTTTATTGTTGGTTATTTTTTAAAGAGAAAAACAAATAAAAAGTTTAGTCAAAGAAGAAAACTATTATGAGTATAATATTTTTTTTGTTTTCATTAAAATATTAGCTTTTTCATCTGTCTTAAAGGGCGATATCAAATGGATTTGTTGGTTATTTGACTAATTAAATATCACAAGATAATTAAAAGGCCAAAAGCTAACGAAAGAATCAATAATACAGTTGATTTTCAAATAATTTTGTGTTAAAAGTAAAATGTAAAAGTCATTAAGAGCATATGATTTAACAATGATCAAGATGGTGTTTGGTATTTAGCTTTTCAGCTATAATTTTTTGAGAGACTGTTTTTTTGAGAGACTGTTAAAAGTAAAACGTAATAGTCATTAAGAATCAAGCCAAGCCCATTAAAGATTAATACCTATTTACCGTATTTTTAATGTCTACTTACATTATTCTTAATGCTTACTTACCGTATTCTTAATGTCTATTTTCAATATCTTAAATGTCTACTTACACCAATCTTAATACCTACTTACAATATTTTAAAAATTATACAATGAATTGGCCCAAAAGATGATCACTCAAAGAGATGTCTACTTATTTATATTGCAGTTGGTTCTACTTATTTATTTTATTTATACGCACTTAATTTATTTTTCCTGTGTAGTTACGTCTCTTTATCTTTCTCGAGCCGAGGGACTTCTTTTACCGTGCTATCTTTTACGGATATAAGTTGCCGTCGTCGTTCCCTCCCCAAACCCTGTCCATAGTTCTTCTATGAACGGTGATAATAATGATGATGATGACTTAAAGAGATCGTCTCTCACAAAAAGTTGTGTTACCTTTTAAGGTTAGCTTTTAGCTTTTTTAACCATATTGAATTCTTGGTTGCGTTAAGCTATTTTTGTGTTTTGTAAAACAATTTATGACAAGTAATTTTTATTAAAATATTGCTCTGCATCAAGCTTGAGAAGCTGCACAATAACAGCATTTTCAATAATCTTTATTAGCTTATCATGACAAAAACATATCTACCTTTTTCAAATATAAATATTACATCAATTTCCATCCTAATGTATATTTCGACAAAGGCTATTAAATAAGTTAAATGTGCAAGTTATGAGCTGGATATTTCATATATATATATATATATATATATATATATATATATATATATATATATATATATATATATATATATATATATATATATATATATATATATATATAAGGGGAAAATGAAATTAATCCTTGTAAGTGGTGAAAATTGAATTATTGTCATAAGTGTGAAAGACAAAATCCTCAATCATTAAACTAATTTACGATTCTCAATTCTAATATAGACTAAATACACACTAATTTTATTGTGCACCACTTCTCACTATCTACTCAACCAATTCACACTCTTCAAACTCAGACTTCATCAACCCACACTCATTACACTCCATTCCACTAGCCCACTAGTACATTAAGATTGGTTCATATTATTTTAGTATGCACTAAGATTGAACTTAAATTTATCCACTGACAATATGATGAGATTTGGTGTTTTTGTTAAAATATTATCTAAATATAGTTTAGTTTTTTTAAAATGCTCTATGTGATTTTTTATTTAGGTTTGGTTTTGGTTTTGTTCTTTGTAAAGGGGCTTAGAATTGATTTCAATTAGTCATCGATGCCAAAGGAATGAGAAGAGGAGGGTTGTTAGATGTAGTTTTATTAAAATTAAATGCTACAACATTTCCTGTGTTAGAATTTAGAAATTTATGACATATTCTATAAGTATAGTCGGACATAAAAGAATTATATCTAATGATTTTAAGTGTTTTAGAAATCAAAATGCACAAAATCAAATTAAAGAAACAGTAGTTGTCGTGAGGTACATAAAAGAATTATATCTAATGATTTCATGAAGATTGTTAAAATCAAAGCTTTGTTTCCTGATGCTTTGTGTTATCACGTCAATGAGTGTTTTTTCATATTGTAACTAATTAATTATCAATTACAATGATGAAGTAATAGTATTTGTAACTTGCAATTTATTCTATAAATTAAGGATTGTATGAAAATTCAGATATATGCATTTTTTCATGCAAAACTATATTCTCTGTATTTCAGAATTCTTGTCTTGTATTTCTTTTATGCTTGGACATATAAAAAATTTTGAGGGTGTTTGGCAAATAGCTGATAGCTGATTATAGTGGCTGATTTGACCAGCTCATTTTATTAACTGGTTTGAACAGCTGATTTTGAACTCGCTGCTATAACCAGCTTGTTCAAAAACAACTTATTCGTATCAATAAGTTGCTTCAACTAGCTAATTCACCAAATACTAGCATTAGTTGGTTTGACCACCCAACTCTCTATATAAATCAAAATAAGCTAAAATTGCTCAATAAAGCTAATTTACCAAACAACCCCTTTATAAACTCTATATATAGTTCTGGTTTTAATCATCTTCTACTAACACATAACTATTTAGATTAATCACTTTGTACTAAGTATTTAACGTGATTTATTGTAACTCCTTGTAGAATTTCTTTATTAAAACCCCAAGTAACCTTCATGGAGGAAGTTCATAAAAGGAAAGTTTGTAATCGCTTTCAATCAGCTAAGAAAATTTTTGAGCGACTTAAGTGTCGCAATTCAATCTCCACAATGTTCATTAATTGGCATTTATCCTAAGCAAGAAGTTTGTTCGTTGCCATACACAAAGGCATTTAAAATATAATCTTGTAATTTGCAGTGTATTTTCATTGTATTATATTTCTATTAATCTGATCTTTGTGATAAAATCTAAAATATGACAAGTGCTAAAGACTGAACCGATATAGATCCAAACTCGTTTTGACCCGTAATCGAACCGACATGAATCAAATCTATAGATTATCCGATAAAACACAAACCCGATTCTGTGCGGAGTTAATAAAAAAACCCAATTGAGTAACTGAATTTTACGATCTCATATAGTTATATTATAACAATACAAGAGGCTAACTGATACCAAAAAATTTAAATGCGTAAAACGAAATTGTAAGAATAGCATACCATAATATAAATTATAAAATATTTCTTAAACTATAATGTTGATCCATAAGACCGAATGATCATTTATCATAATATAGTAGAATATCTTAAAATCTAAAAAAGGATTGCATGCATATCACCAAAAGTATCGAATATTTCACCACGTATCATAATATAGTTTAAACTATTTCTTAAAATCTCAAAAATGATCACATGCATATCATAATATGAATTATCAATTATGGTAAAATATTATCCCTTAATGCTTGAATTCCATGCTATATAATCAAGCATGAATTACACCAAAATAGAGATGTATAATAGAACGTCAATTGTTGTTTCTAATGTTGGTCCACAAGCACCGACCGAATCACCACGTATATAAGTATGGAATTAAAATTTGTTTTCTTATTACTTTTGTTATGAATTATGTGACTTGAGAGCACATTTAATGAGTGCATTCATGTATGACTCTTGGGTTTGGAATCTAATGGGTGTGATAATGTGGGAGATTAAGTTGTTAACTTAATGATTGTAGTGTTTAAGTGTGATTTATTATGGAAGAGTATTCATGAGAATTATTGGTGTTAATGATGATTAATGAAGAAGTGCAAAGGGCTTTGATAGATGCTTGCTCGAACAGAATTCTGACTGAGGAAGCCTGATGGTCGCTCGACCGAGCGAGTTTTCTTGGTTGGTCGAGCGGTCAGACAGAATGCATCCAGAAGGTGTCTGTAGCTCGCTCGACCGAGCGAGCTCTCTATTCCGGTCGAGCGGATTCTCTGAGATGTGCCTAAGATGTTGTTTTTCGACCTTTCAAGTTCTTGTTGATGTTACATATCATTCATTATTCAATATTAATCTTGTATTCAGTGAGCAATTGACATTAATGTACTTAGTACAATATATAGAGCTCTCATACTCACTCAAAATCAAATCAAACACAACCCCTAAGCCAAACACATAGCCTTTTGCTTTTATCTCTTACACAATTGTAATACTACATTTGTACGAGTATTTTATACTCCATTGATATAATATCAACAGAAACTACACACGACAGAAGACATAGCCATCATTGGGTGAACCTCCTTAAATCTTTGTGTCTCTTTGCTTGGTTTACATTATCAAACATCGTTTTGTTCATTGTTATTTGTATCGCTCATCCAAATTCTTAACATCGTAATAATTTTGGCAAATATTTTAACTTTTAAGGTGTACGGTAGAGAATGCAATTTTGTGATGTAAAAAATGTACAACACATGACATCAAATGTTTACTTACGTGAATGACACAATGGAGATATATAAACCTTCATATGCATTACATTACATAAGTTCTAAGTAACATAATGAAGATAAATATCTACTGGAAATACTTTTTATGTGATGAAGATTTCACGTCACTAAAATAGTGGGTTGTGGTGATCTTGCATATAATGTTTGGTGGATATCCTTTTAATACCATATTGTTTTCGGAAGAGTGAACCTCATTAAATGTATGTAAGTCAACGCTAATTACCCGTGGGTTTATAGGCTCAAGCCGATAAGTGCCTTTTGGGTATGTTGACACAAGTAGGCCAACATAGTTTTAAAGCCGAAGGTGATTCTTAGATTTAATGTGACTCATATGTGAGGAAGAGTGTTGAAAATACTTCACAAGTGAGGAAAATATCACATCACTAAAATAGTAAATTGTGGATTTGCATATAAAGCTTGATGGGTAATCCACTTAATACCATATGGTGTTGGGAAGAGTGAACCTCATCAACTGTGTATGCAAGTCAACACTTATTACTCGTGAATTTGTGGGCTCAAATCCACGAGTGGCAGTAGATATGTACACACGAGTGGGCCACATGGTGATTACGTGATAAAGTGTCAAGCTCTAACAATTTCTCTTCATATGTCTTAGTTTGATATATACTAATAAAATAATACCAATAAGCATCTTATGTTATTTGGTATAATTTTATCCAATAAATACTTAATATGTGACATAAGCATACATATTATCAAAGTTGATTTCTAATAAATGCTATGATCAGCTAAAAGGATTGAATATATTTTATCTATACTAGTTGTTGCGCAGCCCCAAAAAATCGTATCAAGTTTTAAAATGTACTCTATCCTATTCAGCTTATGTGTCCCATTTCATTTTATGGTCAAGTCACCTTAATTGTTCCATTTCTATTTTTGGTATGAGTTTTTGACTTTTATGCTCTTAATAGCTTTATCCTATCTTCAATTATACCCTCCATTACCCATACTAATTTTCCTCCCTTACATTAAAAACCCGTAATATCACTCTCTTTCCTACCCTTAGGGTCCCACTTTTGACTCTCCTTAAAATCCGTGAAAAGTTAAATGAGACTCTTAAGGTGAATAGAAGGGAGTATTATTTATAATATAAGGATACTTATTTCATAAAAAAACAAAAATTAATATAATCATTGAATAGCTAAACATAAAGTATTTAATCTAAATATACCGCAGAATATGATGAACAACCATGTGTTTTTTGGTTTACAACATGAACAAAAATGGTCTTAAATTAGTAAGAAATAAAGGTATACGATAGATGTTTGTAAAGTTTACCTGTGCAAAATTTGAGGTTAAAAAGTCAAAATAAATAAGCACAAATGCAGAAAACAGTACTTCAGTATGACTGCAAAATAGCAACAATACAACATCGAAGGTAAAAGCACAACACCATCGCTATATAAGTAAAATAGCAGCACATAACCAACATTAATAGCCTAGACACAACCAAAATAAACATTAATATTGCTTCCCTAAGTACCCAAAATATTCAAATACATAATATCTAGCACTACTATGTTAAAAGCACTACAAATAAATATTAAAATAGCCATGGAAAAATGGTGAGGGGAAAGGTTGGTCGCCAGTGGCGACGGCAAGGCGAGGACCATATTAGTCGCCAATTGGAAAAGTAGTCTGGCGACTGGAAACCTAGTCGCCAATATGAAATTAATTTTTTTTTATTTTAATCGTTTGCGACGGGTACTAGTAATCGCCATGTGGTCGCCAAAAAGACAATAATTTTATTTTTTTTTAATTTAATTGTTGGCGACGAGGATCTTAATCGCCATCTCGTCGCTAATTTTTTTGTTTTATATTTTAATTTTTTTTTAAAATATAGGCGACGATTAGTTTGGAAGCTCTTTGGTCGCCACCAGTTTTTCCATATTTTGGAATTTGAATTTGAAAAATGGCGATGAGTTTGTAATCGCCGTGTTGTCGCCATATTTTGTATGAATAAGACGCAGAATTGTTGTGCATTGTATATTTCGAAAATCAAAGAATTAGAAGAAGTTAGTGATTTTCTTATTATGTAGCTTCTTTTTTATCTTTACATGAGTTGTTTTATTTATTTTTATTGTCATTAATTTGATTTAATTTGATTATTTAATTAGTACATATTTTATTTCCTTTGTTATTTACATGATTTTTTATATATTTTTATTTGCTTTAATAATTGTTATTAGAATAATTATATTATTATCATATATTTTTATTTTCATGAATTATTTTATATATTTTTATTGTCATTAACTTACTTTATTAATCAGTTGAATAATTATATTATTATATTATATATAGGTGTTAAAAATGAATGTTAGGCAAGAAAGAAGTTGGATGTACAACCGACGAAAAAAGGAAAAGTTTAGTTTAAGATTTATGAGAGGGTCGGAAGAGTTTTTAGATTTTGCTCGTACAAATAGCATGAGTTCTGTGATTAGATGTCCTTGTAAAAAGTGTAAAAATTGTTTTTATAAGGAACCAGATGAATAAGAGAACATCTAATGAGAAAGGAGGTTTGTTGAAAATTACTATGAGTGGGAATATCATCAAAACACAGAGATAGGAACAACATCTGATGTTATAGCGGTAGTGGGAGAGCAATCGTCAAACAATCCAAATCCATACTCACAGATGGTGCATGATGCAATAGCTAGTGTATTTCCAGACACTTACCATCTGTTTCTTCCCTCCCAGTATGATGTAGTATCAGTAGATAATGAACCACTGATAGATGTTGACGAATATCCAAACCCTCAGTGTCGACAGTTCTTTGAAATGTTAAATTCTGTAAATAATCCTTTATTTGAAGGTTGTAAAAATCACATCAAAATGTCTATTATTGGTCGACTTACAAACCTGAAGACAGACCATCGTCTCACTGAAAGGTGTTACGACGATATATGTGCTATTGTGAATGAAGTGTTACCAGAAGATAATACGATGGTAAACAACTTCTATGAAACGAAAAAACAAATAGCTGCCCTTGGATTACCCGTTGAGATGATAGATTGTTGTCCTAACGGATGTATGATATATTGGGAATAATGCGAATGCAACTTGATGTTATATTTGTGAAACTTCTAGATGGAGAAGAAACAATAAGGTGATAAGGTTTCGCGGAAACAATTTCATTATTTCTTTCTGGGCCCCAGATTACAAAGATTGTATGCTTCAGAGGCAACAACTAGGCATATGAGGTGGCATGCAGAGCACCGCACTGAAGATGGAGAGATGATACATCCGTCCGATGCTGAAGCGTGGTTGACATTTAACGACATGCATCCAGACTTTGCAATGGAGACTCAAAACGTGCGGCTTAGTCTGTGTACAGATGGTTTTAACCCCTTTGGATGTTTGGGTCCACAGTATTCATCGTGGCCTGTCATTGTCACACATACAATCTTCCGCCATGGATGTGCATGAAGAAGCCGTATATGTTCTTGACCGTGATTGTCCCTGGGCCGAGTAATCCAAAGCACAACATTGACTTATATCTTCAACCACTAATACAAGAGCTGAATATGTTGTGGGAGGAGGAGATTTGTACATTTGATGTGTCAAGAAAGGAGAATTTCCAACTGCGAGCAGCTTTAATGAGGACGATCAATGACTTTGCAGCTTATTCGATGTTGTCCGGGTGGAGTACTGCGGACCGATATGCTTGCCCTTACTGCATGAATGATTCACAAGCCTTCTACCTTACGCATAGCAAGAAGATGTGTTGGTTTGACTGTCATAGAAGGTTTTTAGATAGAAGTCATCCCTATAGGAGAAATAGAACAAAATTCAGATCAGGCCTTGTTGAGAAAAGAGATTCACCTATTATTCGGACTGGACATGAATTGCTTAATGAATTAGACCAGTTTGGTTTCTTGAGAGTCCATGAAGAAGATGCATCGGAACATAATAAAGAGGTTAGTAAGTACTCTGCTGGATGGAAGAATAGGAACATATTTTGAGATTTGCCATATTGGAAAACTAACATGATTCGACATAATTTGAATGTTATGCACATAGAGAAGAATGTTTTTGATAACATTTTCAACACTTTGTTGTGTGTGCCAAGTAAAACAAAGGATCACATCAAGGGTAGGCACGATCTGCGTGAACTTGGAATACGTTCAGAATTGCATCCTATAGGTCCGTGTACTCTCAAACCTTTATAGAATTAATAATTAATAGTAATTCATGTAACATGTTATTATGATTATATACAGGTACGTCTATTCCTAAATCTTCCTATACATTAAATGAACAACAAATATGTGCTTTGCTTCAATGGATGAAAAATATTAGATTTCCCGATGGTTATGTGTCCAATATGGCAAGGAATATTGACATGGCCAAGCATCAATTGTTCGGCATGAAAAGTCATGACTGTCATGTTTTCATGCAACGCTTAATTCCAATTGCATTCAGAGAATTGCTACCGGTGAAGGATTGTGAAGCTCTTACCGAGTTGAGCTTATATTTTAGAAGTATGACAACCACAAAGCTATGTGTGGAGGATTTGAGGAAGATGGAAGCAGATATTCCGGTTCATTCTTTGATAGCATGGAACACCTTCCTATCCATTTGGCATATGAGGCAAGGATTGCAGGACCGTTACAATACAGATGCATGTATCCATTTGAGAGGTATATAAAACATATTCAGCTCTTGTATTAGTGGTTGAAGATATAAGTCAATGTTGTGCTTTGGATTACTCGGCCCAGGGACAATAACGGTCAAGAACATATACGGCTTCTTCATGCACATCTATAGCGGAAGATTGTATGGTGTGACAATGACAGGTCACGATGAATACTGTTGACCCGAACTTCCAAAGGGGTTAAAACCATCTGTACATAGACCAAGCCGCACGTTTCAAGTCTCCATTGCAAAGTCTGGATGCATGTCGTTAAATGTCAACCACGCTTCAGCATCGGACGTATGTATCATCTCTCCATCTTTAGTGCGGTGCTCTGCATGCCACCTCATATGCCTAGCTGTTGCCTCTAAAGCATACAATCTTAGTAATCTGGGCCCAGGGGGAAATAATGAAATTGTTTCTGCGAAACCTTATCACCTTTACTGTTTCTTCTCCATCTAGATGTTTCACAAATATAACAGCAAGTTGCATTCGCATTATTCCCCGAATATATCATACATCCGTTAGGACAACAATCTATCATCTCAACGGGTAATCCAAGGGCAGCTATTTGTTTTTTCGTTTCATAGAAGTTGTTTACCATCGTATTATCTTCTGGTAACACTTCATTCACAATAGCACATATATCGTCGTAACACCTTTCAGTGAGACGATGGTCTGTCTTCAGGTTTGTAAGTCGACCAATAATAGACATTTTGATGTGATTTTTACAACCTTCAAATAAATGATTATTTACAGAATTTAACATTTCAAAGAACTGTCGACACTGAGGGTTTGGATATTCGTCAACATCTACCAGTGGTTCATTATCTACTGATACTACATCATACTAGGAGGGAAGAAACAGATGGTAAGTGTCTGGAAATACACTAGCTATTGCATCATGCACCATCTGTGAGTATGGATTTGGATTGTTTGACGATTGCTCTCCCACTACCGCTACAACATCAGATGTTGTTCCTATCTCTGTGTTTTGATGATATTCCCACTCATAGTAATTTTCAACAAACCTCCCTTCTCATTAGATGTTCTCTTATTCATCTGGTTCCTTATAAAAACAATTTTTACACTTTTTACAAGGACATCTAATCACAGAACTCATGCTATTTGTACGAGCAAAATCTAAAAACTCTTCCAACCCTCTCATAAATCTTAAACTAAACTTTTCATTTTTTCGTCGGTTGTACATCCAACTTCTTTCTTGCCTAACATTCATTTTTAACACCTATATATAATATAATAATATAATTATTCAACTGATTAGTAAAGTAAGTTAATGACAATAAAAATATATAAAATAATTTATGAAAATAATAATATATGATAATAATATAATTATTCTAATAACAATTATTAAAGCAAATTAAAATAATAAAAATATATAAAAAAAATCATGGAAATAACAAAGGAAATAAAATATGTACTAATTAAATAATCAAATTAAATCAAATTAATTACAATAAAAATTAAATATAAATAATAAAAATAAATAAAACAACTCATGTAAAGATGAAAAAGAAGCTACATAATAAGAAAATCACTAACCTCTACTAATTCTTTGGTTTCCGAAATATACATAAAAAATATGGCGACAACACAGCGATTACAAACCCATCACCATTTTTCAAATTCAAATTCAAAAATACGGAAAAACTGGTGGTGACCAAAGAGCTTCCAAACTAACCGTCGCCTATATTTAAAAAAATTTAAAATATAAAACAAAAAAATTAGCGTCGAGATGGCGATTAAGATCCTCGTCGCCAACAATTAAATAAAAAAAATAAAATTACTGTGTTTTTGGCGACCACATGGCGACCACTAGTACCCGTCGCAAATGATTAAAATGAAAAAAAAATAATGTCGTATTGGTGACTAATTGGCGACTAGGTTTCCCGTCGCTAGACTACTTTTCCAATTGGCGATTAATATGGTCCTCGCCTTGCCGTCGCCACTGACGACCAACCTTTCCCCTCGCCATTTTTCCATGGCTATTTCAATATTTATTTGTAGTGCTTTTAACATAGTAGTGCTAGATATTATGTATTTGAATATTTTGGGTACTTAGGGAAGCAATATTAATGCTTATTTTGGTTGTGTCCAGGCTATTAATGTTGGTTGTGTCCAGAAGATGTGTGTACATCTTGCAGCAATATAATGTCAGATGCAGCTAACAAAGGTGACACAGGTTTAGATCTAGTTGGATAACATACTCAATTTGTAAAGCTTAGGAAGATCATACCTGTCAGTGATTAATATCTTCTTCTAAACTTTAGAGCTTCAGAGAACTTGGGCAATATTTTGAAGTGTTATGTGAAGAATGGAAATGGGAAACACTATTAAGTAAACTTAAAAGTAAAATATAAAGTAGGTGTACATTCACATGTGCAACAAAAATCTGTGTTGGTGTCCGAAAAACCAGCACATAATAGTGCAACTGTTGTGAACAATAGTTTATTTCCAACAACAGTGCATTCCTTTAACTTGGTGAAAAGTACTTATGCTATATTTTATGGGTACTACAAGCAATTTGTTGGATTTCATAAAGATTTTATAGTACACTTACCCATAACCAATAGTACAAATTATATTAAGACTTTTCTCATCTGAATAGATAGCTCAATCTTGTGTTAGTCCTAAATTTTTCAGAGAATCATATGTACTGCAGATAACTTTCTCTTCTAGAGACTTGCTATGTTTTATCTCATCATGAGATTAAGAAAGAACTGGCATACCCCCGAAACTCGCCCTTATACTTTAATCACTTAATGATAATACAAATAATCAGCGTTCATCAGGTCAGGAAACTACGCTGAAAACTCAATAAGTAGTAGTGTAACAATACCATACAAGGAAATCTTTTAGTAATGAGTGGAAAGAGGGCAACTGAGCTCCGATTACGAAATGCTAACTTAGAATTTACCTTTTGACATGGAGACATTCTTAAAGATAGGAGAAAAATTATAAGTTCAATTTTTATGGTTCTCTCTTTACCTCATCCTACCCATAATCGAAAAATAAATACACCCAAACAAATGAAACAATAAAATTAATAGAAGGTTGTACATTCTGTGTAGCGATGTCAATTGATAAGACCCACCACTAAGAACAAAAAGGAAATGTGCACAACTGCCAGATTGGAAAGGCAATTCCAAAAACTTGTGTAAAAATGGAATGAAAACAAAATTTGTGACCCACTTTACATCTGTTTCCTATAGTAGTTTTGAACTATGATACTTAGTTACCTTTTTATTAAAATGTAGGTATTCATATGCATTTTAGGTTGCTCCTTCAAGAGTTATTTGTATCCCAAACATGCTCAGCAGATATTTGGCGATAGGACACCCACATCGCATCACATTGTTACCTCAACACCATGACTATTATGGAAACCACGTTTTTGTACTAAAACATAAACTCTCCAATGAACTTTCATGAATTAATGAATCTCACAATTAGAGATGCAGAATCCCTACTTAGGGGACAGTATAAAAAGTTACTTTGAAGAACATCATACCATCTAATAGCTCACATTCAGCATATAATCTAAGGTCACTAAACATCTAATTGCTAACTTTACCTACCTAAGTCCTAACACAGTCCAAAACCACAAGTAAAAAACATTAACAAAATTCTACACAACAAAAATGCATTCAGTCCATCAAATTACAAAAAATACTTCTACCCAGAATATCTTTTAGAGAGATTTTTATACTCCTCACACTTTAAATTTCTCAATTTTTGAAATAAAAAATATCACTTCCAGCTTCCACTGTCAAGATAATACACTCTTGTCAAACGCAAACCCCTAAATGTTAAAAGCACAAGAAAATATTAATCCCAGCTTCCACAATTTAGTGGCCTTGTATCAAAACCAAATCCCTAAATATAAAGAAAATCTTGGAAAAATCTTGACCAGATTAAACAAGGGTACCCAATCAAACTGTACATTAACATCAATAAAGCAGAAAAAATGCAGCGTCTCGACAAAAATAAAGTGAACTCTAAATCAATTGAAAAATATACGATACAATTATAATAATACAAGCAATCAACAATCACCGTAGAAAAATTTAGATGGTAAAATAGTGGATGCATTTATTTGGAGAGGAAGATGAGTAAATATGTAGAATGGATATTCTTATTCATTGCAAAAAATTGATTACATCAATGGGTATTTATAGTGATGAGTTTGGTTACAAGTTAATTAAAATACCTTAGATATTTTTATTTTTTAATTACTTTTTTTATGATCTTCTATTATATTATCTTAGATATTTTTATTTTTCAATTCTTTAGTTTAGATATTTTTATATTTAATTAAAATCCTAAAATTTTCTAGATTATTTTAACACTCCCCTAATCTGAAAAATCTTAAACTCTGAGTTGTCTTCTGAACTCGATAAATCTATCAGTTGATATGGGTTTTGTGAAAATTGATGCGAGTTGCTCTCCTGTCTTGCAGAATTGTAGTTCGATCTCTTTTTTGTCTACTAACTCACGAATGTAATGATGTCGTATCTCGATGTGTTTTGATCTGCTATGAAACACTCGATTCTTCGTCATTGCTATTGTTGACATGTTGTCGCAGAACATTGTAGTTGATGTCTCTTACTTATGTTGTAGATCGATTAATATCCTTTTGAGCCAGACTGCTTCACATGCTGCACTTGTTGCTGCAATGTACTCTGCTTCTGCTGATAATAAAGCTACTGTCGCCTGTTTTTTTGATGACCATGAGACCACTTTGTTTTCAAGCTAAAATACGTATCCGCTTGTACTTTTTCTATCATCCACGCTTCCAGCCCAGTCGCTATCGGTGTATCCTGTGAGCTTGAAATCTTTTTCATTTTCGTACATGATCCCATAGCTTTTCATTCCCTTAATGTATCTGAGAATCCTCTTTGCTGCTGTTAGATGATCCTTGCTCGGTTCACTCATGAACCTGGATACGATGCTGACAGCGTTGACTATATCTGGTCTTGTATGTGTGAGATAAATGAGAGAACCGACCAAGCTTTGATACATTGCTCCGTCGACTTTTGGTTTGCCATCGTACTTTGATAACTTCTCATTGATTGCCATTGGTGTAGCCAACGGTTTACATTCACCCATGTTAAATTTCTTGAGAAGGTCTTCTGTATATTTCTCTTGTGATAGAAATATTCTTCCTGGGCTTTGTTTGATTTGTATGCCAAGGAAGTATTTCATTGTAACAAGGTCTGTCATCTCGTACTCCTTCATCATAGCCTTTTTAAATTCTTCAATGATCGTTGGATGTGTGCCTGTATAGATTAGATCATCGGTACAGACATAAAATGAGAAAGTTGTTACCTTGTGTCTTGATGTATAGTGAAGGTTCACTCGGACTCTTGATGAAACCATGCTGGAGAAGATAATTGTCGATGTTGCTGTTCCACGCTCGGGGTGCTTGTTTGAGTCCGTACAGAGCTTTTCGAAGGCGGTATACTTTGTCTTCTTGGACTTTGATGACGTATCCTTGCGGTTGCTCGACGTACACTTCTTCTTCGAGTTCTCCATTTAGAAATGCTGATTTGACATCGAACTGAAAGACTGGTAGCTGATGTTGTGCTGCTAATGCCAGGATTATTCTGATTGTCTCCATGCGGACAACTGGTGCATATGTTTCGTTGAAGACGATTCCTGGTTGTTGCGCATATCCCTTTGCTACAAGCCTTGCTTTGTACTTGTTGATGGAGCCATCATCCTTATGTTTCACCTTGTAGACCCACATGAATCCGATAACTTTCTTGTCTTGTGGTTTTTCTACAAGTTCCCATGTGTGATTCTCCTCGATCATTTTGATTTCTTCGTTCATAGCCTCAATCCATGTTTCTTCTTGTGTTGCTTCTTGAAATGTTTGTGGCTCACTAGAGAAAAGAGCCATCATTGCTTAGTCACAATGGTAATCTTGTAACCATGATGGCGGTTGCCGATCTCGTGTTGATCTTCGGGCTTCTTGATGTTGAGGAGTTGAACGTGATGTTTGGCTTCTTGAGCTTGGGGATGATCTTGTACTTCCAGGTATATTTGGACTCGGAGATGATGGGGTTGTTGGTTGGTCTGCTCCGTCTTCTTCACTTGGATCTCTTGGGAGAGTATCTCTTTCGCAAGCTTCAAAATCTTTTTCTTTCCTCGTCCATTCGGCTGCTTCGTTGAAAACTACGTCTCTAGAGATGATTAATTGTTTAGATACATGCTTGTAAAGGCGATATCCTTTTGTTTCGTGACTGTAACCAATGAATATGCATTTTTCTCCCTTCTCATCGAGCTTTTCCCGATTCTCCTTCGAGATGTGGGAATAAGCTAAGCATCCAAACACTTTGAGGTGCTCTACTCTTGGCAATCTCTTGTGCCAAGCTTCATACGGTGTTAAATCCTTAACTGCTTTTGTGGAAGATCTATTAAGGATATATACTGTCCTGTGAACAGCTTCGGCCCAATATCTTTTGGGTAGATGTTTACCCTGCATCATGCTGCGGGCCATCTCTACTATAGTGCAGTTTTTCCTTTCTGCGGTTGAGGTGTACGTTTTGCTGTAAGTTCTCTTTAATTGCATGCTTTTTACAGAAGCCGTTGAATTCGTTGCTAGTAAAATTCTCCGCCACGATCCATTCTAAGAATCTTAAGAGAATGCCCACTTTGATTTTTTGTGAGAGCTTTGAATTGCATGAAGTGGGAAAAAGCTTCTGATTTTTTCTCCAGGAAATATACCCGCATCATACGGGAATAGTTATCTACGAACAAAAGAAAATATCTTTTTCCGCCAAGAGACGGATTCTTGGTAGGACCCCAAAAATTTGCATGAACAAGCTCTAGAGGAACCTTGGCCCTCCAAGATGCGGTAGGAAATGACAATCTGTGCATCTTGCCATATATACAGCCTTCGCAAAAATTTTTTTTATTTTTTATTGATGGTATTCTAATTACCATTTCTTTTTTTTAATAGTTTTAGACTGTTAAAATTTAGATGCCCGAATCTTAAATGCCATAAGATGGATTCATCGTTTATTGAGCTTAAAGCGATTTTTTCTTCAAATGACATTTTTAATGAGAATATTTTGTTATGAGCCATTTCGACAATTTTTATTATCTAACCCTTATTTTTATCATAAATTTGACATTTGTTATTCTCAAATTTAACCATATATCCTTTTTTGATTAATTGGCCTACACTTAATAAATTTTGTGCAAGTCCGGGAACATAAAAAACTTCATGAATTAATTTTGATGAGCCATTTTTTGTTTTAACGGCGATTGTCCTTTTCCGACGACATCTTCCTTTTTATCGTCGCTAAGTGTGATGTGTGTTTTAACATTTTCGTCAAGAGTGACAAAATAATTTTTATTGTTAGTCATGTGATTTGAACAACCACTATCAATATACCATATGTCACTTACTTTTCCTTGTACATTTAATCCAGTGTAAAGTATTTGTTTTCCAGAATTATTGTTTTCAGAATAGTTTGCTCCTTTTTTTTGTCGATAGCAACAATCTTTTTCGAGGTGAGTGTGTTTTTTACACCTTTTACATTTATACCGATAATCATTAGTATTGTGGTTAGTTTTCTTACATAATTTACAATAAAGGTCAGTTTGATTATTTAATCGACTCCTTTGAATTTTAAATTTTCCTCTCCTCTTGCTACAATTAGTTGATGTTTGTCCTTTTTCATAATTTTTACAATAACTATTTTTATTTTCACCATTAGAAAATTTTAATTTAGCTTTAAAAGCTTGTTCTAGTGGTTCTTCGTTAAGTCTTTTTAATCTATCTTCATGTGCAAGTAGTGATCTCATTAGTTTGGGTATACTTAATTGAAATGAATTTTTCTTGTTAATCTCTTCTATTGTCGTGACAATAATGTTATATTTTTGTGAGAGACTCCTTAGTATTTTTCGAATCACATTTTCATCTTCTATTTTACCACCATTTGATCTTATTTGATAGACTATATTAATGACTCTGTCAAAAAATGAATGTATTATTCATTTTTTGCCATTAATAAATTATCAAATTCTCACCATAGTGATTGGAGTTTAAAAAGAATTAGCTCTTCGGATCCTCTGTATTTTGTCTCCAGAATTCTCCAAGCCTCCGTAGCTGTTTTTGCGGGCATGATCGTTGTAAGTATTGTCTCGTCGACTTCACGATATAATAGGGATAGAGCATAGTTATCCCTTATCCTATATTATTTATATTGTTTTATTTTTGTTTCATTCCAAGATGACCCCTTAGTGTCATCTTTGGGTGGTTGCTCATAACTTTTTGTACTAATTCCCATAAATCTTAGGATATAAATATTGATCTCATATTTTTCTCCTTTAAATGTGGGAACTCAAGTTAATTAATGGTTGAGGTCATTTTTTTTATTTTGTGGTTAGAGGTTTATTTTATTGTGGAGTATATTGATTAATGTGTTTAAGTTGTTGTTTGGAGCTCTTGATACCAAATATAGAAAAATTTTAAGATGGTAAAATAGTAAATAGATTTATTTGGGGAGGAAAATGAGTAAATATGTAGAATGATTAGTTTAATTACAAATTAATATTTTTATTTTTTAATTCTTTAATTTAGATATTTTTATGTTTAATTAAAATCCAAGATTATTCTAGATTATTTTAACAATCACATCCTAAAAATGAGATGTGATCAACGAAATCCCAGCATTCAAACTGTGATCAACGAAATCTGATCATTCAAACCCAAAAAATCAAAACACAAATAATACAAAAGCCAAAAATAAAAAAATAAATTAAAACACAAATAATACAAAATCAGGAAGATGTCAAACAAGAACGAATCTCACATCACTTCCAAAAGTTTAATTTGAGATTGGGATGAGAAGTAAAACCATACCTGTATTTGCATTTCTTTGAGTGTAGTGTGCCAGCTAACCGTATATAATGGCGATGAGAAGGTGTGGGCATCCAAAAATTGAGGGAAAAGAATAATGAAAGGACGATAGGATAAGGAGGAGGTAAGGGGGAGGTTGAAGGTGAGGGAAAAGCACAAAAATGGACAGAATTGAGGGAAAGAAAGCAAGAGTGAAGCTGGACAGATTTGCATGAATTAAGGGAGGTGTGGGTTGAGAATTAAACTGTTCAAATCGATTGTTTTGAGTTTTTAAACAGTAGGGAATAGTGTTGGCTAATTCTGAAATTTTTAAGTATTAGGATATGATCTTCTTAATTCCATAATAACATCAATTCAGAACTACAATTACGTAAAACTTCATTACTGTTACTTACATTTGTTCTTATTTGCGTGTTTCCGCTAAAAAATCTTTTTATTTATATTTTATATTTTGGACATAATTAATTCATTTTCATTTTAATATTTTATTGATACTTATGGTCTTTACATATTTTCTATTAACTTCATTTAAATATTTTTATATTATTTATGATTTGCGAATGTTTTCTGATTTCTGGTTTATCACCAAGTTTTGGTGTATGATTTCTGGTTTTTTTTGTGTTGTTTCATTCAATTGTAATGATGTTCATTTATACATGAGGTCTGAATAACTGCTCCTAGGAATTAACTGTCATATTGCCTACATAACCGCTATACTAAATAACTGCTACTATACTAGATAACCGCTATACGCGTAACTATAATACATAGTCTAACACTCCCCCTCAAGTTGGGTTGTAGGGTCACCAACACCCAACTTGCGTAAGACTTCTTCAAAGAACTGAGTTCCAACTGCTTTCGTAAGAACGTCTGCTAGCTAATCTTTTGATTTTACATGTGGAAGCTTGATTATTTGGGCTTCTAATTTCTCCTTTATGAAATGTCTGTCCACTTCTACATGTTTCGTGCGATCATGTTGAACTGGGTTTTCTGAGATGTTGATAGCCGCTTGATTATCACAGTATAGCTCGCAACTCCTTTTAGGAGGGAATCCCAGTTCAGTTAGTAACTTTCTCAGCCACAAGACTTCTGTGATTCCCTTTGCTACACCCCTGAACTCAGCCTCTGCACTAGACATGGCCACCACCTTTTGTTTCTTGCTCCTCCAGGTGACTTGATTTCCTCCCACCAGAGTAAAGTAGCCTGAAGTTGACTTTCCATCATCTCTATCACCTGCCTAGTCTGCATCTGTATATACCACAAGATTAAGATGACCGTTCTTCTGATATAAAATTCCCTTTCCAGGGCATCCTTTGAGGTACCGGATAATCCAATGAACTGCGTCCATATGTTGAACATGTGGTCTATGCATGAATCGGCTGACTACTCCTACTGCATATGCAATATCAGGCCTTGTGTGAGCTAAGTAGATTAGTTTCCCTACCATGCGTTGATATTGCATCCGATCAACCAATTTCCCTCCTTCAATCATCTATAGTGCATGGTTCATCATCATTGGTGTCTCGATGGGCTTGCAGTCCAGCAACCCTGTTTCAGTTAACAGGTCTAAAACATACTTCCTTTGGGATATGAAAATTCCTTTGTTTGATCTAAGAACTTATATCCCTAGAAAATACTTCAGTCTACCCAGGTCTTTCATCTCAAATTCTTGAAATAGTTTTCCCTTCAGATTTGCAATTTCGTCTCTATCATCCCCAGTAATGATCATGTCATCGACATAAATTATCAGGCATGTTGTTCCGCCTCCTCTTCGTCTAAGAAACAAGGTGTGATCTGAATTGCTTTGCCTGTAACCTAATTTCTTCATTGCAGAGGTAAATCTTCCAAACCATGCTCTAGGGGATTGTTTCAACCCATACAAAGCCTTCCTCAATCTGCACCCCTCATTCTCTGAGAACCTTGATGTAAACCCTGGTGGGGCTTCTATGTACACTTCCTCCTTTAGCTCTCCATGTAGAAATGCATTTTTCACATCAAATTGATGAAGGGGCCAGTCTAAGTTTGCTGCAATGCTGAACAGAACTCGAATTGTATCAAGCTTAGCAACTGGAGAGAAGGTTTCTGAGTAATCAACTCCATACGTCTGACCCTTTCGCCACCAGTCGAGCTTTGTACCTTTCAATTGTGCCATCTGACTTGTACTTGATCGTGAATACCCATCTACATCCGATGACTTTCTTTTTATTCGGTAAGATGCATTTTTCCCACGTGCCATTCTTATTAAGAGCGTTAATCTCTTCCTCCATCGCCTTTCTCCAATGTGCAGACATTAGGGCTTCTTCGACTGTGGTTGGGCTCTTGGTTGTATCTAAAGTTACCTTAAATGCTAAGGCACTCTGTGACGAATTTCCTGATCCGGACAATTTCTCAATAGGATATCTCGAACGTTGTGCTTCATACTCACGATCATATCTTCTTGGAGGAACCCCTCGAGTGGAGCGAGGAGGTAACATATATGATTTATCATGACCTGTGTCTGTGGCAATTTCCTCACTTGTTTCAACTGTGTCTGTTGCAATTTCCTCAGTCAAAGTATCAACTATCACATTATCACTGTTAGTGCTTGCTGAAACAATGTTATCAAGAGCTGTATGACTTACCTGATGGTCAGACAGGATTGGTAGTGGTAGAAGAGGAGTGGACAGAATATCTTGGTGAGGTGACTCTGTAGCATTGTCAACTTGATCTTTTGGGTCAAGGTTGGGCAACCACGGACTAACTAGCCAACTGAGATCGTCTTCGTCGTCATGATACTTCTCCCCCTAACGGCGAAGATGATGATAGTAGTACTCATGCTCGATGAACTCGCAATCCATGGTGGTATAAACTTTTCTAGTCGAGGGATCATAGCACCGATAACCCTTTTGATTGCGACCATATCCAATAAAAACACATTTCAATGCTCTCAGTTCAAATTTGTTACGTACCCTTGCTGGATAATGAACGAATACTGTGCACCCAAATATACGAGAAGGTAGAATATGCATAGAGGGTATAGGGAAGTGGGTTTGGAGGGTGGCTAGGGGTGTGTGGTATTGGAGACTCTTAGTGGGAAGTCTATTGGTTAGGTAATTGGTAGTAGCGATGGCTTCCGGCCAAAGATGAGTGGGAACACGAGAGTCAAGCATAATAGCACGAGTCATCTCAAGAAGTGTACGATTTTTTCGTTCCGCCATTCCATTTTGTTAGGGTGTGTTAGGACAAGATGTTTGATGTATGAGGCCTTTTTGTTTAAAGAATAGGTCCATGTCAGAATTGATATATTCTCTACCATTGTCAGTTCGGAGCATGCGGGGTTGGGTTTGAAATTGGGTACAGATCATTTTATAGAACTCAACAAACACATGAAAAACTTCAGATTTCTGTCTAAGGAAATAAATTCAACTCATGCGGGTACAATCATCAATAAATGTAACAAAGTACGAAAAACCATGTAGTCCTACGACTGGAGCAGGGCCCCACACATCAGAATGAACAAGCATAAAGGGCACATCAACTTTATTCAAGCTATTAGAATACGAATGTTTGTGACTCTTTGCAAGAATACATGTTTCACACTTAAACTCAGGTTTTAACCCTACAAAATTAGGAAAAAGTTTTTCTAAATACCCTACAGAAGGATGTCCCAGACGTCAATGCAATAGTTGTCTTTCCTCTGGCCCGCGAACAAGTGCCGCTTTGCCTTTTTGAGTCTCCTCTTCCAAGTAATACAATCCATCTCTCTCAATACCACGCCCAATGATTTTTCCTATCTGAACATCCTGCACAATACAACAACCGGGTTTTATAAGAACCGTACAGTCAAGATCTCTCGTAAGTTGACTCACTGACAATAATTTATGTGACATGTCAGGTACAAATAAACAATTTTTTAAAGTGAGGTTTTTTGTAAAAGAAATAGTTCCGGTTCCTCTCACTTTAACCCTTCCCCATTCGCGATTTTGATAATGTCTTTCCTAGGTTTGTCATGAGTTAAAAAATCAATCGGGTCAAATGACATTGTATCGGTAGCACCACAATCAAAGATCCAACCCCCTTTAAAATAAGATGAAACATTAAAAGAGGATGAAAAATTTTGGGTTGGGGGCAAGGGTACATGTAACCCCCTTCCCCTTTTTAAAGATGAGTCCCCTACTACTGAGGTGAATGGGTGCCTACAAGTTTAAAACACTCGTTCTTTGTATATCTTGTGCCTCCACAGTGGGTGCATTTGAGGTGAGTTTTTTCATCCTCACGTCGGTAAGTCCTTCCTTTTGCCGAGAAAACGCCACCGGAGCCCGGTGATTCCAAATTTGATGAGGGCTCCGTTTTCATGATTCCACGCCTCAATATTTCTCTCCTTATCCTTGTCGAATGTCTGATGGATTCCTGCTAAGAATTGGTATAATCAATTTTTTTGGATTAATTGACTGTAAACGATGATATCGTCTGGATCTTTCATTGGGTTTGGTTGCCTTATGTCGATTTCTTTCCATAGCATGAGTAGCTTGCTATAATATGTTTCAATTGTGTCGGTTCCTTGTTGGATTTTGTTGGCTTTGACTGTTAGATCGAATATTTGCAGGCCGTCTCTCCCACTACTGTAAAGAGTTTAATTCCCTTGCCATAAAGCTTTGGCTGTTGGGAAATCGAGATACTGATTCACTAAGTCAGAATCTATATTCTCTAAAATCCATGAGATAACAATCGAGTCACGTTTGATCCACTGGTTGTACGCTAGGTCGTTTGTGGAAGGCGGGTCGTCGATGATGTGATTGAGACGATCTCGTCCACTAATGGCTAAGTGCATCAGCCTGGACCATTTTGTGTAATTATGTTTTGTTAATTTCTCTGAGATGGAGAGGGTATGGGTGTTGGTCACGGTTTCAGTGGGCGGTTGGTTGGAGTTTAACTGTTTGAGCAGTTGCAACAATTGCCCTATTGTGACCGGTTGGTCTGGTGTTATGACAGTTCTTGATTCGTCTGCCATTTCTGGGTTTTAGGTAGGTTAACGGTATATGATGAAGCTGCAAAAACGATTCAGAATCGTTGCCGCTCTGATACCATGATTTCTTGTTTATCACCAAGTTTTGGTGTATGATTTCTGGTTTTTTTTTTTTGTGTTGTTTCATTCAATTGTAATGGTGTTCATTTATATATGAGGTCTGAATAACTGCTCCTAGGAATGACTGCCATATTGCCTACATAACCGCTATAACTGCCATATTGCCTACATAACTGCTATACTAAATAACTGCTACTATACTAGATAACCGCTATACGCATAACTGTAATACATAGTCTAACATTTTCTACTAACTTTTTAAACATTTTTTTAATAATTGTGGCAGATGTTTTTTCCACTATTTTTATTATAATATTGTTTAAGGTTTAATCCCTAATTTTCTTTATTATATTTATTATTATTATTATTATTTAATAAAATAATATATCCACATGTAAAAAGTTCTATTCTTTTTAATTCTCATGAACACTCCTAAAAACAACTTTAACAAACAAAGAGCTACTTAATAGTGTCTTTAACTTCCATTCTTAGCCTGCGACTTGTAACAGTGAGCTAACATGTCTAGTTGTGACTATGTCATTTGCAGTCTCTTCTCAACATGTCCTTTGCACTTACAATCAAGTTGCGGCCCAATTAAATGTTAAAATGCAATTTATACAGTACAAATCACAAATCACTGACGTTCCGTTTGGTAGGTGGTATTAAATAGTGGTAATGGAAATGAAAACTAGTATAATTTTGGTTGAAAAATCTCTTACTACCTTGATGGTCATGCTTGTCCAACTTCAATCATCTCATTTTCTTCATAAATTTCATTCTAATGCATTATCATTGGGAGAGATGGTATTAGGTAGTTGTACACAAAAAAACTTTTTTATGATCAAAGTTCAATACCATAGGAATGACATAAACTTTTGATGAAATTTACACTATAAATCGTTTACATTACCACCATTTAGTTCACTAACCAAACGATCTGTAAGAGCATTATTATAGAAATGGGCACTTAAGTGGGGCTCACCTCATTCTCACCCGACATGACTATTACAAGGACTTTGTTGATTTTCGATGGAACTAACGATCCGTTTGGTTATTGATACTAAATGATGGTAATGAAAATGATTTATAGTGTAAAATTTCATCAAAAGTTCCATGTCATTCCCATTATAATGAAAGTTTGATAAAAAAAAAAAGTTTTTTTATTTACAAATTTTCATTTCTATCTAATATCACATCTCCCAATGATAATGCATTGGAATGAAATTTATCAAGAAAATGAGATGATTGAAGTTGGACAAGCGTGACCATCAAGGTAGTAAGAGAATTTTCAACCAAAATTACACTAACTTTTATACCCATTATCACTATTTAATACCACCTACCAAACAGGCCGTAAAAATCTATTATTTTTGGGTATAGTTAATGATTGTTATTATTGATTTAGAGATGTCTTTGAATCATTACATCACAAAATTTATACTAAGTTCAACTATTAATTTTTCATACAAATAATGAGAATCGAATTTATATTACAAGATGTAAAGGGAAAGCCCTTAACCCCTAGGAAAACCGAGATGCTCTTACTCTTATTATTTACTCTATTAATCCTTTCATTCATTTTTCCTACACTTTGTCTTACAAGAGTTGTTTGAGTAGTACATAAATCAAAGTGATCCCAATCACTTTAATTTTTTCTCACTCGTCCCTTTACCAAATAGCGTCTACGGACTTGTAAGATTGTCCTTTATTTCCTTAAGGCCAAAGAGTTAAGCTTCTTTAGTTTTGAATTATAATAAATTATATTAAAATGACTTGTTAAATCATGTATGCCTCTTATTTATGTACAATTAAATATGATTGTTGCTACTTGGTTAATTAGAAATAACACCTTTGTTAGTATTATCACTAATAAGAGTAAAATTGCATAAATACTGAAAACGGTGATGAATTAGAGTTCGAACAATGTGTTTCAAACTCTAATATTGCCAAGATCGAATGTATGAAGTTTAGTGACAAAAAAATTACGCTATCAATGATATTGATGTTTGTAGGAGAAAGTAAAGCAATAAAACGACACAAAGATTTAACGAGGTTCACCCAACTAAGGCTACGTCCTCCGGTGTGTAGTATCTCTTATATTATCAAAGGAGTTCAAAGAACTCTCAAATATGGAGAATTACAATAGAGAAGAGATATAGGCTAGTGTTTGGCTTGGAGTGTATTTTGTGGATGATTATCACAATGTGAATGAGAGCTCTCTATTTATAGGAGAGATCACACTAAGTAACATTAAGTATATTAAAGCTATGAATAAATGATAATGAAACATCCCCAAGAACTTGAAGAGTCAAAAAACAGCATCCTAGGAGCATCAGAGACATCGCTCGATCAAAACAGAGGCTCGCTCGGTCAAGCGGCCTGGTCGAGCGGGCTGCAGGAAGTTTCTGTTACATTTTGTCTGCTTGCTCGACCCAATCTAAAGCTCGCTCGGTCGAGCGAGCTGGTCGAGCGGCACTTCAGAGGGCTTCTGACAGTATTGTTCGACTTGCATAGTAGAGCATCTTAAACCTTTGAACTTCTTTATTAGGTCCCATAACTCTCATGAATAACTCATACTTCATTACCTCATTAATCCATACTTTAATCATCATCATAAACCACACTCATCAAGACTCATCTTAATACACCAATTCATGACATACTTATGGGATTCCATCCCTAGAGTCACCACATGAATGCACGCACCAAATGTGAACTCAAGTCACACCATTCATAACAAATACAACCCACGTAACCCTACCTTAGGTGGTAGCCCCTTAATAGCTGGCAAGGGTTATGTAATGTAATGTAATATTATTGAAATATGTTTGTTAACAACATCAAATCACAAGCACAACAATAACTAGGTCCATGCTTAAATAAGCTTTTTTTTTTTTTTGGTGGGTAAGTAAGACATTCTCCTTCACACAAAAGCATAGTGGCAAATCATGGGACAACATTGGATGTTACTGGTAATGCATATCTGGGCATGTGAAATTATTGCTTCTACTTGATAAAACTAGACCCTCTCCCCTCCTTTGGGTAACTTGCATCTAGGTGCTACCAAACCTGCTTATGGCCTAAATAGCTTCAGCTTTTGCCATATTCTTATGATATGACCTTATGATATGATACCAAAGAGTTTTATGTGGTTTCTGAACTACTGCTTAGAGGCTTAATTTTACATGACAGGCGATACTCGAGTTGACGGGCTTTCTTCGGTTGTGACTTCCTTGTGATGAGGGTATTGGTCTGTATTCTTTCCCGCTCTCCCCAGAGTCTGCCTATGAGCGGGACTCATTGCGATGATAATGAGTCTTAACCCTCTTGTAATCATGTCACATATGTTTTGAAATCTATTCCTATGCCCTTTTAAACTCAAATGCTGTGTAAACTTTATGATTTTGCAAATGTTAAATCAATAAGCATCTTTTGTGTTTAATTATTTTCTTGATGCAACACCTCTTTTTGTCATCTTTACCTTTCTTCTGACACCTATATGCCTTTTGTCTTGGGTGATAAAGACATTAGCACTGTGAATGCAAAAGAAAAATACATATCTTTGAACATTGTGGTTCAGCCTTCAATTTCACTTCTTTTATGAATGAGAATATGAGATAAACTTAAAGCTTCATAAAATGTCACCTTGTTTGTTTGCTACAGAAACTATTGATATATTCTGCTGTTATTAAGTTTGTTGTTTTTTCCCTCTTATTTCTGCCAATTATTTACGTAGAGGAGGAGGGAAGTATTTGTTAGAGTATATAACGTTCTCAACAATTAGCTTAAGCTTTTAGTCAGAGTTGGTTCCTTCACATGTATCAGAAGCCAAAGTGAAATATTTAGCACGAGCCAAGTATAGAGAGTGTTTGTGCTCCATCCACACTTTTAGCTCAAAGGATTATCGTATGAGGGGACGTGTTAGAATATATGTCATATTCTTGACTTTAGCCAACTCAAACTTTTGGTTTGTTTGATTCCTTGACTATATTATCTTTGTGACAACCAGCTTAGTAAACCCTAAGTCACTTCCCATTATGATAAAAAAAAATAAGTTCTTGTTAAGATGCGCTACACTTGTGTTAAATTTGTGGACGATCACTATTGGTTCAGAGCCGAATCAATTAAAACTTTAGCATTGTTGTTGCCTTTTTATCTATCATTTTTTATTTTTAAGAAAAAATTATTTAGAATAATAAAATCTTTTCATGATTTTTCTGCTTGATTTGACTTGATTTTAGTAGGGACTTTAGAGCTTCTATATCATTGTTATCTCTATGTTAATCCTCATGTCCCCATCTACTGCTTTTCCCTTTCAGTCCCTAAATTTACTTGGAAACTTTTTATGTACAGGATAAATGACCATATGAGAAGATTTAACACTCGAAGGCCCGAAGATAGACCGTAAATCTTCAACATTTGGCTCTAGTTGCCTGTTATACTTTTCCTTTACTAACTGTGAAAGGCTATTAGCATATTGCCTTCAGATTAATCAGTAACTATTCCTTTGTTTTTGTCTGGTGGTGGGAGATGCGATAATGCAGCAACTGCTTTTTTTGAGGTTAGGCTTGAACATGATGAGTATGGTAGTTGTGTAATGGAATGAATTTGAGGCCATTATAAGGTTATGGGACTTTGTCCCACAACAATTGTATGGACAACTAATGTGGAGTTCATAGAATAAATGTGCACTCTCACCCACTAGACTAGTTTTTTTGGGGAGTTCTCTTGTTTATTAATAATAATGGTATCAAAACCAACTCGGAGTGGTGGCCTACAAAGTGGTGGCCTGGGTTAAGATAGTTGTAACCAATGAGGATCCAACTCAGAGTAGAGGCCTGGCTTAAGCCGGCCGTGACCAACGGGGATGTTGGTGTTAGAATATATACCATATTTTGGGGCCTCATCCATAAGTCTAAGCAATATACCCTCCTCAAACCCGGTGCGAAATATTCTACTTGAATTTGAGAGCTGGTTGAATTTCGAACCTGTAACTTTTTGTCACGCTGGCTTCTAATACCATGTCAAGGAACGAATTTAACCAAAAGCTTGAACTTATGGTTGAGACCCAAAAGTATGTTAAATACTCTAATAGTCGAAACTCATTGGGTTTCGAATGTAATGGAATGGATTTGAGGCCATTACAAGGTTATGGGACTTTGTCCCACATCGATTACATGGGTAACTAATGTGGGGTTTATAGAGTAAATCTATAAATGGGTCCTCTCACCTACCTACTAGACTAATCTTTTGGGTGAAAATTGTTGTTTATTCGATAACATGTTGTAATACAGATTACAACAGATCATTGACCCCCGCTCTTTGATGTGTTGGTAGTTCTTTGATTTTATGCAGAAGATCCCGCTGATAACGTGTGTTGTCTTGCACTTGTTATTGAAGAAAATGACTTAACATTTTATCTGGCAATATATGCTCATCTTCTGGTGTTGGTTTCCCTGTGGGGGCAATTATTTCAACTGGCAGTATATATTTTCATGAATTTGTTAATAATTTGTTCTGGATTATAACGTGCTCTCATTTTGAGATTTATGAAGCTTATCTTTTTTATGATTGATTGAATTATGCTTCTTACATTGTCCCCTGGCTTGGATGGACACTTACATTTGTTAAGATTACACTAAACGTAGCTAAGCTGTGGATAAATTGGATTACAAACAGTAAAGATGTGATTTTAGTGTACAAGTACTGATCAGTACAAGGCAGGCTAGGATGGTCATGGTCATGGTCATGGTCATCAACTTATCGTCCTCCTTCCCACCCAAAATTAGGGTCCGGGGAGAAAGCAGCGGACAAATCATACCTGTATCCTCTCGAAGGAGACGGCAGGAAAAATGCGCGTGGTGTATCATCTGTTCAAAAAACTAGATTAATTTTACTGGCTGAACCTAGGTTCAGGCCGACCTTTTATGGTCACAAAAGGTCTCGTGACAATGAAAGATCATTTAGGCCGAGGTTGGCAGTCGCTTGTTGTCAAGTGAGCTCAGGCTAACCGGTTCAGGAGCCACGATGAGTTGTGCTCGCTGCTGTCTCAGTAGATATTCTTAGTTAAAAGAATTGTTTGAAAAGAACAATACTTGTCTGATGCTACAAAACCAACCTGTGTACTTGACACAAGTAACTCTAAACTATTTTTTGTTTTGAGGAGCGGAGAAGCCATCATAAATGCTGATAGAGACATACTTTCAACCTAAGGAGTATATAATCCTTTACTTGCTAAATCGACTTATTACGCGCTTACGACATTGAAACAAGAGTAATGAATATTTAGGATATTTTAATGTCTTAACAAATAAAATATATTGAATTGAAAATTGCTCGAAAATGTTAAATTTAGCTCGACTCAAGGTAAAATGGATTCAAAACCTAAGTTATTCGTTTTCCATACATCATTATCATCATTAGTGTATGATCTACCGTCTTCCAATCCTCTCCAAATCCTGAAATGAAATGGGTCGCTTAGCCTAAAACAATAGATTTCCATCTACTTGCAATGTAAAATTACAATAATTAACATCTAATGATGATCAAGACAGTTGGAGATGGGTACATTCTGTAAATGAGATGTCCCCCCACATGGAAATTTGAGACAGACCTTAATTACAATTTTTACAATGTTTATATAGCCAAGCCAAATACCCAATCTGATCCTATTTTGTTATCTTCCTCATCTAACCACCACTCATTTATGGAATGATTTTGGAGGACATCCTTCATTTGACATATCTGTCCCTTTTCACTATCAATGTTCCCTACCAAGATGGGACACTTACTATACTGCCATTTATCCTCTTCCTAGACACCTACACCTAACTGGGTAATTCCTTCCCTTCCATATTTCTTCACAGATTTTTCATGGAGATGGAGGGTAGAAAACATACTTGTACCTACATAAACATTCATATCTTTTCAGTTTCGATTGACTGACTCTTTTCACTATACCTTTGTCTTCTTTACTGGTACTTTTTATGCCCCTATATTTATAACACTGTTCTGGTGGAATTATGATAATAAAGGGCGGTTTTCGATCATTTTCAAGATGGGACTTGATCAGGAACCAGCTTCACTTACTTCTGCTGACATGTCATCTAAGAAAAAAGAGTTGCTCTCTTCTGCAATGAAGAGAACTAGTGAATGGTTTGCCTTTTTATCTCCTATATATACTTTCTTATATTTTATTTTTATTATATATATATATATATATATATATATATATATATATATATATATATATATATATATATATATATATATATATTAAAGCCCTTTTTATATTTTCAATGGAAAATGTATGTATCTTCAAACTTTATCACAAGCTCTTAAGTCTTAACCACTAAGATATTACTAATTATGTTCTGTCAATTGCAGGATTTTTTCTCAGGAAATTCCTAGTGATGTCACTATTCAAATTGGTGATTCCTCCTTTGCTTTGCATAAGGTAACTTACTTTCACTGTTTCTTTGTATTCCTGCTCAATTTCTTAGGATGGAGCACTGGTTGGTTCTTCTATCTAGTCCTTTAGGGGTTGTTAAATTAGGCTGGACTTATAGGGAATGCCAGCATATTAATGGGGAGACACGAGGTGCACACACTTCATAAGGTAAGGAGATATATACCATCCAAAATCATATGGCAATGGGAAGAAGGGATCCAATAACTTATAAAGTGTGTACAACATCTTTTAATTTGTCGATGAGGGATAAACCATCCCAACAGGGGTTCAATTTTTGTTGCGGTTAATGTGTAGGTTGTATCTAGGGTCTTGTAAAAGGGTTTGTCTACTGAGCTGAAGTTTTATACTAGTTTTATGTGAAGTGCAGTTTCCATTGGTGTCAAAATGTGGATACATAAAGAAATTGATATCAGAATCCAATGATTCTGATGGCTGCAAGATTGAAATTCGTGACATTCCTGGAGGAACAGACGCGTTTGAGCTTGCAACAAAGTTTTGCTATGGGATAAACTTTGAGATAGACACAGAGAACATTGCCATGCTCCGCTGTGTAGCCGAGTATCTTGAGATGACAGAGGAACATGCAGTAGGGAACCTTGTAGGAAGGACCGAGGCTTTCATAAATGAAGTAGCGTTAAAGAGTCTTTCTTCCTGTGTTTCGATTCTGCTTACATCAGAAACCCTGCTTCCCGTGGCGGAAGAAGTCAAGTTGGTGAGCCGTTGTGTTGATGCTATTGCTTTTCTGGCTTGCAAGGACAGCCAATTTTCAGGGACTATCCGGGTAGAAGGTGGGAACTCTTCTTCGTTAGTTCCTCAACAAAAACCCGTTGTGGAGTATTGGTGGGCCGAAGATTTAACTGTTCTTAGAATCGATATGTTTCAAAGGATCCTGATTGCTATGACAGCCAGAGGATTTAAGCAATATGCTCTTGGTCCATTACTCATGCTGTATGCTCAAAAGTCTCTTAGAGGTTTGGTGAGATATCCTCGATTTCTTCATGCTCTCGTTTTTCTTGTTTGATTTTCGTTCTAGGTGGTTTATTTTCGATGTCAAAAGGTCCAATCTATGTTACTCGGACTCTTCATTTTGCTTCACGTACCTGTGTCTGATTCTTGATACTCAGACATTGGTATGGCACTTAGAAACTTCATTTTACGCATAAAAATTGTGTATTTAGACGTATCCGACTCTTGTAAATGTATCAGTATCCAGCATCAATAGCCGACAATAGGGTTCAATAAGTTCACAACATGTTCTAGGATTTATTTATGCCATTTTATCCTTTTTCTCTTGCAAAAGTTGACAGTATGATTATGGTCTTGTGGAGCAGGAGGTGATGGGTAAGGGGAGGAAGAAATTGGATCCAAAGCAAGAACATGAAAAAAGGGTTGTCTTAGAGACCATAGTGAGTCTTCTTCCTAGGGAACGAAATGTATTATCCGTTAGTTTCCTGGCCATGTTGCTTCGGTCTTCTACATGGCTTGAGACAACTGTAGCTTGCCGTCTTGATTTAGAGAAGCGGATGGCCTTGCAACTTGGTCAGGCAGCTCTAGACGATCTTCTGATACCTTCATATTGTTTCACTGGGGAAACCTTATTCGATGTGGATTCAGTGCGGAGGATCATGGTAAACTATCTCGAGAGCGAAGTGGAGGGAAATCATCTAGGTTATGGTGCGGGAGAGAATCATGTCGCTCCTCACACAAATGACCTTGAACGAGTCGGAAAATTGATGGAGAATTACCTGGCTGAGATCGCTTCTGATCGAAACTTGACAGTGTCCAAGTTTACCGGTCTAGCTGAGCTTATTCCTGAACAAGCTCGGGTCACTGATGATGGGATGTACAGAGCTATTGATATATTCCTCAAGGTAAGTTCTGTTTCCTTTTCTGTTGATAGCAAAATTTGCTCATTCGAAATGTTCGATGACATCTTCATAACGTAGAAGCTTACTTACAAATACAAATTTTTTTTAGGCTCATCCAACATTAAGCGACCTGGAGAAAAAGAAAGTGTCCAGCTTAATGGATTGCCAGAAGCTATCTCCCGAAGCATGTGCACACGCAGCTCAGAACGACCGTCTGCCAGTCCAAACAGTCGTTCAAGTCCTGTACTATGAGCAGCTGCGCATGCGTGAGTCTATGAACGAAAATTCCGGGGGTGATTCAAATTCATCTGCAAACGCAATGATTCCTCCAAAAACTCTGAGTTTGTACCCGACTAATACACCTTCCTCGGATGAGTTGTTGAGTCTAAGGAGAGAAAACGAGGGTCTAAAACTCGAGCTTCTTAAACTCAAAATGAAGTTGAAGGAGGTTGAGAAACCTGTGAATATGGTTGAAAATAGTACATTTGGATCAGATACTAGTAGTCCAGCTAAAAGTATGACTTCTACTGCTAATGATAATGCAAATGCTGCTAATCAAAAGCCACCTTTGCCTAGGAAGTCGTTTATGAATTCCGTCAAGAAATTGGGGAGGCTTCTTATTCCTGCCGATGGAGTGCTCACACCTCCTCGACGTGGTAAGGCTAGTAAAGGTCGTCGTCATTCCATCTCGTAAGGCTCTTCTAGCTATGGCCTTGCCTGGCTGTAGGGGACTTATTTTTGGAGTAATGTACAGTTTAAGCTCATCTAGTTGCTGAAACTGCATGCGCTGAGAATTGAGTAAACTGCTGTTTCTTTTTTTTCCACATTTGTTTGCTGAATTTTATAATTGTTCTAATATATATATATATATATATATATATATATATATATATATATATATATATATATATATATATATATATATATATATCAAAAGCCACATTTGTTTGAAATACATATCTGATTTTTTCTTTTTTAAGTCGCTGTTAGTAACAGCTTACTCCAAGGCTAGGTTTGGATGTACGGACGCTTATTTTGGGAATTAAGTTTTCACGAAACTTATTTTCAAAATTAAGTTGTTAAAACATCTTATTTTATTCAAATTTTCTCTTACTTTTCTGGTTTGCGTATACGACATAAAAAATAAGAAATTTGAGATGGTAGTCCTACAGCTTTCTCATTTTGGTAGCCCTAAAAGTTGTACATTCTTTGGCATTGACTTTGACTTTGACGAGCTTAACGTTAGTTATTCAACTTAGCTTGGAGTCAACTATTTAAAATTAACCCATCATAGATTAGGGGCAGAGCTATTCAATATCAGATGTCGGATCTGAATATTCTAAATAGTGAATATTTTAATCTAGTTTCGACTCGAAAAACGAATATTCAGAATTAGAATATCCAGTTTGATCCAAATTAAAAATCAGATAAATCAAATACTAGCTATACAATTTTAAAATTCTTATTTTCTTGGCTTTATGAAAAAATATTTACATTTTTTTACTCTAAAATATTTAGCTTCACCTCGGCTTTCTTTTTTAAATTTTTTTAACTTTAAATACGAATTATTTTGGGAATATAGTTAGATTTTCAAAATTTTAAATTAACAAAAAATTAATTATACAACTTAGTTATATTTTATAATTGTACATATTGTAAATTCAACAACCTAAACAAAATCTTTAATAAAAAAATATATGTATTTCAAAACTAATTAATAATAAATTGAAAAAACCGGAAAATTCGGATATCTGATTTTGTCAATATACTGATCTGGATCCGGTATCTAGTTTCAATCGGATATTTTTGATCATAGATGAAGGGCCCAATTGCAGTGAATTTTAAAATTTTTGCTAGGCAATGCATTATGTGGGGTTGTGTATTCCCAACACCTTTCTGTAGAAATTTTCGAATAAGGAAAAAAAAGAGGAAAAAAAGAAAAAAAAAAGAGTACCGAAATGCAAGCCAATTCACATACTGAAATGAAATAAGGAAAGATAGAGCATACCAATACTGCACAGAGTTTGGTTTGTGATACCATTATAAGGTGAAATCAAGTTTCCATGGCAAGAGTAATCAATCATCTCAAGCAAGGCCTTCGAACAAATTCCACAAATTGTCCCAGTTCACACAGTTTCACAAACCCAACAAATTGTCTATATGATGCAAATGCATCAAGGGACCAGGACTTTGCAAATAGCTCGCTAGTACAAGTCAATGTTCCTAACTTGTCACCTACGCCAATTGTACAAGAAGAGCAGAACCGGGTCAAGGACGACTTCCACAGATTGAACATGACCCTAAGATCATGTGATGGGAACAAGGAAACCAAGGCAGCACCAGGGAACAACATCAAGTCTTTAAAAAGGGGAACATACAGCAGATCCCAGGCCAAAGCATTTCCTGTCGACCACCAGACCTTGCTGAGTCTCCTGAGTGCAGAACCGGATTACATAGACCCTGATCAAGGTTGGGATGTCATCTTTGCACATGGGTCAAACCATCAAGGGCTCAGGATCTCACTGATAGACCACGTGGCATCCTAGAGGGCGAGTGAAAGGAGGGCTGTCTGACAGATTCTCCAGATCAGGATTTGCCTTCTGTTTTATTTCTGTTTTGTTAGTTAAAATCCACGTGTATTAGCAAGGCTCTTTGTAACGGCTATTTTTAGTTGTAAAACTCTATAAATACGTAGGCCCTCATTGTAATAAACACGTTGAATTTTGGTTTAATCATCAATAATACAGAGGTATTGTTCAAAAAAGGATTTTCTGATTTTTCTGAAGTTTGCTTGCAAACTTCATCAAGGGTTGTGGAGCAACCTTTGGCCGGCGGGAAGATAAACTACGGAGTGGTTTAGAATCTCAAGGGCACCCTGCAATCTAGGGCTGGAAGTCCTTGCATTGTACCTATCATTCGAGTACTCAGAAAGTGCAATCAAAGTACCCCGTTCACCCACATTAGAAAACCAAGAAAGACTTTCTTGTTCTGTTTGCGTGAGTGTGAGTGTTGTTTGATGAATGTTTGAGAGTTTGAATGGTGTAATGATTGAATTAGTGAAGCCATTTTAATCCTTGCATTGCAAAGAACATTTTTCGCCCTTAAACACGCATCACTATATTATCCAAATTGTCCAAATCAGGGATAAAATTGATGGAGAAAACATCAAAAAAAAAAACAATTAAAATGGCAATTAGAAAGGAAACTTTAATTGAGAGAGGAAGATGAAGGATGACCAGTCAAAGCGCATATTTGATGATTGAGGAAGGTTGGGGTAAAATTTTTAACAACAATCAGGGCAGTGTTTTGGTACCTGAGAATGGGAATTTGAGAATTAAAAGTTGGAATGTGATTGGAAATTATTTGTTGGAAATTGTCAAAATATAATCTAAATCATTGTTTGGTGTATGTGAGAATGAAAATGAGAATAAATTATAAATATACTATTTAGCCTTTTTTAAATAAAATTATATATGTAGATTTTTTAAATAAAATATAATATTTCAATTCCCACCCTCAATTACCAACCCTCGTGGTATTGATTTCTTGGGAATTAAGGGGATCAAATCCCAATCTCAATCCCACCTTCAATTTTCAATCTCATCAAACAAATATAGGATTTAACATATTTTGGAATATAAATTCTCAATCCACTCTTTAATCCCACATACCAAATACCCCCTTAGTTTTTTCAAGGGAGAAGTTGTAGTTTTGTTCTTCATATCAAGAGTGTGGAGAGAAAGGATTTAGAGTGGAAGACAAATAATCTATTGGGCGTTTGTTTTCATATTTGAAAATGTTTTTTTATAATTTAACCATTATACCCACACTGGTTATATTAGTCAATTTTTTATTTTTGTATTAGATCAAAATTTGAGAGACGTACATGATATGTATGGATCGGAAGAGCTGTCATATCGAGATAAAAACAAAAAAAAAGGTATACTCAAAATTTAATATTGTGTTGCCACAAATAATACAATGAACTATTGAGAATCAACGTTGTTATATATGTGTCTTGAGTTTTGGACTTAGGCATAGACATATGGGTATAAGTGTAGCTTTATATGGGAAGCAAAGAAGTAACATTTGAAGAGAAGGAGAAAAGGCTTGGTCAGGGAACAAAAGAGGAAGCCGAGTCGACTGACCTTCTATTAACCCCCAAATTTAACTCGACTTAATAGAAAAATCAGCAGCTTGTGGCAGTGTGTTAAGCCGACTCCGCTTTCATGATTGATCACCATGAAGCTGAGTTGGCTACAAGTCTTTGTGGACTTTTTGGTTCGTTGCTTTGTCTTAGGCTTATGTCATTAAAGTATTAGAGAGTATGTGTTATAAATACCCCTTATACACTAGTTTAGATGAGTTCATCTTGGATAATTAATTCTCACTCTCAAAGTGTAATCTACACTTATCCCTTTCTTCTTTCTTCTTCAGCCCCCTCTTTGAATCACCATTGTAGTTCTCCATGAAAGCTTCAAGAAGTTTGTTTAAACATTAATGAAAATACCCAGGCTAGGGAGGATGTAACACACATATGGGTAAACCTCGTTAATTATTGTGTGTTGTTTATTTTTTATGCTTCATTCATGTAAATGTCCATTTCTGAATTTGTGTTTTACCAAATTTCTTGTTTTTCCTCAAACAAATTAGGAATCTAGTCATATATCATAGGTGCATTAATATGTATTCTAATCAAGTTAGGACACCTAGTTTCTTCACATATCTTAAAACTTTATACAAAAGGCCTTGACTTGTTAAATTTCCATAAGATCTAGAGTTGTTTAAAAGTGACCCGACTCGAAAATCCGAACCGAAACTGAAAGTAAACCGACCCGAAAATGTGTTCCTTTTTTAGGTTTATCGAACCGACAGTACCCGAACCGAAATTGTACCCAAACCGATGGACACATATCTCCAATCGACTCGACCCGAGTGTGACCCGTTGTAACACACAGCCGAAAAATAACCGATCCGAAATACAATCGAATCGAATAACACCCGTCCGAAACCGACCCGATCACCCGAATGAACACCTCTAGTAAGATCCGAGTAACTAGCAAAACGAACCAAGGACTGTTCCGGTTAAAAATTGGAAACAATCAAAAAATGGATACCTTCGGGCAAATATGATGGTAAAACGGTGGTTAATCTAAAAACCATTGAATATTTAAAAATAAACACCAACAAGTAACTAGCCCATAATAGAAGTGTTGCTTATATTTTATTCACAAATAAGGAGGATACGAAATTAAAGAATAAAAAAAGAAAATGCTTCACAAAACTAACAATCTACTGACTAGTGGATTATTAAGTTATGCTAGCTTCAAGCTCAAAGCTTGATACATCCATGGAGGATTACTATTTTTTTGCTCATTAACATAACCCGGTTCGATCCTCGAATCTTGATGAGTAAAACCATCCCATTTTGTTGTAGAGATTCTACCATTGTTCTCCTTAGGACTTGTTTTTCGTGTCTGGCTTGATCCGGTTGAAGACGATGATATGCTTTGACCCGACTCTGACTTACCTGTTTTTCTTCTTCTAGGGTTGATAAAAGATGGACCTAATGTTAAAGTTAACTCAATCTCACCCTCATCGTCTATCATCTTCATTGAATCATTATTACCTTTTGATTCTGCAATGTGTTCTTCAGTATCATACAACAATCTTGGATTGGTGCTCACTAATACTACTTGATGATCATGCCTCATTATATTCAATCCCATGACTATATTTTTGTCATAATTTGATTTTTCATTGCTAAAGGATTTTAAACAGCTCTCTGGTAGATTATGATATAGTTCAAGTTTTTGTTGGTTTACTTTAACATTTTCCATGAGCCTCTTTTGTATTCGATATAAACGATGAAGTTCATTCACCTGTAATAGCAAAAATTATCATCCAACTTCAGTGCTTTGATTAAATTTCCGACAACAACAATAAATTGCGCTTTGATACCATGTTAGAAATTAGAATTAAAAAAAATATATATGCATCCAAAACAAAGAGGAGTAATTACCCACTTACAAGCCCAAATTAAAGGTGCTAGGTTCACTACTAAGAACATGTGATTGAGCAAGAACGGACACTTCAACATATATATACTTCCTCTATTCTTTAAAATTGTTTTTATTTGTCATTTTATATTGTTCTATTTGTTATTCTAACATTTTTAAATTTTTTATGGTTCTCATATGTTTTCCATAAAATATTTTTAAATAGTTGTGATTTCCATATTTTTTCCAGTAATTTTATTTTAATATTTTTAATACTTATAATCCCCACCTTTTCTCCATCAAATTTATTATTCAATAAAATAATATATTCACAATCTAAATGATTTTATTTTTTCTATTCCCATAAATATTCCTTATGAGAATAACTTTAAGAATAGAAAGAGTGTATATAAATATCTCCTTCCAAAAATAATACTAGTAAATGAAAAGTCAAACAAAAAAAAGTTCAAATAAGAATGTTGAGTTCATACTTGGAAATGAAGAGATTTATAAAATTGCAAAAGAATATTTACCTGTTCTCTGAAGGTTTGTTCCTGCTTTAACATTGCGATTCCCATGAACCGTTTCTCATAATTGGACTTTCTGCTCCTTTCCATTTGTTCTAATTAGGAATTGTAAAGAAAATTCTTTTAAATGAAGTATTGTTGTTGTTCCTGAACATACAGTTTAGAAGAGAAAGATCTTAGATTTTATAACTATATATTTGTTTAGTTTAAGTCAAAGCAACAAGACAAATAACTGTGTGCCTTATCTTTAATTTTGGATTTATATAACATCCTTAATAATTTCACATTATCTTATCACTTATATAACCCAACTTTTACTTCTATACGAATATACCATATATTGCATCACTTTTAAATGCTAATTCTATTAGAATATATTAGAATAATATCTTTTAATTATACAAAATATTCTAGTAAATATCTTCTAATAAATTCAACGTACCTAATACTATGCTCTATTAAATTAGAACATAAATATGTTTTTATCATCATCACCTTAATGAGTTTTGTCAAATGTAGAGTCTGAATAGGGTGAGAAAAAAGTGATAATTACTCTTCTTATCTCTATGAAATTGCACTATTCTTTTAAGGTTATTGCATTTACTTAGCTTCCTTTCGTTTTTTGACAATTGTTTCACTATCTTTTGTTAATTTGATTTAAACTCATTCTGAATTTTTATTTTATCCAAAAATGTCTTTCATTCGGTTATATTTTGTTATTGTGTAAAAGTGTTTTTCGATCTAAAATAGCAAATTTACACGGATGAGTCATAAAACATATATCATCCGTTTGGTTAGTGGTACTAATGGCTATAATGGAAAAGATTTATAATGTAAAATTTCATCAAAAGTTCAATGTCATTCCCATTGTAACTTTGATCACAAAAAAGTTTTTTTGTTTATAAATTTTCATTACCACCTAATACCACCTCTTCTAATGGTAATGCATTGGAATGAAGTTTATGAAGAAAATAAGATAATTGAAGTTGGACATGCATAGCCATCAAGATAGCCAAGAAAATTTTCAACCAAAATTACACTAGTATTCATTCCCATTATCACCATTTATTACTACCTACCAAAAGGTCGATAATACTATGTGAAAGAGGATGGCTCGGACCCAACAATGGTAGAAAACGATGTAGAAGTTAAGTGGAAAAAACAGAGTATAAACAAGAGACAAATAATCAATCAATACAGTTTGTTTATGAGGTATCTAATGATACCTCTTCCTCAAAAGATGATTACTTTCATTAATCTATTCAACAATACATTAATGACTGATCAAACACACTTGAGAACAAGCTCTCAAGATAGTGATTTCATTCAACAATGGAGATCACCCACAATCTAATACATAGAAGAAACTCTCTTGGTTCTTAAACTCTATCCTTTCTAATGGGTATTAGCCTTACCACTTACTTCTAGTGATGTTCTAAGGCTCCCTTATATAGCCTAGCGCATATTAGAAGCCCTAAGACCAATGGCTTAAAACCCAAACAAAACCCGCAACAAAACAGAATCGCGCACTGATGAGGCACTGGTGCCCGCTCGACCGAGCATGGTCCGCTCGACCAGTTGAGCGCCTCTACTGACTATTCTGATATGCTCCTGGATAACAACTCGACCCATTGCTCGACTGATTCTAGCTTGCTCGATTGGTCGAGCACCTCAACTTGGTGCTTGTGACTGCTTCAGCCTTGCAACACGAACCTTTGTTCTTTGTCGCACCTCATCACAGCACTTCAAAGACCCTCTACATGAGGGTGATTTATTTTTTGTTCTAACACTATGAAAACCATATGAAAGGTACATGTAAGTTTGGAACTCAAATAATATCTTTCCATCCATGTAGTTGTAGGGGCCATATATACGTATATTTCCCAAACATACCTTACGTTACAAGTAGTTTGGTAGCCAGTTATATTAGCTAATTTAGATATTTTAGGTAAGTGACACATCATATTCACTGTGTTTTAAATGACATATAATCATATCATTGTAATTTTGCATGCTTTTCAATATTATTTCTTTCGTCTCTTTCAGAAATTACTATATAATACTATAAAAAAAAAAAGTTTGGCGACAAAAAAAGCTTTTGTTTCTAAGTTTGGTAACAAAATTAGTGGCAAAAAGGCAATTTTTGTCGCAAATATTGTTGTTCAAAATTTTTAAACGGTATATTTTTTAGTAATTAGGCGTAATAAGTTTGATTGAACAATAAAAACATTTTGTCACCAAAACTTATTCATTTTCTTTATAAGCTAAGTATTGTGCTATTTCTCTCTCCATCTCCCATTTTCCTTCTCTGATCTCCATATTTTTACATTTTTTCTCCTTCCCTAAACCCCATAAACTTATCTCTACAAGAAGCTTAATCACTTCATTAATGGAAACAACTACCCTTTGCTCTCCTTCTCTCAAAAAGAACACTTATCTTCTCTCAAATATTAAACCTTTTGAAAAATCTTCTCAATATTGAGTTTTGAACGCTACGATCTGGGTTTACTTTTGTTCTTCATTTTTGTATTGTTGTTCGATTTTGTTCTTTGATTTTGTGCTGTTCTTCGTTTTTTGTTCTTCGATTTTGGGTTGTTGTTCTTCGTTTCTTTTCTTTGATTTAGTGTTGTTGTTCTTCGATTGCGTTCTTCATTTTTTTTAAAAGTTTTTGTTCTTCGTTTTTTTTTTCATTTTTAAGTTGTTGGGTTTTTGTTTTTGTTGTTCATGTTTTTGTTCTTCAATTTAGTTTTTTGTTCTTCATTTTTTTTCATGTTTTTTTTCCTCAATTTTTTTCAGATTTTTTTTGTTGGGTCTTTTTTTTTTGTTTATGTTCTTCATTTATTTTTCAATTCTGAGTTTTTTTTGTTCTTCCATATTATTGGACCATTTATGAATTTTTAGAATTTTATATATTTTTCAGAATTTGAAAAGGATAATTAATTTTTTTAGGGAGTCATTAATCTAATAAAGAACCATTAACAATTTACTAATTACTCCCTCCGTTCTTTTTTGATCTTCCACATTACTATAACGGGTAGTTTCAAAAGTTCTTCCACTTTAGAATACTTTCTATTTTTAGAAAGTTTTTATCTCACTTTTACCCCTTAAAACCCCCCATTTTCTTTTAATGTACCATTTTCTTTTATTTATAATTATTTTCTCTCTCATACTTTCAATACAATCATTACTTCACACTACTATTTAATTAAAATAATATCCACTACAACCCAAAGATTCTATCTTCCTTAATATGTGTGAAAAATCAAAAGTGGAAGATTAAAAAAGAACGGAGGGAGTATTTTTTAGTTAAAATTTAATTTACTCATTAAATTTCATTTAATTCTGTTTTGTTGTGTAAATATTACTTTAATAATATATATTTGTTAAAAAAATTGAATATTTGTTGTTATTGTTAAATAATAATAGTAATGACTATTATTATTTAATAATAATGACAAATATTCAATTTTTTTTATGACCTGTAATTAATGTTAGTGAAAAATTAGGCGACAAGTTTTTTTTAGCGACAAGGCGTTTTGTTACCTATTTTATCGCCAAACGTGTTTTGTGACAAAGTAAGCGACAAAAACCCTTTGTCGCCATATTTCTTTATATTTTCTGTGTAATTTAAAAAACTCTCATATATTCGAGTACTATAGATCTTATTGATGCTCATGCTGCTAATCTACGAATAACCTAACCAAATATAGTACATACTTTAGGACTTGGATCACATTATCTATACCCTTTTCCTAGTTCTTTCCCTAAATATTTTAATCATAAGATATGATTTCCCTTTTTTCTATTGAGGAAGATGTTAATTATTACTCCTATACTAAACAAATAAATAATTAATTATGATGTTTAAAAGTATATTTAACCTATTATGTCGTGAACATATTTTTCCATTAATAAGTTGTATCAACTTGGAGTATGATATGTCTTGTTAATTGGAAATAGTGTTGGCTAATTAGAGGGATATCTGAATATAGAATGTAAGTAGTAAAGATATGAATATTAAGGTAAATATGTAAAAAAAATACACTAGTGTAGCAAGTTATAGGTGTTCAAATGCGGAATTCAATAACGGTTAAACATCTATAACCCAAGAAACAAGAATTAATCACTATTGCAAATTACTATCGAGTCGGAGATTAGTATCGATTTAGACACATCTACGTAGTCCACTTTGTTCTAGATCAATGATCGTCACCCATTTTTAATTTTTTTTAAAATTAGCGACGACCTAGCTACGACCCCAGGTCTTAGCCAACAGGAGCAACAACCTGGAACCGTAACCAGACCGTAGCAGTTTTTTTACTTTTTAATTTGATATAATTTTTAAAAAATAGCACGAACTACGATCGTTACTAGTCCGTTGCCATTTTTGGTGTAGTTGCCAAGCCGTAGCTGATGAGGTAGCGGGATTGTTAACAGAATTCTACTATGAGGGGTATTATGGGTGTATAAAGTGTTAGAGATGGTGAACGACAACAAGAGGGGGGTGAATTATTGTTTTTAATAAGTTTAAGTATTTTAGCCCTGTTTTTGCGGAATTAGATTGTGGAATTAAAACTTAAACTTAAAATGAAAAAGTAAAAGAGACAACACAATTTTACGTGGAAACCTTCTAGGCCTAAATAGAAGGAAAAACCACGACCCTTCGGGATTTCAAAACTCTTCAATATGTTTTAGGCAATTAGTTATAATTACATAAAACAAATACAACTTGCTTCACTCGAAGCTTCTCTAACTAGGTTAACTTCTCTTTCTCTTGCTTCACTCGAAGCTTCTCCAATTCTCTAGCTTCACTCGAAGCTTTCTAATTCTCTAGCTTCACTCGAAGCTTCTCCAATTCTCTAGCTTCACTCGAAGCTTTCTAATTCTCTAGCTTCACTCGAAGCTTTCTAATTCTCTAAGCTTCACTCGAAGCTTTCTAATTCTCCCCTAGACTTACCCAAGTCTAGTTACAACGATTCTCTCGAAAACCCTTTACAAAGGATAAATTCTTAAAGATAAAATTAAAGAGTTGCACAAGAAAATATTATAAATTAATTGGCAATTTTGGAACAAAAATATTTCTTGTTAATATTAATCTCACGTATGGACTCTTAGGCACCTTTTTGGCTTCCTAATTTCGGTTGAATCAAGTTCCCTTTATATAGGAGTTCAACTAGCTAATAAAAAGGATTGATGGAAGCTTGATTTACAAGAAAATAGCCACAATTTATTTTTCTAAAAATAGGCAACGTAGTTTTTCACTTAATTAGATCCAAAACACAAGCCTATTTTTAAGGAGAGAAATATTCCACTCTTAGAAAGTGTACCGTTATTTTAAGGTGGTTATAAAATATTTTGCCAATTAACTTATTAAATGAATGATGCAACAAATTAATTTTAACTAATACATCAATTAAAAAATCAGAAAAATAAAATTATCAGAAACTCCAGCCGACGTAAATTCTCCAGACTTCAGTCTGGGAATAAAGCACTGTCTCCATTTTCCAGTAACGTCAGATCATCAAACTTAGTAACAATAGATCTTCTGTCTACATTTAACATCTTAAGCGACATACCTTATCTAACATTTTTGGATTCTTTTGACAAGTACAACGTTCATAGATTAAGTCATAGGCACTATCAACGATCTCTATCAAGATCGGATATCAACCTGCATACAATCTCTAAAATACATATGTTTATATAAAGTGTAGTCATCATCAAAACCTAAGAGAGCCAACAAAGGGAAACCCTCTAAAAGGAGAATCTTATAACCAATCTAAGTGGGCAGCAGGTTGTAAGGCCTTGTTTAGCTCTATAAATATGATTATGTAATAATTGGTTGATAGGCAATGAAATACAATTATTCTCCTCTCTTAATTCTACATATTCTTGTTTCTTCTTTCTGATTCTTCTTCTCTCGTTTTGTACTCTCCTTCTCATCTCTAAATTCCTTCTTTCCTTCTTTAAAACATACTCTGATTAATGATTCATAACACAATCCCCTTAGGATGAAGTATTAAAGATCAATTTTTAGGTTCCAACTAGAGAAAATGTTGACAAAGGTATAGTCTGATGGTGGTCCGACATGGATACTAAACGATGTTTTAGCGCCATTTTCACAATCGACATAAGTCAACCTTTGAATTTGAAAAAAACTTGATCAACTCTAAAAATACACATAGTATAGTAATAGTAAACAAACCAAAATATAATTTGTCAAATAAGTTTCAAACCTAAAATTCCTAATAAAATCATCTAACAACAAAAAGTTCCTTAAAAAGCAGTCATACAAAACGTTCATTTTCCTTCCATATACTACACCTTTATAGCATACCAAACCTCCCCATCAACTAAACAGAATTCAAGAACCAAAGTCATCCATGGAGTTGAAATTACCATTTTACCCTTGTGTGAATCCTTATTATTCAACTGGTCCTTTCCATTGAGAGTATTTTCCCAGTTTTGCAAATCATTCAAAAGACCTTCAAAATGATAATGGCTAATTTCACACTCTTCTTCTTGCTAATAAATTTTGATGTGCATGATTTGTAGCTCTTAGAGAACAACTAGCAAGAAACCATAATAATCATATATACATAATCAAACGACAATTGAAACATCGCATTAACGAAATGAGTCTTCGTACCATCACGATCCATCGTTAGAGCGTACCCGTTTTACCAGTAGCCTCCAGTATGTAACATAAGTTTTGAGGTGCATGATGTTCTAAAAAGAGTTTTGTTCATTAGTCAACTATTCTAGAAGTATAATAGTTTTGTATTTTACGAGTATTATCAAAGATGTGATTGGCATTGCTTCATATAAGGTTTGTTATGATTATAGTTGACTTGTAGGTGGGTATATTAGTAGTATGTTGTTTGAGATTCTTGAGCGCATAGGTGAGTTAGCTTTTAGTCTCGTTTTACCAGCTTCCATTGAGCGAATGCATGACATGTTCCACGTATTTCAGCTTAGACAATATATCAGAGACGACTCACACGTTCTCCAGCCTGAACAGCTGACCCTTAATGACACCTTGTAGTACGAGGAGACACCCATTCAGATCCTAGATATGAAAATGCGCGATACTCATCGAGGTAGTGTAATACTTGTGAAGGTGCTATGATATATCCATGTTACCGAGGAAGCCACATGCGAAACAGAAGATGCCATGAAATGCGACTATCCTTCGTTGTTTGCTCAGGTATTATTATGATTATTGTTGTTATAAATATCACATCTCATTAGTCTTTGAGAAGTAAGCTCGAGGATGAACTTTATGCTAAGTTGGGTAGGATCCTAAGATTTCGGGGGGAATGCTTAGACTTGGTTAGTTCTTGGTAGAAGTTGTAAGGTTCGTTCGTTAGCATAGTTTTCTTATGTTGGACATAATAGGATTGTATATATACTCAGAAGTTCCTTAGTAATGACTTTGAGATTCAATAAACTTCTAGGACGAAGTTCTCTTCAAGTTGGATAAATTGTAACATTTGAGAAATTAATCTTTTTTTTAGAAGCGGAAATTTAAAATAAATAGTAAGAATAGAGAATTATTTGGGTCAAATTTAAATGAAATGGGGAATAGATGATTGGGCTATAGAGGAATTAGAAAATCCTTCTATAATTCAAGTAAGAGTAAAAAACACAATTTACCCTTGCTTCTTTCACTTTTTCTGTCCCGACAACCCGCCGCCTGCCACTCACTCCACCTGTGACCGGTTACCACACACTACCGTACGCAGGGCCTTCCAGGGGCGCCTCCAGTAGCCATACAAACTGGGAAAATTTTATATGATGTTCTTGATGTTCTTAAAAACATAATCATTCAAATCAATAGTTGTATGGCTAATAAATGTTCTTCTTGCTAATCATTCAAATTAATACATAATCCCACTAACGACTGTTGCTTCTTCTTCTTGCTGTTTCATCTTGTTGTTTCATCCTCCCACATACCTCAAACGTTCATTTTGCTATTTCATCTTCAAACTTCCCACAACCCATGAATTATTCAAGCTTCAACTGTTATTTCATCTTCAAACTTACGACATTTTCAGTTGATTCTTTCCCCTTTCAGCCAAAAATTCAAGCTTCAATTACTTTGGTTTTTTCCCCTTTCTTAAAACACCATTGTTGGATTTATTCATAGGGTTTATTTTAACATTTTTTTGTAAAATAGCTGTGAACTAATTTTTCTATATAATTACTTCTTTGTAGGTAACTAATCTTCACTTAGAGGGCATAATATTATCATTTAAATATCAAGATAATTTTAATTAAATGAAGTTGTTTATGAGTTTGATATTTTTCAAGTTCATGTTATTAATTTGTTAATTATTTTAATTTATGTGTATTTTGTTAAAAATGTGGTTTGTTGTTGTACATATGTTTTTAATTATTAGAATTAGAATATACATATTTTTAGAGTTAAATGATTTGTTTTATTATTTATATTTTGAATATGGTTTTATTTACAATGTAGTGCTTATATTGAAGTATAAAGTATAGAATTAGAATATGTTTGGTTATATAGAATTAGAATATGAAGTATAAAGTATGAAGTATACGATGTTAATTATTTTAAGTGATTTTATTTTATAACATAATGTAGTGCTTATATAAAATTAGTATATATATATAGATTTCACTTACGTTTAAATATATATTTAAAGTAATTATATCAATACTATTATAAAATTCAAGTTTTTCTTGATTTGCAGTTTAAAAATGCTTATTAAAAGATTTTTTTAAAAGAACTTAATAGATGTAGTCGAATAAGTTTTTACTTACACCTTAAAGTAACTATATCACACGATCCTACGATCCGATTCTATCAATTTCAATCCTTACCCCTCAACGATTCTAAGTAGAATCTCAATCCTAACAACCTTGATTACTTTTAAAGCTTATGTGATCACTTTTAAGACATATGTGATGACTTTTAAGGCCTATGTGATCACTATTAACGCATATGTGATCATTTTAATTTTGAAGTCCACTACCACCACCACCACCACTACAAAAGACAATCTCTATAAACTTTAAAAGTGATCACATAAGCCTTAAACGTAATCACAAATGCTTTAAAAGTGATCACAAATGCTTTAAAAATGAACACATAGTAAAATAAAAATGAGCACCTTTACCTTTTAAAGTGATCATATAAGCATTAAAAATGATCACATAATTCTTATAAAACAATGATCACATAAACTTCAAAAATGAAAATATAGTAAAATAAAAATAAGCACATTGACCTTTTAAAATGATCATATAGGCTTTAAAAGTAATCATATAAGCATTAAAGATGATCACTTAAGCCTTACAAAAAATTGATTACATATGAAATAGCTTCCTAATTTTAGAACCGTCCTAAACAAGAATTTGTGATAAATTATAAATAGTCAATTATAATTTTTTAAAGTCAAAATTAATCACTTTAAAAAGATTATAATTAATCCATTTAAGATTATATACTTTAAGTTAAAATTGATCATTCAATTGTTAGTATTGATCACTTTTAGAAAAAAATTAAATTTGTTTTTACATTTTTGATCAGTTTTAATTTTTAAAGATATCAATTAGTGACCGTATATTGTAAAACTTATAATTTGATTGATTGGGCTACTCTTACTAACTTGTATGAGTGATCTCTCAGTAAGGCAGTTCTCTCACAAGACCTGCTAAATAAAAATTATAATAAGGCAGAAATTCTCAAAATTGTAAATCAATCTAGGGATCCATGGAAGCTTTAGTTCAAATCATTCTCAAAATTATAACATCAAAATTTTTTATTTTTGGTTCACTACATACTTGATTCAGTTCAATTCAATACATGTTATAGACCATAAATAAATGCAAGTAACGCCTTTAGCCAAAGGCAAGCTCTAATATAAAACACAACCTTAATTGGAATGTATCCTGAAAAAGGAAAAAATAAATCCGATCAAACCTCATGCTAAACTAATCATAAAAAATATTCAAGCTATACTTCAAGAGAACCTCAAAAAAGCTAATGTAAAAATTAAAATATATTACAATGTACAAAATTTGGCAGCAATATACAAAATGAGTGTGTCCTGAATGTTGAAGAACGGGATCATCGAAATCGTCGAGGGCAATACTTTGGATGGAGGTCACTAAGCAATTCTCCAAGCTCAATAGTAGTAGCAATGCTAAGAAATACCTTATCTCATATCCTGCAAAGCTCTGCATGATAGAATATCAAGTTAGCCTATATTTCACCGATCAAATCAAGCAAACACAATTACAAATCTGTCCACAAATTTTCATTAATTAAGCTTTCCTGTGTACTTGAGTGAAATCCTGCCTCAGTTCTCCTCAAGTCACCACGTTTCTATTTATGACGATCATACCCACAAACTCTATCTATCTTTTCATTTCATCCATACATTTCTTACGTGTATGTGTGTTTTTGGTTTTTTTTTTCTCTCAGTAACAACCAACCAAATTTAACAGGTGTATTCTTTTAAACATAAAACTAGCAAACTGTATTTTGCTTATTTTGCTGACTTGTAAACGACTGATGGTTTAATTTTTGGTTCAAGTCTCTATTTTGACAAATACATAAATTGCTTATTGTGTCATTCTATTTTAATACTACATCCCTTCTAATTCACTCTAAATCCCCAAATATTTACGTCTATACTACATCCCTTATTGTGTTACCATTACTTTCTCATGCAAAGAATTCAAGAAATCAAGTCATTTAAAATCATGTTAGAAAACGTTCAGATTCTGCTGAAAAGCTATTCCCACTTCGTTCTCAGTGAGATACTCATGAACGGCAATAAGAAGGTTAAGAATTACGTGCAAGTAAGAATCAAGGAGGACAGACCTGATTTTTCAGACGTTCAATATAAACTATAACCTAATTTACCGCAACTAAGCTGATTTATAACATCCAAAGTCAACTAAGCACGTTCAATATAAACATTAGTGAGCCACATTCACCAGAGGACTTCCAAATTTAATGCAACTAAGCTAATTTATAACATCAAAGGTAAACTAAGCACCAGAGTTGTTAACTCCACAAATCTTACAGGAAAATAAAATCCAAAAAGTAAAACTCCACAAGATATATAAGCCTCAACTTTCTTAATCCATGAATGCAAGTTATGGGACTATTAATTAGCCTCTAAGCTCAAGCTATTTCGACTAAGATACTCCATGAAAACTTTCAGTATTACTGAATTGACACCATAGTTGCAAGTACTCCATCATACAATTTGATGAAACTGGAAACTACAACATACAAACCTTATTACTCCAGGTTCAAGACACATAAAGACAACATTTATTGCACATAAATGCAGTCACCTTGTGATAGATTAGGATTTATTCCAGTATTTCTTATTTTTATTATCCATGTAACCAAATTCAAAGCCTCCTTTGATAACCCTGAACTCTAAATGGCTTCTCTAGTAACTATTTGTCCAGAACCATTTCTAGACAAACATCGCAAGTTCATACACAGGAGCTAGAAATCATAATATCCAATCATGAAGATGTTACAAGCTTGTAAATTTTAATAATGCACATACCCTCCCTGTCTACTTGGGGAAGACACAAAATGATCAGGTCAAATCTTGGGATCTTCGTCAAATTTTGCAGATAGCTGACAGCAAGCTCGGTCTCGTCACTTCCATAAGATGCAGCAAAGAATATGAATAATTAGACATAATAGGATCTAATACATAGTATAAATAATTCAGCTCGGAACATGACACCTTCACTTACACAAAAAAGGATGCAACACACTTGACAATATCGATGAGTAAAGGGGCAGTTAAAGCACTCTTAAAAATCTGTGGCAATGTATCTGGTTGATTGGCCTACACATTGAAAAAACACAAGAAAGATACATCATCAGCGGCTCCAAAATAGAAAAAGGCCAACTTAAACAACCCACAAAAAGTATCAATTCCACATTATCAAGCATTAGAGCAAGATTCAACGCTTGCAAACCTTCAACATACGGGCTTGTAAAGAACGGTCACCACAAAGTCCTTTCCAAGTAATTTCAAACTGATAAGCTGATTTTGGGGTACTGATATTTGTAGCAGCATCTGCTATGGCTCGAGATGCAGCCCGAGAAGCAAGCTCTTGAACTGATGTCCCCAACTCTTTGTTCCCACTCTTGTTTTTCTGCACAAGGCAAAAAGGTCAGTTGTGAATTACTATTTAATGTCCTAAAAAAATTTATGAAACGCAGACTTTGTAAAAATACACCAAAATAAAACCACGGATGAAGATGATGAACAAAAATTATTTGAAGTTGTCATGCAACGCGTATGACGTTTCATATACATGAAGCAAACATACCAAAGGAGAATTGCTTGATGCAATGCCATGCAAGCCATTTAATTTTTGCCTGTTTCTATCACCAGATGTTTTGATTTTGACATCTCTCTCTCCAGAATCAGGAGTTTTGTTCAAAGACAGCTGTTGATTCTCCAGAAAAAAACATTAGCAATTAAAATGCAATACATGAAAAAACTTAAAGTCCAAAGAAATTTCATGCCATATTTTCATAATATTTTTTTTTTGAATGAGAACTTTTCAAAATGACCCAGAAACCACAATTCAAACATTCAAATCTTACTGAGATGTTATCTGGAAGAACATCAACTCCCGCTTTCTTACTTCGTTCAGACGCACACAGTAGGTTTTTCATATCCATTGTCATCTACCTGTTTCTCAACTTCTTTCACCCAGGCACAGCTCTTGTAACTGTTCCCGCTGCTTTTGCAAGAATTGCCTACATAAAATTTCTGAAGGCTTTGACACACTATCATTACATGCGAAATAAAAAAAAAAATAAAGAGTATGCTAGCAGAATAAGAGTGATACACAGGCCTAGAGGGTCTAACATATAGCAGAGTAGGAGACCACACCCACATTATTTTCAATTTTTCTTATGACATAAGATGTGAGAATAATTTACATTGGTTGTCATATCCTACCCAATGTTGCACGGAACGAACGTTCGATCTGATACGAGAGATGTAAATGATAACTTTAAGTTTCGAAAACGTAAGACACCAAATGTAATCCAATCTTACAAAAATAACAACATTTTATGTTAAAGCTCTAAATCCAATTTTTGGATCATCCAATCAAGTACATAAATTATAAATCATAAAGGTAAATCTAAAAAAAAAATTTAAAAAAATATATATATATAACCGATAGTAATAAATATGAAAAGTTTAAGTCCATGTCGCAATTTCTTTTGACCTTAATTCCTCCAATCTTAAACTCTAAAGTCTGCCAACCTTATAGTGGAATCATCAAGATAGGTACTCTCGGGATCGATATCCCATATTCTATAAGGACCTTCCACACAAGCTCGAGTGAAATGCAATAACAACCTTATACTCTAATAGCAATTTCTACAAGTTTCGGAGTCTCAGCACCATAAGTAGACCACCATGAGATGACACTCATTTTTGTAGCATCATTGTGAGCAGCTGCAGTTCTAAATATCCTTGTTTGTTCCGGAATATGGCCAACTATTGATTTTCATTTTCAACTTCCCTGATTTTATCTAATGTTTTTAGACACCAATAACAACTTCTCTATCTTATGTTATGGTGAATAAGGCCAATAATATACATGTATGATCATATGATCATACTGTAGATCATACTATACTTGTATGATCATGATCGTACTATAGATCAACTAAAAGTGGATAATGTAAAGTTTTTGCCGAGAAAGATACTAAAGAAACAGAGTAAGAGATGTCTTCAGATGTGGGGAATACTTTGACAAAGTTGAAAACTTGTAACATTCGAATTGCTAAAGAGATTTTAGGAGAATCAAGTGGTACTTTCGTGGTAAAGGATATACATGATGGAATGAGAAGGTACTCAAGACAATTATCAAGGAAACGTAAAAATATTATCTTGCATTAGAAAAATGCATTAATGAAGAAAAATTAGCCAAGTATAAGAAAATCAAAACTAAGGCAAACGTAGTAGTCTGTACGACGAAATTAAAAGCATTAAAAGAGGTGTTTGACAAATTAGATTCTAAAGAAAATGAACAAGATATTTATAGAATGGCAAAGAGGAGGCAAGAAAAAACTAATGAAATAAGTGTAGTGAAGTATATTATGGATAAGAATAAGATAATTCTAGTTCAGGGCGTAAACATCAAGGATCGATGGAGAAAGTATCTTGATGAGCTATTTAATAGAAAACAAGGAAATATTATATGGACACAACAATTATTTTCCTTAGATCAAAGTAGAGAAATTATGCGAAGAAAATAAAAATTAGAAATGGTTGGGGCGATGAAGAAAATGAAGCTAAAGAAAGCATTTAGGACATTTTGTATGCCTATTGTGATATGAAGATGTCTAGGGATGATTGGAATGACTTGGTTAATGATCTATTCAACAATATTTGAAAGACAAACAAAACGCCCAATGACTTGAGAAGAAGTACTCAAGTGCCTATTTATAAGAACAAAAGATATGTCTAAGATTACATTAACTATAGAGAAATAAAACTCATGAGCCATGCTATGATGTTGTGGGAAAGAATGACACAGATACATATGAGAAAATGTACCTCCATATCAGGTAACCAATTTGAATTTATGTCAGGGTGAACTACAATGGAAGCAATTCAATTTAGGAGAGATATGGAGTACTATAGAGCTAGAAAAAGAGACTTGCACATGGTATTTATTGACTTGGCATTAGCATACGACAAGGTATCAAGAGAAGTACATTAGTTGGAAATAACAAAGAAGGGCACTCAAGAAATACATTAATATAGCACAAAATATGTATCGAGAAGAAAGAAGAATGTTAGGACATGAAGAGCAGCAACATAGGATTTTGCAATCACAATTGGCCAACAAGGCTGGACACTGAGCCTCACTTTTCGTAGAGGATCTCGATCGATACAAGGAGACGTCACTTGGTGCATGTCGTATGCTGATGACATTATTTTGGTAGATAAGACCAGGAACATTGCAATTGCTATGTTAGAATAATAGAGACAAGAGTGGGATTCATAAGGTTTTAAATTAAGTCGGCACAAGACAGAGTACATGGAGTGTAATTTTAGCATAAACGCAATAACGAGAGGCACTATGAAGTTAGAAGAGAAAGAAACTACTTCAAGTGGATGCTTCAAATATCTTGGGTCCATGTTTAGAATACTTGGGACATCCAACAAGATGTGACCCATAGGATTAAGTGTGAGAGCCAAAAATAGAGAATATTGGTTCAAAAACATGGTTGGAAAGCACCCTCACTTGTAATGAACTATCGATTCTACATATCAATTGAAGACTCGAAAGATAAAATGGATTGTATTTGTGTGCATGCTTTGAAGCCTACACACTCTGGCATAGTGGCATGAGGTATGCTTCAACAAGAAAACGGTCAACACACACTATCTAGCACCATATAAACCTCCTAATGGGAAGAATAAAAAAGCTGAAGGTTATTGAGAGGAAATTGAAAATTTTTCCAACCTTAAAATCTTGGTACTGTGGCTGTCAATCGAATAAAAAAAAACATGTTTCTATAGTGGTGCTTGAAAAGAGAGCATAAATAATCAAAGAATAGAAGTGGCCATTTGTTGGATTTTTAATAAGAATTATCTTAGTAAGTCCCACGGAACAAAAACTTTTTTATTAACTTTGCAATCTGACATAATAGTGTTACACGGTCTAGTCTTTATGAATTATCACATTTGTTTTTATTATTAAAACTCAACATGTAAATCTACAACTTTCTTGTTTGTGCACTTCATCTTTTCCTCCTTTTTTTCCGGTGCATTAATTTTTTCCTTCTCTCCCCTCACATTATCTCCTCTCCTGATGAACCATTCAACTGCAATTTGGGATTCCATGGCTGGGATTAAGGCTACAACAGTTTTTCTTAGGGGTGTAAATAATTTGATGAAAAATCGTACACCAAACCAAACCAAACCGAATCGAATAAGTATTTCACTATATTTTAAATTTGGTTTGGTTTGGATTGAATTTTATTAAAATTCTGTGTTCAGTTTGGACTCGATCTAAGGTCCAACAAAACCGAAAAACCGAAATGTCAAAAGCATGTTATATTTTTAGATTTTTGTTAAAATTTTTTTACCTGTTCAAATTAAAAACCCTAAAACTATTAATATCTATTTAGGAGCTTTAGAAAGAACAATTTTGAAATAATACATGCAAATTTGACTTTCGATGCAAAATATACAAATCAGTGCAATTCGGTATATTCGGTTCAATTTGGATTAGTATTTTAAAATTCGGTTCGGTTCAATTTGGATTATAAATATTATGATTTCGATTTGGACTAAAAATATCAAAATCGAGTTTTATTCGGATTTATATCAAATCCAAACCAAAAACTAAACTATCACCCCTAGTTTTTCTAATGTTTGATGAATAAGGTCTCTACAAATAGTATCAAACTAGGGCATGAATAACAACTTCAATTCGAAAGTCCTGAGCTTCAATTTGAATGTTCACTTGTCAAAAAGAGTAAATAAATTCAGCTTCTCAAGCAAGAACTTCACTTCAGCACGCTGTTTCTTGAGATCTACATTTTGTGGCTCTAGCCTCGACGCAAACTCAACATCTGCGAAAAGAATTAATCATTAGCTGGACACACCACTTACTACATAAAAAAATCATAATCCCCATCAATGTAACATAACTTCTAAGGAGTCTCTCAGTTTCTTGAGCTCCTTTCTGACTGTAGCTCGACGTGAGTATGCTTTTATATAGCGATCATCTAAGTTTAGAGCCTCTGTACAGTCATCCTCAGCCTCTTGATATCTACATGATTCAAGTGCCAAAATTACTATGCTTGGGGGAGTTAAAAACAAATGTAGCCAAATCAAAATATTCCAACTTACAACGAATGATGAGTGACGATGTCTTAATCATGCATAAGGGACGTTACGGAGTTGTTGTCTGAAACGGAAACTTACCGCTTAATTTTGAGATAAGCCATTGCCCTATTGGCGTAAGCCACAGCTATTGGCGACAAAGCGATGCTTCTGGAATAGCAATCAATTGCTTCATTGAACTTCTTTTGGTTAAAATATTCATTTCCCTGCAAAGGTCCGTGAAATACTAGATCAAATTAAAGCCACAAAAGGGAATGGCAGTATAATGAAGTTGGCAAAAAGTGGGACATATAAATGCTACCAAATCTTTCTCAGAGGAGGCATCCACAATACTATCGTTAGTCATGAAAGTACTCGACATATGGCTCAATGGATCGCACTTTGTTGGAGGTCGATGCTGGCTCACACCATTGCTCACCAAAGTGGTGTTACTTTTACCAACAGTTTGCTTATGGTCGTTCAAAACTTCAAGTTTCTGAAGAATAGATATATTGTAGCCACCATTAAAACAAATCAGCATTCCATTTTATAAGAACAAATTAACTTAACATATAACACCCCCATTTTAGGAAAATACATACAATTGAAAATAATTTTTAGCATAATTTTTTTATAGTAATTCTTACAATATCCGATGAGTAAAATGAACATCCCAAAGTTTTAGAGAGCTTAAATATGCATTCAAAAACATTCCGAACATAGTTTGCCACTGGAAAACCAATGTCAGGCTTGAAAAGCCACCTTGTCAAAGAATGAAATCCATCAACCACCAAGCAAAATTCAGTTAATAGAATAACGTTTACGCTTAGAGTGGCTGACCACAAAAATCACCATCCATAACACAAAAATCATCACCCGTAAAGTAACAAACATCTACAATCACACAGGATGATAAGATCAAAGAAAATAATAAAGTTTCAAAAAAACATACCAAATCTAAAAACTTTATCTTATTATTTATTCGGTCAAATTAAAATTTAGTTTATCTTTCCTCCATTCGAAAAGTGATGTGGATGGAGTTAATATTTCTTATTATTTATTCGGTCAAATAGCTTCTAATTTACTTTTGTATTATGAGTGACGTCTGGTCAGGATCTTTGAGTTCATCACGGGAAATCATTGAATACACAAAAGACATAAATTAGACCGGAGATGGAGAAGGAATGAGTATTTAAGCTCCAAATTGGTCAGACTTGGCCCTACCATCAAAACAAATGTGTAGAAGTGGAGTTCTTTACCTATATCGCTCGCTTTGAAGTACAGGGGGTTTTCAACAAATTTTTCATTGGAAAAGTATTTGAAGTTCTTAATTTATGTTCAAAAGGGGTGTAAGAGAACAGAAGATGGCTATTTAATCTCAATATGGTGTGATGCATGAGTCAAGAAAAAGTTATCTGGAATAGGGGTATAAGTTTGGTTAGGACACAAAACCAAATTAAATTCCGTTTTCACATCTCAAGTCCAAATCGAAATCGAAATCGAATTTTTTCTAAAACCAAACTACACCGAACCAAAAGTAATCCCCTTTCACCGAATTAGACCGAAAAACCAAATTTGAAACAGTTATTTAAAATGTATATGAATATGCAGACTTCAGGGCACCAAACTAATTCGTAGCATGGCGTTTCACCCACAAACCGATGGTCAAATAGAGATCGTCAACAAAGCTTTGGAGACTTACCTAAGATGCTTCATTGTTAGTAAACCTAAACAATGGGCCAAATGGCTTACGTGGGCTGAATTTTGTTACAATACAGCCCCTCATTCATCCATACGTATGTCCCCATTCCATGCATTATATGGGAAGCCTCCTCCACATTTAGTACGCTTTGGGCATGGACACACTCTGGTTGATAGTGTTGAGCACTTACTCCAAGAGAGTGATGCCATATTGGATGAATTTCAATTCTCTTTGGTTAAAGCACATCAAAACATGATACATTATGCCAATTCCAAACGACGTGATGTGGTTTTTTCCAAAAGTGATGTTGGTTTTCTGAACCTTCAACCATATCATCAACACTCTCTTGCTCGACGCCCTCATAAAAAGTTGGTCCCAAGTTACTATGGCACATATAAGATCATTCAAAGGGTGGGTAAATTGGCGTATAGCTTGGCCCTACCTTCTCACAACCTCATCCATCTTGTTTTCCATGTTTCGCAATTGAAACCAGTTGTTGGCATTTCAGAGTCAGCTAATATTCCCCCTTATCAGTACTAAAAAAAATAGAACTAAAAAAAAGTGAATTTGTTAAATCATTCCCAATTCTTTGTCCCTTTCACTAATTCAGTTTCTCTATCCCGACAACCCGCCACCAGCCACTCCACCTGTGACCGGTGGTACACTACCGCACGCAGGGCCTTCCAGGGGCGCCTCCAGTAGCCACCATCCACGCGGACCATGCCTGTCAGTCGTTTGTCACCACATCCACTCTTCAAATCTATTTGTAAGTTTGAGATTTCTTCTCCTAAAACTTAAAATCTTCAATTCTTTTGTAGTTTTTGTGTCTTAAATGATTATTTAGGAATTTGAGAATAGAATGATAGTTGAGAAAACTTTCAGGATTAAAGTTTGAACTGCAGTAGAATCCTCCATTGAATAATTGTATCAATGTCTAACCAATCTATAGTAAGTTTACTACCCAATTTTTCCCTTTTTAACTCGTTCAAATTATAATATTGGGTACCAACTTATATGTAAGCAGGTTTTGCAAATTACTGGATTAATTCATTGTCTTTTATATGAGAAATAGATTATGATGATCAATGTTGTGAATTTAATTGATTTTAATATTATTTTGTGATTTGTTTCAGAATTTTGAAGGTCTTTTAAATGATTTGCAAAACTGGGAAAATACTCTCAATGGAAAGGACCAGTTGAATAATAAAGATTCACGTAAGGGTAAAATGGTAATTTCAACTCCATGGATGACTTTGGTTCTTGAATTTTGTTTAGTTGATGGGGAGGTTTGGTTCGCTATAAAGGTGTAGTATATGGAAGGAAATGAATGTTTTGTATGACTGCTTTTTAAGGAATTTTTTGTTATTAGATGATTTTATTAGGAATTTTAGGTTTGAAACTTATTTGACAAATTATATTTTGGTTTCTTTGGGTTTACTATTACTATACTATGTGTTTGTTTAGAGTTGATCAAGTTATTTTCAAATTCAAAGGTTAACTTATGCCGATGTGAAAATGGCGTTAAAACTTCATTTAGTATCCATGTCGGACCACCATCAGACTATACCTTTGTGACATACCGTAGTCATAGCCTATTTTGCTAATCTATAAGCAATGTTACTCTATAAGCTACTATATCATATACTCTACACCCATTTAGCCATAATAATCTCTTAGATCTTTTTGCACTCCAACTATGCCAAATACTTTGCGACCCTCATCTAAATATTATCATCTGCAGACCCAACCACAAATTAAATCCAACTTTGTCAACATTTTCTCTAGTTGGAACCTAAAATGTGATCTTTAATACTTCACCTTAAGGGGATTGTGTTATGAATCACTAATCAGAGTATGTTTTAAAGAAAGAAAGAAAGAAACAATTTAGAGATGAGAAGGAGAGTACAGAACGAGAGAAGAAGAATCAGAAAGAAGAAACAAGAATATATAGAATTAAGAGAGAGGAGATTAATTGTATTTCATTGCCTATCAACCAATTATTACATAATCATATTTATAGAGCTAAACAAGGCCTTACAACCTGCTGCCTACTTAGATTGATTATAAGATTCTCCTATTAGAGGGTTTCCTTAATACCCCTCATAATAGAATTTTGTTAACAATCCCGCTACCTCATCATTTATCCCCCCTTTTCTTGGTCCTTTACCTTCTATCCCTTAGTATGCTGTGTAGGTAAGACATTATCCTCGGCCCGAATTTGCACCTTGTTCTCAAGGTGAGAGTTAGGAAAGGTAGGAAGCAGATTATGGTAGTCCTCCTAAGTGGCTTCAAACGAAGGTAATCCTTGCCTTTGAACTAGAATTTCCCAAATGGATGGACTAGGTTGACGTAAAGCGAAGATCTCCTCCAGAACAGTGACAAAAGCCAACTCATTAGAAAGATGAGGGGGAATTTTAGCTGACTCTGAAATGCCAACAACTGGTTTCAATTGCGAAACATGGAAAACAAGATGGATGAGGTTGTGAGAAGGTAGGGCCAAGCCATACCAATTTACCCACCCTTTGAATGATCTTATACAGGTCATAGTAACTTGGGGACAACTTTTTATGAGGGCGTCGAGCAAGAGAGTGTTGACGATATGGTTGAAGCTTCAGAAAAACAATATCACTTTTGAAAAAAAACCACATCACGTCGTTGGAATTGGCATAATGTATCATGTTCTGATGTGCTTTGACCAAAGAGAATTGAATTTTATCTAGTATGGCATCACTCTCTTGGAGTAAGTGCTCAACACTATCAACCAGAGTGTGTCCATGCCCAAAGCGTACTAAATGTGGAGGAGGCTTCCCATATAATGCATGGAATGGGGACATATGAATGGATGAATGAGGGGCTGTATTGTAACAAAGTTCAGCCCACATAAGCCATTTGGCACATTGTTTAGGTTTACTAACAATGAAGCATCTTAGGTAAGTCTTCAAAGCTTTGTTGACGATCTCTATTTGACCATCGGTTTGTGGATGAAACGCCATGCTACGAATTAGTTTGGTGCCCTGAAGTCTGCATAATTCCCTCCAAAAACAGCTTAAGAACACCCTATCCATGTTTTCCACTATAGAAGAGGGGAAACCATGCAAAGATACAACCTCCTTGATAAACAAAGCTGCCAGAGAAAAAACCCTAAAGGTGTGTTTGAGCCTGAGGAAGTGTGTATTTGGTAAAACGATCAACAACCACAAGGATTGTATCAAGACCATTCGACTTGGGAAGGCCTTCCACAAATTCCATAGAAATGTGCTCCCATACACTTGAGGCTAAATGTAGAGGCCGTAAAAGTCCAGCAAAGGGACTGGTATGAAGCTTTTTGTTGTTGACATGTTCGGCATTACTGTACGTATTGAGTGGGTGCTTTTCTCCTCTTCGTATTTTAGGTGCTTTTCCATAAACGTTAAACTTGTCTCCTTCGAGCTAAAGTTATTATATTATAATGTCGAAAAGCTAACAACCCAATAGCAACCTTTAAGTGTATATAGGTGAGTTCTATCAACTCCGAATCCCACACAACTGGAAGACTAGGGATACCTTTTTTCTTTAGGTTCACAATGGGGTATAACGTCCCTTCAGACACCCCATCGAAAGTTTTTGGAATCATTAACTTCCATATTCTTGTGCACAAGATGTGAAACCCACTTGAATTTACTATCATTATAGCATAACTTTAATTCTGGGCACATCATAAACCTTTTGGACATCAACAAAAAATTATCTTTCGTACCAGATTAGGGGTGAAAGTTATTTGGTTAAAAACCGAAAATCAAACCAAACCAAATCGAATAAGAAATTTGGTCTGATTTTTTTTAATATGATTTAGATTTGGATTGATATTTTAAAAACCGAAATTTTATGATTTGGATTTGGTTTTACAAAAGAAAAAAACGAAAAAATCAAACCTGCACCGAAATAATTAAATCTTGAGTACTATCTTGTATTTTAGGCCCAAAAGTACGGCCCAAACGTAAAGTGACTCACCCCTTTCCAAAATTCAGAGATTTTCCAAATTATAAAAGCAATATCACTGAATTCCACTTGCAAAAGTTGATTAAAAATCCATATATCATCCCACTTTAATATAATAATAAAAAAACAGCCCAAAAAACAATAATTATTTCAAACCACCAAAAATATCAAATTAACCATTAATCATGAATTAAGACAAAACCCCAATCAAGAACCTTAAAAAAACACAATCTTTAACAAATTAAGACAACATCCGAATCAAAAACCATGAAAATACACAATTTTTCACAATTTGATACAAAACCCCAATAAAAAAATCCTAAAAATAAACAATCTTTTACATTTTAAGAAAAAAAAACCCAATGTGAGTATCATTACCCTAAGGAGTGGTAAGGAGTCAGTAAGTTAGGAGAAACCCTTGGAAAGCGAAAAGGAAATTGAAGAAGAAGAAGAGCCACAAGAAAAAGGAGAAAAACAAGAGGCATCAACATCAAAGCCATCAATTTCATTTGAGCCAATTGCACCATTTCCAGAAGCATTAAAAGGAGGGCAAAAATATGACAATGACAAGGAGATTTATGATGTCTTCCGGAAATGTGAAGTGAACATCCCACTTTTAGATGCATTACTATTGTTGGACCCTTTTTTCTTTCTAGAATTTCTATCCAACCTAACAACTAACCTACTGCCATAATTCTCATTAACCTATCGCCTTTTGACAAAACTCCCTAGTATAAAGTACAACCTTCACTTCCTCTAGGGTCAACGAGTCTTTGCCAACCATAAAAGATTCTAGAAAGTTCTCATAACTATTCGATAGAGAAATAAACAATAATATTAACGCTGCATCCTCATCATCTATCTTAACTTCAAAATTACGCAAATCTAGTAGCAATTTGTTGGTTAAAGATTTCGTCATGTACAAAGACTCAAATTTTAACCATAATTTTGCTGTCGTCTCCAGATCAGCAACCTCCGTGATGATATGATCATCAAGACTTAGCAAGATGGTAGAATGAGCCTTCTCTTCCATCACAACTAAATGTTCATCAGTCCATCTGTCTCCAGATCCCGACGTAGATGTCGCACTTTTTGGGATCAACGGACGCCAAATCTGCAACTGTTTTAATAATGCCTTCATCGTAATCTACTATAGCCTAAAGCTATTCTTCCCATTAAATTTCTCAATCCTTATTATAAAATCTCCTAACATTGTTTTCCACAAAAACTCTTCCTAGGATTAAACTTGAGCTCTTGATGCCAATTGTTGTGCGATAGCGGAAGTAAAGATCAAAAAACAATAACGGAAGCAATAAAGATTCAAACAAACAATAAAGAAAATCACACCAAAAAATTAACGTGGTTCACTATCAACGTGATAGCTACATCCACTGGCACCGAGAATAAACTTTCACTATAAACTGGGAGATTACAACATGAACACGAGAAGCCAAAACAATGGCTCTCAAAGCTTTTTCTCTCTTAGTTTTCCTCACTTTGTGTTGCATTCTCCTAATTCTAATTACAAGAGACCTTTATATATTACATCACTTAGTAAAAAGAAATTAAGTTTAATGTTACAAAGTAACCACCCTTAAATATATCATGGGAACATGGAGTAACTACCATAATATCATGGGAACATAGAGTAACCACCCAAAACCATCATGGACAAAATAAAGTAACCGCCTAAAAACTTGTAACGCCTTTTGACCCAAACTTAGTTTCATCATCTTCAACTTGATCTTAGACTAGGTCCGAGTCACAAAATCCCAACATTAACCTTCAAGTGGTTGGATGGGCTAGTTGATTCAATCCGTAGGGACAACATTAACCTTGAAGTGTTTTGTACTAGGCGTTAATTTCAATCCGTAGGACATTAGCATTGATGCATGAAACAGAATTATATATTTAATGTGTAAAGGAAGAAGAAGGTCTATTATACTCTAAATGGGGGAGGATTGTTGAACATTTAAAGTATATAGACCTAGGATTTATATATACCACATACTTAATATAGTAGCGGGACTAAAATAAATGTATTATAAGTCCAATTAAATGCCTCAAAGAAAACACGCAAAAAACACAAAACAGAAGAAAGCGACGACTCGTCGTGGGCTAGGCAACATGTCGTCGCCTGATTACTAAAGTTAACAAATGGTATCAGAGCAACCCTGCGACCGTGACTGATTGTGTTCAGTGCACCTAGCGGGGGAAAATATCCTGAAATCACGGTTTAACGAGGACGTTGTATTCCTAAGTGGGGGTGAGTGTAATACCCCAGATTTAGCTTGAAAAGGGATTGATAGACTACTTATATCAACAAGGTGCATCTTCTTTTCATGGGAGCTCATTTGTTAAGAACTCCACAGTTAAGTGTGCTCGGTGTGGAGCAATCTTAGGATGGGTGACCTCCTGGAAAGTTTTCCCGGGCGCGCACAAGTGAGGCCAAAGTGCGCTGGAAAGACTTGTGTTGGTTTGTGGGGCTAGTCTACAGTCTCCATGAGTAGTCACCAGTGGTCCGTTGGGCCAGGGTGTTACAGAAACTCACTCTCTTATGCTTCTTATAAACACAATGTTAACAAAAGCTAGAGTTCCCAAGCTTCTTTCCTCCAAACAAGCCTAGCTGGCTCAACTCATGCATACCTCTCTCACCCATATGACCCAATCTCAAGTGCCAAAGTTTGGTCTCTTCATCGGACATTATGCTAGTGGAGACATTCACAGAGTTGGAGATGGTTGAACCCTCTATAGCATACAAACTCCCGTTCATCTCCGCCTTCATCACAACTAGTGACCCTCTTACGACCTTCATCACTCCACCTTCACAAGAAATCTTACAACTATTCTTCTCTAAAGTACCCAACAAAATCAAGTTCTTCTTTAACCTGAGAACATGCCTAACATCGGACAAAGTTCTCACCATACCATCAAACATCTTCATTTGAATACTCCCAACACCAACAACCTTGAAAGTCGCATTGTTGCCCATAGTAACATTTTCTCCATCTACCCTTTCATAGGTAGTGAAGAGGTCTTTGTTAGGTAGTCGCATTTGGATCGTGTGAAAACCAATTAAAATGATGAAAACTTAAAATTTACATAAAATCTTAAATGGTGTACAGATCTCAGTGACAGTTTTGTAAATAATTGAATATTTGTTAAAAGGTGTACATACATGCTTAAAAGGTGTAAATAATCAGATGGCAAATCTGTAAAAAATATGAACTTTTGGTTGTACAAAAATATGTACACCCTATAAGATAATATATACACCTTTTGCAACAATATGTATATCTTAGTTTGGTTTTCGGTTTTTACCACTTTAGTGGTTTTCACCTGATCTTGTCTCTCTATATATATAATAGAAATAATTCGAATCATATATATATTTGCACACCCAGCCAAATTTATGTCTTAGAATTATGGTCTCAATTTATTTGGGTCCTAGGCGATGGCATTCCGACATCACGTTAACTAGACCTTGTGAACTATGTCAAATTGGAGCAAGTTGTCTTGGAGCAGCACATTCAAACTGACACATCTTCACTATTTATACATATGATTTGATTGCTATGAATTTTGAAGATGGCCATAATTATAGCTATAGACATAATCCTATCAGTAATCCAAAACACACCAATACATATTTTTAGGATCACAAAATCCTACAACCTGATTCTACCGATTTCGATCCTAACCTCTTAGCAATCCTAGGTTGAATCATTCTAACAACCTTGAACTGTGCTCATTTAAGTTTGTTCAATTTTGAGCTAAACCTAATCTACCATGCATTGACTAATCCTAATTCCTTTCCTAATAAAAGTATTAAAAGATAATGTTGACCCTTGTAGGTTTTGATGATGACTACATTTAATATAAACAACTGTATTTTAGAGATTTTGTGCATGTCGATATCCGGTCTTGATAAAGATCGTTGATAGTACCTAAGACTTGGTCTATGAACTTTGTACGTGTCTAAAATATCCAAGGAAGTTAGATAGGAAGATCGTCGTCGGATATCAAATGTAGATAGGAATAATTGCACAAACTTAAGAGGTAGGATTGGTGTATGACTTTGTTCCTATTCTTCTTGATTGTTTTTCCTAAGTGGAGTAGTATCGGTTAATGATCACTATTGCTCTGATGCTCTGGTTGCTCTGATAAGATTATTACTTTGGTTAATTGTATGATCTGGTTAAATGCTACTGGTTAATGTTTTGTTTGCTCCTGTTTTGTTAGCACTTGTGAACACTTTGTATTTTGAGTACACTTTAATGTATAACTTAGTAACTTATGTTTTTTATTTATGTTTATTTTTAGGTTTATTTAAAAATATTAAGTATTATGTTTATTACTTATGTTTTTATAATTATGTTTATTAAAGTAATTTGTTTTATTATGCGTGCTTAGTAATTTCTATATTGTAATGATATAATTTGCTAAGTTATATATGGAGCAGCTTTAATCTCGAGTTTGCTCTATGACATTAGTTTTACTCTATTTCGCTTAAGTTTGTTGCTAAGTTTGTCATCATCAAAAAGAGGGAATTTTTTGACCCTTGTAGGTTTTGATGATGACTACACTTAATACAAACAAATGTATTTTAGAGATCGTGTGTAGATCGATATCCAGTCTTGATAAAGATCGTTGATAGTACCTAAGACTTGGTCTATGAACTTTGTACGTGTCTAAAATATCCAAGGAAGTTAGATAGGAAAGATTGTTGTAGGATGTCAAATGTAGACATGAGGTCTACTGTTCCTAAGTTGATAATCTGACGATATTTGTTGATGAGTAGAGACAGTGCCATGTTCCCAAGATTCAAGTCTGGAAGAATCAATGTCAGCGGAAAAATTCTGAAGAAAGTATTTGCTGGTTTTTGTTAGTTGATGTATGGGTAAGAGTAAATTGTTGCATAATTAAAGTAATGAGTTAGTTGGCAAAGGAATTTTATAACTACTTTTAATAACCGCCACATTTTCTAAAGAGGTGGTGAAAACTTCTCCTGTTTTTCTCCACATTAATACGCTTGAACTATTAGGTTTTAATTAAGAAAAACTAACTTGCCTTATCTAGAGTATAAAATCGTAGCTTTATTACTTGCAATACAAGTTCCACTTATTCTTCCTCAATCTTAGGACTAAGGATTAAGTGAGTAGTTATTTTTTGTATAAAAGGAAGTAACTTTTAACCGGTTATTGTGTGAGTGTAGATTAATAATAAGAAATATTCTTTTCTTAAAACAGCCAGTTAACTTAAAAATATTCTTTTGCAACTCATTAATTTTATCCTTAGGTTTTTGGCCTTTGTAAAACGGGTTTTTGAGAGAATTGTTGTAACTAGACTTGGGGAAGTCTAGGGAAGAAGAGAGCTTCGTGTGAAGCAAGAAAAAGAGAAAGAGAAAGAGAAGTTGGCCTAGTTTTGTTTGTTTTATGTAATTGTAACGAATTGCCTAAAACATAGTAGAGAATTTGAAATCCCGGGGGGGTCGTAGTTTTTCCTTTTATTTAGGCCCAGACGGTTTCTACGTAAAAATTGTGTTGTCCCTTTCTATGTTTGCGCATTTAAGTTTAAGCTTCTACTTCCGCAAAAAACAAGGCAAAAACGTTTAAACGTCTAAATTTATTTGTCAAAAAGGATATATATGCAAATCATTTCAACAACATCGATGAGTTATATTACTATGAGAAAGTTATCTTTTCCTTGGACAAATGATGCTTGTAATTTTTCAAATTCTTATAGATACTCAGACCCTTCTTGATGCAAAATACACACTACAAGCTTGTAATTTAATTGTTGCAACAAATTATCTATGTCACATATACTTCAATTTTGACTAAAAATTATCTTATTTTTTGCTTTTATTCACAATCTCACTCTTTTTTTAGTTTCTCTGGCCAATATGATGCTTGTCTAAATGAGTTTCAATTCGGCAAGCATTAATTATTGGTTTTCTTCTAATGTGTTCATATAATTAAAGGATTTCTAAGGTAACACATATAAAATAATTAACATTGTACTAAGTGTCCGGAATAGCATATTGTAGCATACTAAGAATTAAATGGCTCCCATACCACAAACATTGGATAGTCAAGAATTAGTTGATTTAGTTTTCTATCTTATTGGAATAGCTGAACATGAAGTCGATTTGTTGCATCTAAGAGATAAGTGAGATCTAGTTTTCATCTTATCGGAATAACTGAACATGAAGTCGATTTAGTTATAGCATATATCCAATGTTTTGGCTATCATGGATTTGAAAGATTATGATGCCCTTTTGGCGCTAATCAATAGAATAAAAATAAAAAGCTCAAGTTTTAGTTGGTGGAAAAAAAAAGGTTGTCTTGTGCCAAAGCCATGAGACAATCAAAAGACTTTTTTCAAGAAGCCGATATTTGTACCACTTTAAACCCATATGGTATGAATAAGGAAAGTCGAGAAAAAAGAGGAACAAACTAAAAACTCAACCCGCCAAATCTCCTCAAATAAACTATAGTTATTATAGATCCTCTAGGATAGGTCCACCCTTAGTACCATATTTTTCATTTTTAGGTTGGGGAAAATGAAAAGGTTGAACATCACCTGACACTTTATCGTGGACTCGTGGTGGATATCATGCTCCATATAGGTCATTATTGGGCTCCCCTTGATCAATAAAATCAAGGCGGTTATTTTAACTCACCAATTTCTAGTTTAGTATGATAAAGACAATGTGAAATTTGGAATCTTGTATAAAGACCAAAGTTTTGGTAGAGAATACCTTATGATCACCCTTACAATAAATAATTGGTAAACAAAAAGTTATAAAGAATAGAAATATTAAAGTAACCGGACCTCGGTTTATGATGAGTGTACAACTTAACTCTATAGATTCGAGAGAAAGACATCAACTCTTGGACCATAATGAGGGCGTTGGAGTGTGGCAAGAAAAGAAAGTCATCAAAACTAGAAAGAACTTGAGCAAAAGTAATACGAGACTTATTTTACTCCATAATTTGAAATGGTTAAATAAATCAATGACAGAATAAAACATAATTTAAAATGACAACTACCAACAAATAAGTAGCTAACTACCTGAGTATAATTAATATAAAAGATGAAAAACTATTGTATTTGACTAGTTTTGGATATGTGAAGTATTTGTTGAAAACGTTTTTATAGTCCAATCTATTAAGTTTTTACAAACATATCCCTTTAAGACAAGAAATGTTTGAGTGACTCTATTTGTACCACTTTTGATCCGAAAAGTCGAGAACCAACTGAATACCTAGCCCACCAAAGCTCCTCAAAGAAATTGTGTTATTATAGACCGTCTTGGATAGGTTAACCTAGAACCAAATATGTATACCAACACAAAGCTATGATCCAGAAACCAAATGGATCAAGAAGGATTCAATCAACAACAAATACGATTCAGGATACAATTGAAATTGGCAAGACATCTTCTATGCCATCATAAATAGGTCATTAATGTCTCTACCATGGACCATCCCTCATGAAAGATGACTGAAAACGACGATGTATTAGAATTCGAACGATGTGTTTCAAACTCCAATATTGCCAAGATCGAGTGTATGAAGTTTAGTGACAAACAAATTACGCTATCAACGATATTAACGTTTGTAGGAGAAAATAATGCAATAAAATGACACAAAGATTTAACGAGGTTCACCCAACTAAGGCTACGTCCTCCGGTGTGTAGTATCTCTTATATTATCAAAAGGAGTTCAAAGAACTCTCAAATATGGAGAATTACAATAGAGAAGAGATATAGGCTAGTGTTTGGCTTGGGGTGTATTTGTGGATTGATTACAATGTGAGTATGAGAGCTCTATATATGGTACTAGATACAAGAATATCAATAGCTCTCTTGAATACAATATTAATATAGGGTAATGAATAATATGAAATAATTCCAAGAACTTGAAAGGTCGAAAATCAGCTTCCCATGCACATCAGAGGATCCGCTCGACCGAATCAGAGAGCACGCTCGGTCGAGCGAGTATCAGCTGCATTCTGGAGCATTCTGTCTGACCGCTCGACCCAACCTGAAGCTCGCTCAGTCGAGCGAGCTGGTCGAGCGGCTCTTCAGAGGCTTCTGACAGTATTGCTCGACTTTACATTGTAGAGCATCTTGATTCAACCTTTCTACTTCTTCATTAAGTCTCATAACTCTCACACTTCATTACCTTATTAATCCATACTTAATCACCATCATAAATCATTCATCAAAACCAAACTTAATACACCCACATTAACACATTCATGAGATTCCATCCCAAAGGTCACACATGAATGCACCTCATCAAATGTGCACTCAAGTCACACTAATCACAACAATGACATTTTAATCTATGGTGTGAATACCATAGGGAACATGACCATACTTTGAAACATTTCCAAGAACTCAAGAAGATTCTTGGCATATATGAAAATGAAGGGAAACTTGGTAGATTTCTAAACAAATCGAACTTCGTGAAGGATTACAAATTAACTAATAATTACAGATTACCATTTAAATCGAAAGAGAAAAAACAGAAGAAGGATTCAAGTGGCACCAAAGCCATCATCCACATGATTATCGAAGGCTATTTCAAGTGGCACTAAAATTCACACCTAATATTGAAAGTTAAAAGTATCACAAGAACACATTAAGGTAATGAAAACAAACAAGTTATTTAGAAAGTGCAATCCTAACTTTTTCTTAACTATTAAATTTTATCTTATTTTTATGAAAAAGTATTATATGACTTAAATATATAAGAGGTTTTTAAAGTAGAATGAGGCTTTCTCATAACGATAGGGGGAGTATGGCTTATTAGACAACCAATTTCCTTAAACATGTGAATTGAACCTCAAAAGCAAGTGCATTTTTTTCCATTTCAAATCAAATCGAATACTTCTTACTTATTAATGATTAAAAAAAATTGATATATATTTTAAGGAAAAAGGTGAATTTTCGGTAATTAATGAAGCATAAGAATAAATTGTACAGATAAAATTAAAATAAAAATTTATCTCTATTGATGGTACTGAAGAAAATGAAGAAGTATTGTTTATAAATAGAAAGGAGCAACAATGAAGACGTCACACGTTTGGTGGGAGACAAACGAGAGCCGGTTAACAAATCAAAAAATAAACCACACTTATTGCCAATGAAAATCTTGGATTTTGTGGGTTGGTACCTTGTCAATGTCAAGCCAACTATTCATGATTAAGTCCAAAACCATTAGTTTTTTGATGAGGCTTTTCAGAAATAATGGGTCTTGTTGTTGTAAGTGTCTTTCATTGGGTGAACATTTTGTTGGTATTCCAATTAAAACTCTGTAGAACTGAAAAGAACTATTTCAAACAAAAAAAAATGTTAACGTAATGAAAAGTTGATGTGCTGTTGATAAGAATTTTCTTGACAAGTTTAATAGTCGTGTTTATTTTTCTTTAATAATCTCATTTTATTCACGAAATTCATTTCATTGCATTTGCATTTGAAAATTGTGACATTGGGTTGAAATGGAAAACTGTGAACAAGAAACAAAAACATTTTCTGTGATTAAAATTTTAATATCATAAGTAAGATAAATACCCTTCTTTAATATCATATAAACTTATTTTCATATTTAATACCCTTCTTTAATATCATTATCCAAACAGACTATGAATAGAATATTCATTTTGGTCCTTATTATTTATAGATCTCGATGAATATGTAAATACTAGTTTGTAGTTGATAAGTAAGATAAATCTTAATTGAATAGAAGAAATATGTCAGATAAAATAAAAACAGAAATTGAGTTTGTAATAAGAATAATTAAAATAAATAAATAAATTATAAAAAATAAAAAAGGCCGACATTAAATGGTAACCTTCTTGATCAATCAATTAATGTTAAAAGACAAGAAAATGACTTTTATATATGAACACGTGAAAAACTTATTGAATTCAGTAAAACACTTGGCTGGTGATTGGCTTATGTTTGTTACTTTTAGAATTTTAACTATTTTCTCTTTTTTAATAATAGCTCTATAATCTTATTAATGTCCCTTATTCATTCTTATTTTTTCATTTACTTTTTTACATTGTATTTATTGTATTATTTTAATTCTAAATATCTGAAAAATTTAAAGTTGAGATAAATTGAATACGACACAGTAACAAAATTAAATTTTCGCAACATTAGTTTTAATGACATTAAAAAATTTTCAACGATTTATATATTTACTTTAATAACTAATGGATTTTATTTTAAGTTCCACTATATAGTTTTAGTAACAATTTATTTGGCATTTAGTGATATATGTAATTGTTACTATAGTGGCATCTACATGAAACGTCACTATATCCTATTTTGCGAAAGGATTTAGTATAATTTTTTATTGCGCCGCTAAAATGACTAATAAATATCATTAAATCTACTATATATACTATTAGAAATTTAAAGTAGTGACATTTAAATCAAATGTTACTAAATATGTCACCCTAAAAATATAGGAGTATTATGTTGTAGTGAGATTCCACTTTAACTTTATTTTAATTATAAATTAAGTATAAATTGAAGTTAAGATAATAATGAATTAATATTCAAAAAGGCAAATAAAAACTATTGGGTGAATATGTGATAATATATGTTTTCTTTATCAAAAGGGTCGACTGAGGAAAATAGAAAGTTAGATGAGAGTCATGAGACTTGAACTCAGAACCTTATATGGAGAAGGTTGTACTTGTACCAATCGCGACAAAATCCAATTCTCTATTTTTTTACTCCCTCTTATTCACTATTATTTCTCTATTTGATTTTTTTGATATTATTTATCAATTATTTTTAATTTGTATTTTACTTAATCTATAACTTATAACATAGTCAAGTACAATCTTATTTGATTCGCCTCGATATAAATTTTATTAACATCAGCATTTTATATTTTTTTAATCAAACGCAATTTGAAATTTTATGATTAAATATATTTATTGGCGAATATGCACACACTAAATGGACAATGATAGTAAATAGGAGGAAATATTATAATTAAAAAGCAAGGCACAGCTTATTTAACCATATAATTGAGCATATACTTGAAATGCTTTTGATTCCATCAAACTCAATTATTGAACAAGTTGTAAATATAAATGATTGAAGATTAAAATAACTTAATCACTTTAGCTTTTGTAATTAATTAATTAATTGTACCATGTTATAAAAAATTACAATTCATCTAGGTAAAGACTCTATAAAGACAACCTACTAAGGAGTTATTGGGCCGCTATGGCGTAGTAGTTGATTGCTTAAATATTGATGATTCATGGTCTTCTATAAACGCAAACTTTGTTATGTGACAGTTTCATTATAAAATTTATTTTATACATAAATTAAATAGTCTATTTAATATAATTTATTGACAATATGGGCTCATAAGAATATATTAACCTATATGTATAGGCGGTGTTTGGTAAAAAGCTAATGACTGGTAGCTGATAGCTGATTACAGTGACTAATTTAACCAATTGATTTTAAACTCGCTGTTATGAGTAGCTTGTTCAAAATCAGCTTATTCATATCAATAAGTTGTTTAAACTATAGATAGTTCCACCAAACATAACATTGACTAGTTTGACCACTCAACCCTTCATTTGCATCTCAATAAGCTATTTCGCCAAACACCTCATAATAAATGATAAATACGTTCATATTTGGGATAGGATATATAAAATAAACGTATTCAACTCAGTCTCTACATAAAAATAACAAGTTCATGTTATTACAAAGAAACAAATCTTTAGTGTATTGATGTATTATAATCAGATGTCTTAGTAATTTTTTGTCTATAAGTACACATGAAATTGTTTACAATTTTTGTATAAGACGGTGTTACAGTAACACGCATTTTATATACGAGTTAAATAATTCAATATACAAATTATTAGCATATAAATTTCTTGCGTTAAAGTCGTTTTATCGATAGACATTCTTTGATTTTCGATGCCTCCTATTATGTTACATCTCCTTATGCTAAACAATTTTATTATGATAACACTTAACATTAATGTGTTTTTATATTCCTTTTTCATCACATTTTCATAATAACAACGATTTTGATCTGAGATTCAAATTAAAAATAAAAAAATAAATGTGCCATAAACCTTCCCATTTTAACGGAAACTACTTGGTTGTATTAATTACTTATAAAATTTATTTTATAGAATATTATAATTATTTAACTTCATTCTTGACTTCCGCGACGTGTGTAATGATCATCAATTGAAAATTGTTTGATTGTTTCCGAATCAAGACTTGCGAAATCTGGCTTTCCAGTGAAATTGAGAATCAAAGATTCAATAAAATTAATCCATTTGATAAAGAAGTAACAACTCAAGTACCTGCTTTTTTGTTTGCTACTTCCGCGCTTCTGAAATACCTCCTATATGTAATCAGGCGTGAACACAGTTTGATTTGATCTGGTCTGACATAAAAATTAGACTAAACTAAAAATTTCGGTTTGGAAAATTTTGGATCAAACGGACCGTTTGAATCACTAGATCATATCGTTCTACAACGATTTGGTCAGGTTTGGTCTAAGATTTTTTATTTTTATATTTTTCTCAAATTAATATGTGTTTATACAGATATTTCGTACGTACAATATCATCAAATATAATAATTCGTAATTAGATGATTGCATTAAATTATTCAAGTATATATTATTTATAAAAATAACTACATCTTGAAATATTTAAGTAACAACATATTTTTTAAAAACAATTATGAATTTTGGTCATAGTACGGTTTGCGGTCTAATCTGGTTCAAAAAGTAAAAAATCGTTACTAGACTATAAACCGTAATTTTTTTTGAAAAAAAATCGAACTAGACCGTTTAGACCGTAGACCAGACCAAATATTAAAATTACGGTTTGGTCCGATTTAGTTTACGGTTTAGACTAAACTTTGTTCGCCCTACATATACTAAATCAATGTTATTTTATATACTTTGGCTAATGTATAAAAATATTATAGTATAGTGGATCTTATTTAAATTGTTTAATAACATAATTTCATAATGTTATCTTTTATAATCATTAAATGTGCAAAGTTATATATATATATATATATATATATATATATATATATATATATATATATATATATATATATATATATATATATATATATATAATAACACATTAAATTGCGTAAAAGTCAAATATAACAAGTATAATTAGCGAATAAAATATTAAAATTAAAAGTGATATTTTAATCAATTTTAATTTTATTTTTGTTTTGGATTCTGCTTTAAAGTGTTCAACCACGATTGAGCAAGTGATGCGCGCAGACACGTCCAGACAAGACGCGATTACCAAAGCGCATATTTTATTTTTTTAATCGCATTACATTGAATCCTAGGATTTTGTAGGTGATTGATTCATTCTTAGTATCAAGCCAAAAGCTACCGAAAGAGAGTTTTACTTTATTTTTTTTAGTGTTTTCTATTTATTACAATCAATTTTGTTTAATTTTTAAATTTAATTTAATAAATTTGTCATCTTATTCTGTTACGATATTTTAGGGTAATATTTGGGAAATATTTGATCAGCTAATTTTAGTATATTCTTGATTGCTTCTCCTTGATTTAAGGTAATTGATTGAACAAAATCTTTGATGTAATCTTCACATATTTTGTAACATATATTATGGAGATCAATGAATCAAGGGCAACAACTGAGACAGCCCTTCTTCGGTTTCTACATATTCTAAATAAATATCACACTATTTTAACTTATATTAGAGTATATAATATATTATGAGGCTTCACTCATTAGTTTAAGTTTTTAATTTAGTCAGTTTTTTAACATGGTATTAGAAACAACTTAATAAGAGGTCATGAGTGATTCTCAACCACCCTCATTTAAAGTGCATATTTAGCGCTAGATATGAGAAATGTCTGTGTTGCATTCACATTTCTAATTCAAAAGACTCTTTATAGCTAGAGTATATAACATATTTTGTAGTCTCAATCATCAACTTAAATTTTAATTGAATTGATTACTTGATAAGAATTATATAGATAACAATAAAAAAAATGATAAAGACATTTAAAAAAAATTAGGGGAAAGCAAAAGAGGCAAACTAAAAAAATGTGACAAATCACAGTTACAGACAATAAGAAAGATATAAATATCTTAGAAAAGTAAATGAACAATACCCAATAATAAATTAATCCACTAATTGTAGTATAAAGATCTCTTTTCTATTGCGTCATTCTAAGAATATACTCCGCATTCTGAATTGATACTTACAATGTGAGCAATTTATACTCAAGAATTAGATAGTTTATGTTTTTGAATATAAAAGATATGGTTTTACTTTATAAGTAAATGAAACGGTTTTGATTGATGAAAAGATTGTATATTGCCTTATTACAGTAAATCGCTTATTATAGATTGTTATTGTTTATTACTGGAGTTTGGTGACTTGAGTGCACTACTACACAATAGCATGTGCATTCATGTTGTATGTAGTGCAGGTGTAATAGGAGCGGCAATCTCGATACATAATTAACATATAATAATAATATTTAATACAAAAATATTGCGGAAGTCTCAAAATGGCGAACTGTTAAAAAACTTTAAATCATAAAAACTGAAACTGTTTAAAATAAAAGTAAAATATTACATCTGATAATAAATATTTTTTTCTCAAAATGAAAAAAAAATACATAAACATCAAGTCATCAATAAAAATACAAAAAGCAGCTAAGTTCTCGATAAATAGTAATTGTTGCGGCCTGGATCGGAACCTGAATTAAATCCTGTAAAATGCTGTCATCCATGATTGAATCGGTCAGCGCTTAACGCCAAGTAGAGCTGTTCAAATGTAACCCGACCCGAAAATCCGAACTGAAATCGAAAGTTAACCGATTCGAAAATATGTTTCTTTTTTAGGTTTATCGAACCTACATTATCCGAACCGTAGTTGCGCCCGAACCGATTTACGACCGAAAATCGTAAAATCGAACCCGAACTGCGATCGATTTTTATAACCGACATATAACTGTTAACCGAGATTACTCGAACCTAATAGTGACCGACCCGAGTCATACCCGACCCGAATCATGCTCAAAATCGAACTTGATCTAGCTAAAACCGACTTAACCCGAACGAATTTTTAATCGAAATGCGCAAAACTAATTTTTAACATAGAGGTATGATCGACTCATATTCAATCATCTTATTAGTTAATCTAATAAAGTAATAGAAATTTTAATAAATTAAATTTTATACATACATGGTTTCATATATTTAGAGTTAATAATCAATGGGCAATGTTTATTTAACTATTTTTAATCAATTTAGATGAAAAATAATAAAACTTTAATTTTAACTTACACTCAAACAAGTAAAAGTAACAAAGTAATAATCACTAACTGATTTGCATTTTAACTATTTTGCCTTAACTAAGGGGAATCTTATCATCAATTAAAAAATGTCTAACAACTTAATCTGATATTGACTCGATCTATAGTAATTATTAAATCGTAGCCGAATTCTACTGGAAAATAATACTTGAACGCGATCTGTACCCGGTAAAACCGAACCAATTATTAACAGATGACAGTTCGACACCGATTGACTACTCGACACGAACTTCAACTGACACCGAACCAATGCTAACCCAATAGCTCAAATAACTAATCTTCAACCGAACCGTGACTAACCGACCTGACCCAAGTGTGACCCGCCATAACACGCATCCGAAAAAATAACCGATCCGAAATACAAATGAACCGAATGACACCCATCCGAAACCGACTCGATCACGCGAATGAACACCTCTAACGCCAAGCATAACTTCCTATCCGGCTCATAATATGAAAATTATACACTACATTTACAAAATAATAATTTAAGTAGGAACTTATAATTAATTGACACTACCGTATACTTTTACCATATTCTTTTTCTGTTCCATATTTTTAAGTCATTAAGATACCATTCTCGATCCTGACAGAAGTACGTTACTGCCACTTATACAATTCGGTAATCTTAATACTTAAGTAAGTTCATTTGGTTAATACTCATAGCCGTACCATGCATCATAGCATCAACACTAATCAAGTTTATCATTGATCAACAAGCACATCAATATGACACCTGATATATGTAAGGGTCTGGTTAGGTGAGGACCGTAGTCTTAAACCCTAACTGTGGTGGGAATCGTCACCCCTCCAATACAATTTATGCTCGAGCTCTACAGCCTACAGGATAGGTAGCTAACCCCCTGTCTTACACCGCATTTTACGTGTCAGCCAACACGGACACTGGGATTTTACATGCCGGTCCGTGGTTCGAGATTACGTTACTATCAGGGTCATTCAATCAATAATCATTCACACAAGTACATCACATTTGTATTACTACAATTTGACTTTGACTTTGACTTTGATCAACTTAGGTGATAACCTCTTTTATTTAATAAAATTCTTAATCATAACGTAAAATTAACCTTTATGTCTCTATACATTCATTTTTTAATTTTTACACATTAAATTTTATTTATAACTTTATTTTTAATAGTTCGCTAAATTCACACTAATAACTTAATATTCTATCAATAGTCACCAAATTAATATTTTTCACAAGTAGCTACTAAAATCTATTTCTCTTTAAATAAGTTCCCAAAATCAACTAATTAAAATTCAAGTTAAAATTGCATCACTTGGATCACTTGGATAAGTTTTCAAAATTCTACAAGTTTAGAAAAATAAGTAAACTTATTAGGTTTGCAAAAATCAACATTCTAGTTATAAAACAAATAAAACTTATAATTTCACAAAAATCAATATTTCTAGTTTTAAAACAAGTCAAACTTATAATTTTCACAAAAGTCAATATTTCTAATTATAAAACAAGTAAAACTTGTAATCTCACAAAATCAATATTTCACACATAGTTTGAGCGGCAAGTATACTAAAAATACTTTTACATCATTTTATATAAATTTTGGTCAAGTAGTATTAGCAAATAAAATTTTGTACTAAATAGTGAAAAAAGTTACTTTTATTATGAACTCTCATATATTCAAGAAACACATTTCAATATTTAATAACTTCTAAAAATTTCTCAAAAATATCTTTTTAAATTGTTATTTTATTATTATCACAAAAATAGTTGTAATAATTTAAAATAGTAAATCAAACTCTTTTTTTTTCTATACGATAATGATCGAATGGCCTATAAGTGTTTTGGGCCCTTTTCACATAAAAAGGACGACTTAATTTAAATTATCATACTAAATCCTAGATTTAAATAATTAACATAACCACTTAAAAAAAATAAAAACTTTACACAATAACTTAAAAGTTTACTATAACCTTAAGGATAAATTTAAATCTCAAAATAAAGCATAATAACAATATTCTTAATATAACCATACTTAATAAAATAAGTTCATAAAATAACTTACTACCTTAAAAACAAATTTGAAGCTCATATAAACATATTAATAAAGTTTTAACATAAAAAAATATAATAATATTCTTGATGTAACACATAACTCATAAACATACTAGCACTAGTTTATAACATGAATCATACTTAATATCTCTAAAATATAATTTTGCACCCAACTTTCTATACTTGTTCAAAGATTATTAAATTAACATACTAAAAAATAGTTTTAGCATACTCATACTTAATATAATCTTGGTCATAATTTTCATGAAACTAACTTTCCATTAAAACATATTAGCATATTTCATACTTTGCATATTATAAAGTAATATAATGTAAAATTCTACAAAAAAAGTAGGGTAAGAAGTTATACCATATACTAACAACAAGGATTAATACTAAGTACTGATTAGGAAAATAATAAGAAATAAGACCCTCCAAGATAGACAATAATGCTCCAAAGATAATTAATCCAAACTCTCAAAATAATGATGATCTTCTAAGCTCTCAAAATAATTAAATGTAAACTCCAAAAATAATGATACATTAAGTACCCAAAGTAATAACCCAATAATGCTCCATAATGATGATGATTTAAGCTAAATAAAGAGTGCTCTAAGCTTCATGTTCTTGAATTTCTTCAATTAATAATAAAGGTATTAACGTAGTAAGATTTTAATGAAGTGAAAGTATAAGAAAAAAATGTTAGAAAGATTTGATGATGGTGGTGTAAGTGATCTCATGGTTAAGGGGTATTTATAATGGGGTTGGGCAACTTTGTAGTTCATTAGATTGTATGAAAAAGAGTGTTAAGAGTATAAAAGAAGGTTAGCTTGTGTAAGTGATTTAGAGTGTGTAAGTGAATGTGTAAGAGTTGGAGTGTGTAAGTTAATTTGTAAGGATTAGAGTGTGCAGAAGAAACTTATCTTGTGTAAGGAAATGGTGATAGCTTGTGTAAGTAATGAACATCATGGGTTACAATAAAAAGGATTTTGGTTCATCAAATTTTTGTTCTAGTATGTGCAAGTGAATATACTTTAAAATAATGGGTGAATTTGATCATGAAAATTTGTAGTTTACTTAGAAAGTTTTGCTTAAACTATACTTAATGTTAATAATAAAAATACGACTCATTTTTATGTATAAAATAATTAAATCAAAATTATAAGGTTAAAATAATAAGTATTAATGTTAGTTTAAGTAAGAAAGTTAAAACGTAACGTTTTACAAAACCGTGAAAATATAATAATAAAATTTTACTTTTCGTACTATAAAATAATAAAATAATATTTTAGTGCTTATAAAAAGATTTTAAACAAAAATACTCTCTTAAAGTTTAATATTTGGAAGAAATTACAAAATCGAAAAAGGTTTAGGAATTAAAGATAATTTAAAATGGATAATCAAAATATTAGAGATTTGAATTGAAAATTCAGAATAATTAATCAAAAGATTAAAATCAAGAATTTTCAGTCTATTACAACAGTCGCTTAGAAGGTGAGTATGAGGATGAGTAAAGATATAAGCATTTTATAGTTGACCTGTCATATTGCTGGAACGAGGCAAGGATGGGCTATCTCTCGCCTTGAAAGCGGCAGCATAACAAAGTCGGTGAATGCCCCGAGTGAGTGCTTGAACGAGCACTTCATCAGTTCCACATTTCTGTTTTGTTGCGATATACTTTGCGGCTAGAATATTATCGTTTATGACATAGGTTTTTGAGTCCAATCATTGACATATGACATCCTACTATTAATAGGAGTATTATTCTTACCCTAATCATCTATTCTAGTGTAATGGATCATTGTAGGAGTTTTTGTGAACTCTATTATTTCTCTACTTATAATAATCATAGTTAGTCACCAAAGAGGATATAGTTTAAGTTAGGTGAATCTTGTAAATTTATATCTTGTCTATTAATGCGTTTATTTTTTATTGTCTTCGTTCTTAGTATTTGTTGATATATTATAGTAGTTTTAGAATACATAAATTCTTGTAAGAGACGGTTTCTTTGAGAGACCATCTTTAATTAGGTCAGCCCATTACATATTTTTAAAAATATTGTAAGTAGGCATTAAGAATGAAGTAAGTAGACATTTAAGATATTGAAAATAGGCATTAAGGTATGGTAAGTAAGCATTAGGGATAATATAAATAGACATTAAGAATACGATAAATAGGCATAAATCTTTAATGGGTTGGGCTTAAGATACGTCTCTCAAAAAGACAGTCTTTCAACACACTTGTTTAGAATAAGAGACTTAATACCTCTGTTTTGGGTATTTTAGGTATACGTCTCCCAAAGTTCCCCAAATCATAGTGAAAGTGAGGATGTACTTTACTCAAATCCTTTGCTATTACTAAACTCCAAGTTAGATACTTGTGCAATTGACATATTTCATAATCTGACCTACAAAAGAAAAATTATCAGAAATTGCCTACAAAAATGGGGGGTTTTGTCCAAAATGACCTTGGAATTTTTTTATTTGTCAAAAATTACCTGAAAAAAGCTATTATTCTGTAAAGCATTGTCATTAATTTCTTAAGTAAATTGCACGTAACTTGCAGATGCCGCACTTAACGAAAATTTAAATGTTTATCGTTAGTTAGTAGTCTTCAACAAAAAATTGCTTTTACTAGGTATTTTTTGAAAAAAAAAAAATCTAAGTGCCTTTTGACAAAAATCCTATTTTATTTTTGTAGGTAGTTAGTGACAATTTTTTCGTAAAGAAACCAGATTCTTGGAAAATTAACTTTACTACACAAATTTTCTAAAATATCACTTCCAACTATTTTAAATTCAATTACCATGTGTTTTAAAATCCTAATTTTATTTGGAAATTTAAAATAGCGCAAAAATTTAGTGTTTGACGAAACAAAAAATTTAAGTTTAGTTTTGAACCAATTTCATTCTTATTTCAAAAGTTGGTAAAGTTGAGAATTTACAAGTCACATTGTCATTATTGATTTTTCATTATTAATTTTACAATTAAAATTTATAATTTAAAATAAAATTTTTGTTTTTAAAGTTCAAACATAACCTTAGTGGATTTAACTTATTTTTCTTTAAAAAGATTTATTGGCATAACTTAACACAATTTAATTGGCATGATTTTATACGTACACGATTTTGAATAATTTTCTTTAAGCAAGTAAAATAATAAATATAAAATTATCTTATTAATGATTTTTCTGTAATTTAGAGTTATCTTTATACTTTATAATAAGAAACAGCTAGTCTCTTGAGAGACCGTCTCATTGAGAGGGGTATCTCAAGCCTAGCTCATTAAAGATTAACATCTACTTATCGTATTCTGAATGCCTATTTATATCATCTTTAATGCTTAATCGTATCTTTAATGCTTAATTACCGTATCTTTCATGCCTACTTTCAATATTTTAAATGTCTATTTATATTATTCTTAATCTGTCACGTAAGAATTTTAAGGGGATAAGATAACTGAACATTACATAGAAGTACTTCATTAAGAACAACTCCGATGACACTCAATGATTATTAGCACCAATATTCACTTTCCTACTCTTTACACTTCACATTACTGATTGATCACAACTTAAAAGCTTTTCCACAATGGTAGCCCAAGGTCATCACATATTGTCTTTGACATGTATCAACATCTCATTGGAGATCAACCATACCGTAAATTTAGCATCAAGCCTGCCATCATAACGTCTTCAGATACCATCTCTAGGTGAGATAAGCTTAAAATTTAAAGTCTATATGCTAATAATTTGTATTAGTTGAATTATTTAACTCATATGTGATGTGCGTCTTTTGGTAAAACCGTCTCATACAAGAGTTTAATTTGTGATCAACTAATGTGTTTGGCATTATATTTTTTTGGGTTTTTTAGTTGGTTAAATTGCTAAAAATGTGTAGTTAATGTCACAGTAACAAAATTAACTTTTTGCTACATAGAATTTAGTGAGATTTAAATACTACAGATTTATATTTTGGTGTAATAATTATTGGTTTTTATTTTAAAATCCACTATAAAGTGATTTAATGACACTTTATTTAGTCTTTAGTGATATATATATATATAATTATTACTATATTCTATTGTGACATTTATACGAAATCATTTCAGATATTATGTTGTGAAAAGTTTTAGTATAATCTTTTATTATACTGTTACCGCCTGCTAAAAGGTCTAATAAATATCACTAAATGTACTATATATACTATTAGAAATTTAAAATAGTGACATTTAAATTAAATGTTATAAAATATATCCCACTAAAAAGTAGTGTGTTTCTATTAAACCATTGTACGTACAACTGATCTTTAAGCAAAAATTTAAAAAGTACTAGTGTATCTTTTCATTGGCTTTAGTGTTTCAATTAGTCAACCACCAAAAAAATGATGGCATGGAGTATTTATTTTGTCCCAACTTAAAATTTATTTTTAAGCTAAAATTCAAAAAATTATCATAATTATCTTTTTCATTAAGTTTGGTTGCGGATCTAAAACTCAAAATCATGGATAGCACTAACGTATTGAAGTAAATTAATAAAAAAATTTGAAAGAGTTTTATTTGTAAAATAAACAACCCAAAAATTATTCATTACTCCAAATTGACCTGTAAGTAAAACATCGCAATAATAATTTTATGTCACTGCCAAAAAGAGTGATGTATGTCATCCACACCGCATCGTACAAAGTTATAAGTTAAAGTTACAATGAGATTAAAGATTAACTTAGTGAAATACTTCCTTAATTCTAAAATACTCGCTGCAGTACGATTATTGACACTATCATCGTTCAAGCTTATTTTATATATTATGGCTTGTGTTGAAAGAAAAAATATATGCAAGTGAGATTTTGTTGGATTGTTTAATCGAATACGTAAAAAGTCAAATATAATAAATATAGTAAAATGGAGGAATTACAAGGTAAAATTAAAATAGTATTTTTTAGAAAAAATATGGGTAGCCTATGCAACCCGTTGTTACAAATATATGTCCGCCAATGCCATTAGCTTATGGCTTTTGTCTTTTAATATATTTTTTTCTAATGAACATGCAACATCGAACAACAGTCAGTTCAAATAGCTAGTTTAACAATTATATAAAAATATTCAATAACACCGGCAGTTATATAAACCATCAGAATCAATTAATGTCAAACACCCCTCATGGTAGTGGGTGAGGGAGTGAATATGCTTAGACCCAAATCTAAATGTGATTTGTTAAGAAGGATATATTCTGAATCCAGATCCAGAAGTCTGAATTCTTATGAATCAAATTTGTATTCGCGGATCTCACGGATTCAATATTGGGTACAAGTTCAAAACGGATCTAAGTTTATTTTTTCACTTTTAATTGAATTTTTCTTTAATTTGCAATAGAGATATCGATAACAATACATACTTTAATTAATGATATTATATATAATATTTATCAAAATCCACTTATATCCAATAATATTATACTTCTATAAACAACTAATATTCTTAAAATATTAACCTAGTTCCAACTATATAAGCTCTATAAGAAAATGGTTTTCCTATAACAAGTATCCTTATAAAATATACTCCTTAATTGAAAAGGGAGTGACGTTAGTGATAGAAATAAGGATTTAGGGCTTTAGATGTAATTTAGTTGTTTTATATTCACTCCGTATCTTTTTTTCTTTTCACATTCTCTATTCGAAAATTTTCAAATGTTTTTTTATTTAGAATCATTTTATTTTTGTAATTAATAGAATTTAAGAAATTATTACACTTACACTCTAATCTATAGAAATTAATTTATATTTTAATTCCTAATGTATTTACTTTATATACACCGAATGGAATATAATGACATTATTACACTTACACTTTAATCAATAGAATCTTTATTTTTTACATTATTTTACCCAAATTTCATAGTATCTATTGTATAGTTAATATTTATTTTGATTTCTTTCCATATATCGAAGGGAAAGATAAGAAAAAAAATGAAGACAGTATCTTATAACTATATATAATACATAAATTTATATTTTAAAAATATAAAGTGTCTCCTAGATCTATAGATTTAGGTCCATGTAGGCATGGCCACGGGGCGGGTTACCCGGAACCGAACCGGTCCCGAACCGCTTGGAACCGGATCCGGAACCGGAACCGTTTGCGACAGGTTCCGAACCGCCCCGAACCGCGAAACCGTGAAACCGCCGGGAAAAAATTGCCGGAACCGTGAAACCGCCGGAAAAAACCGTCGTGAACCGGGTAAAAAAACCCGCGGTTTGGAACCGGAACCGGTCCGGGATCAAGCTGAGATTCGAACACAAGGACTAAGGAACGATGATGATCAAGACGACGATGATGATCCATGGATGATGATGGATACAACTTCATCATCGTCAGGAGGAGAGTCAGCGGAAGCATCTAATCAACCACATGATGATGACGAAGACGAATAGGATCAATCCGACAAGCGACAACGATGAATCAACACTCAACAACTATAAATAAAAGGTATGACAAAGAACTACGTGGGCTTTGATTCCTTCGGGATACGTAGGCAGCTTAGTATTCATTTGGGTACTAGGTTCAAGTCCATTTTCTCCCTCTTTTTTTATTAATCATCTTTATCGACATTATCATTGATTCGTTTCTTATTAATTTATTTTTTTCCATTCTTTTTAGTAAATATTTCAATAACGATGACAACTTGACATGCAATGAATTTCGCTAATAATCAAGTAATCATCAAAGGTACGTCCGCGATATTATAGTATTTTTTTATTATACAAAAATTTAAAGAAAAAATTAAAATGGAACCGATGGTCCGACCCGCCCGTCCCGTGAGTTGGAACCGCCGGAACCGCCTCATGAACCGCCAAGGAACCGTTTGGAACCGCCCGGAACCGGAACCGTTCGCGACAGGTTCCAAATGGAACCGGAACGGAACCGGACCAACCCGGACCGTGGCCATGCCTAGGTCCATGCATTTTCCTATGACCCAGATTCAGACATATTAATTAAATATGGATCTGAATGTGGATTTGAATCGGATGGGTCCAAATATTAGGATCCAAACCCATCAAAAGGAATTCAGACCTAAAGATTCGGATCAGTTCCATGTCAATTACCTTCCCTACTAGACTAAAACCTAAATTTTCAAACTCTGCCGCCACATCAAATTTTCAGTAATTTTTAATTTTTTAAAAATTATTTAGCCTTAAAAAATTCTCTTTGATTTTATAATTTATCCCTGAAACCATTTTATACTAAAAAAATATATTTAAAAAAACATTTTATTGATAAATTTTCAGTAATTTGAGTGTGATAACATAATTAACAATTGTATTATAAAAAAACCACAAGTGTAATGTAAGGGAGAGATTTGGAACCAAAAACTCCATTTAGATCTTTTATTATTATAGACATTATTAAATACCCCTTTAATCTTTACTAATGTAGAAATTCGTGTAACTTTTTTTACTAATCTAGAAATTTGTGTGATCCACGATTTTTAGCATTAATATATATACACTATTAAAAAATAAATTTAGAGATATTATACAGTAGAAACACTCAAACTTGACAGCTATATGTATAAATTAACTCTATAATTTGGAAATTGTCAACAGTATACACTCTCCGTTCTCTTTGTTCTTCTCAAATTCTCCATTTGAAAATTTTAAAATGTTCTTCTGATTTAGTATCATTCTATTTTTGTAATCGATAGAATTAAGGAAATTATTACACTTACACTCTGATTTATAGAAATTATTTTACATTTTAATTCTCAATATATTTACTTTATATATACCCAATAAAATATAATGACATTATTGCACTTACATTTAATCAATAGAATCTTTATTTTTTATATTATTTTACCTAACTTTCATAGTTCTATGGGTGTAATTAATGTTTATCTTGATTTCTTTTCATATTCTGAATGGTAAGATAAGAAAAAAGAATAGAGAGAGTATTATGCACTATATTATATTAGGTAATTTATTCAATTTAACTATAAATAAATATTAGTTAAAGATATTTTAGCAATAGAAATATTAGTCAAGATCAAAATTCATGTCATTTTTTTTAACCAATAAATAAATTTATTTGAAAACTCTCCAAAATCGTGACATTTGAAATTTTCTAAATTTTTTAGTTACTTGTATAACGTATAATTAAGACTATTCAGGACCAGAAATATTCTCTCCCTCATCTTAATTAACATTGGGATGCAGTGACAGAAAATGAAAAAGGGTACGAGTTTTTGAATATTGCAAGATTGCAAATTTCCAAGAAGCTATGCCGTAGGCACTATGGCCACTAGCCACTAGCCACTAGCCACTAGCCACTAGCCACTAGCTACTAGCGACTATTAAATTACTAATAATAACATTTAAAACAAGAAAATTATAATTATATTTATTCCAATTGTACTGCAATTTAGGATATTATTGGAAGTAAATAATTATCCTTTTTTTTCTGCAATTATGTTTTAAAACTGAAATGATATGAAATTTATTTAATAGATTATTAAGCTCAATTATTTACATTGTTAGATTACCATAATTACAATTTTAAATTTTAGAAAAAATGTCAAGAATATTAAACCGAATGGCAAATTTGGCAACAAATAAACTAATGCAAAAAAGTAGCCAATCGTAATCAGTCTGTATGCAATCAGATTATCTCAGCTACCAAATATAGTGCAATAAAAATCAATCAACTAAAAACATGGTTTGATTTTCGGTAATGCAATTATTTCTTTTCAAAAATATATTAACACTTAAATGACAGAAATTACAATAGAAATAGTCCAAAATTTAATATTTTTATTAGTCTAAAATTTTATTAAAATATTAACGTATTTAAAAATTCGTGCATTGCACGAGCTTCTATCCTGGTGATGGTATAATAAACTAATAATGTACTTTTCCCTAACAAAATAATCTAATAATGTACTCTTTCCGTTTTTTTTCTTTTCATTTACTTTTTCACAGTTTTTAAAGTAAATTTTAAACATTAGTATCTTTAAATAGGCATCATATAAAATTATGAAAAATATATAATAAAAAAGTATACATTAAAATAAATCTAACGAGATTTCACATGGATATATTTTATCATCGATATAAGTCTTAAAATCTTAATCAAATTTCTTCCTCCAACATAGAATATTCTAAACGGGAAAAACATTAGAAAATGGAGAGAGTACTTAGTTCCTTTCTTAAAACTTTTCCTACACGAATTGTTTACGGTAGTTAAGAATATAGATTTTTATTTTCGATGTTAAAAATTTATTTTATTGAACAATAGTTTTAATAGAGAAAAATTAAGTATCATAATCATTCAAAAATATTAAAATAAAGTTAATGGAAAAAATGTATGAATGAAAATTATTAAAAAAATATTGAAATAAAGTAAGTTGAATGCCTGTGAGGATCATAAGCCATATAAAAATATGTAAATAAAATTAACAAAAAACATATAAGAATCAAAAGTACTGTTAAAATTTTAATTAAAATAAAAATGAAAATAAGAATGAATAGAGTTAATCATGTAAAAAATTTATATTATAAATAAAAACATTCTTTAAAGAGATAACACAAAAATGGTCAAAATGAGAATAATTTTGAGTAACATTGGGAGTACTTGATTTGCACGTAAATTATCAAGAAAATTAATCATGGTTATTAGAGTCGTTTGATTATCTCTTAAATAATTGTATAGTGAACGTATGAACTTTAATGTTTGGCATTTAGTAAAATATAAAACTAGTCTAAACTCGTGTTGATGTACTATATTATTTATAACTTAATTAAATTAATAAATTATATTTAGCAAGTATAATAAACATATAATTAAAGAATAAAATAATATCAAGCTCTCTCTTGAGAGACCGTCTTTGACTTATTATTATCATCTTCGTATTAATCATTGCCTTAGATTTATTTTATTTATTAGTTTTATTTACATCATTTTAGTTATTGCTTATAGTAGTGTTAGTTTCTTAAACCAACTATTTTGTTGATCCGTGTCTCGTAGTCATAAATTAAACAAATTAGTTAACTCGCTTCCTTGAGTTCGACCCATATTGCTACACGTACACCGTGTGCTTGCGGTAATTTAAAATTTGCACATCAATTTCTCGAAAAGCATGGATATCTTGGGCATCTAGCCAAGTCATGTATCTTGTACGTGAAATTAGATCTTGCTTTAATCTGTACCCGTTGATTTTAATTATGATCTTAAACTCTCGCTATACCGATTCAATTAATATGAATTCAACTAAAATTTTTCCTAAAATTAAGTTACTTCTAATCTTAGTTCTTGCTATATCGATTAGGTTAACAAAATCAATTTAATTCAGGGTTAATTGGTCTAATTTTAGTTACTAATTCACATTTTATAAACAAATCCATAACAATTTCAATACACAATCAAATTGGGTTCAATCCCTTCACCCTAAATTATAAACACAAAATCCTTTGAGAGACGGTCTCTTTGAAAGACCATCTTTAATTGGGATGGTCCAAAAAGAAAAATATAGAATACATTTTTCGGTATGTATTAACGAACTGTTTGGTTTGTGGTACTAAATGGTGGTAATGTGAATGATTTAGTGTAAAATTTTATCAAAAGTTTCATATTATTTCCATAGTGATGAAACTTTGATCACAAAAAAGTTTTTTTTTTCTTACAAATTTCCATTACCACTTAATACCACCTCTCCCAATGGTAATGTATTGGAATGAATTTTATGAAGAAAATGAGATGATGAAGTTGGACAAGCATGACCATTAAGGTAGTCAAGAGATTTTTCAACCAAAATTACACTAGTTTTTTATTCTCATTACTACCGTTTATTACCACCTAGCAAACGGGACGTAAAAATATTATAAGTAGGCATTTAGAATATTGTAAGTACTTAAGTACTTACTCGATGAACATTAAATATATTGTCAGTAGGCATTAAAGATATTTTTAGTAGGCATTAAGGATATGGTAAGTAGGCTAGTAAGCTAAGTTCGTTGGTAGGCATTAAGAATATTGTAAGTAGACATTTTAAGTATTTTTTGATGGGCATTAAATATATTGTAAAGTAGGTATTAAGAATAATGTGAGCAGACATTAAGGATACAGTAAGTGAAAATTAAAATTTGATATGCTGGACTTGAAAGACGTCTCTCAAAGAGACGATTTCTCACAAGATCTGCTAAATTATACAACTACTCACTAAACATGGAATTTATTAATGTTGAAGAGTATAGTTAAACAAGTTTTAGATTTCGCTAAACAAGCTTTCCATTTTGTGTTTTACCCTAGATGCAATTTTCCCAATTTTAAAAACGTTTGAAATGATTTTTATTTCATCGGGTTGACGGAAAATGCACTACTTAGGAACTTCAATATCTAAGATCGGTCAAAAATATTATTTTTAAGCCCAATTTGATTTCTGTATAAGGTATTTAACAATTGACTGTTAGTTGTTGATTTTTTAAATTGGCTTATTTGACCAATTGAAAATACTGACTGTTTATGTTGGTTGTTCCTGTTGGCTTTTAAACTAGTTGAAAAAGCCAACTGTTTATGGAGATGCTTAGTAAATTTAAGTATTGGTTGTTGACTATTTATTAGAGAACAAGTGGGTTAATAAGCCAAACGCCAACAAAAAGCTAACTGGAGTTGCTTTTTTATTTTGGCTTAAAAGCCAGTTTTCAGTTGGCTTAAAAACCATTTACCAAACATTTTTTAGCTGTTTGATCAACATACAAACCAAAAGCCAAAAAAAATAAAAACGTCGATGTAAAAGCTAACTACCAAATAGCCCGTAGACTTTTCATTTTACTTTTCTAAATTGAAATTAGCCCATAATTAAGCAGCTATTTAGTTACTAACAACACGCATAATTCTAATGCTAATATTAGTGTGAATTGTTTAAGGCTCTAATTATAACAATCTTGAAACACATCTCGTTATTTTTTTATCAAATTTTATTAAATTTTATTATTAAATATTATATATGTTTCAAAAAAAATTGTTTTACGTAGAATTTTATTCATTAAAGATTCTTTTTCTTAAGTTTCATTAACGTCTCTTACCCGTTTGGTTAACGATACTAATTGATGGTAATGAGAATAATATAAATTTTCACGGTATGTATCATTTCATTCCCATGGTAATAAAAATTTGATCATAAAAAAAAAAAATTTTCTTTACAATTATATCATCACCTAATACCAGATGCTCAAACGGTAATGCATTGGAATATTTTTTGAAGAAAATGAAATTGTTGAAGAAGAATATACATGTCAAATAAATTTGTCAAGAGATATTTCAGCTAAATTTACACTAATTTTCCATTACCATTCTCACCATTTAGTACCGGTTACCAAACATACCCTTAAAGTTTTAATGGCAATAGAACCACTTAAATCCACGACTTAATGCCTATGTCTATTAAAAAAGGGATATATTTCATAATTAAACATTTTTTTACGACCACTTAAGATGTTTTGGCATAAAAGTTCACAATAAATGTAGTAGAATATTCAGAATTACCATGTGAATTCAACATTTTTTCTACCAATATAGAAAATTAGAAATTTTGGGTTAGTACATTGTATATACAAAAGTTCTAATGAGTTATACCATCCATAATACATATCAAAAAAATATATCCCGAATAAGTGTTCGTTTTCTTTTCTATATAGTGAACGATAATACTTGGTATATATGAACTACTGTATCCATATAATATAATATATAAATATTTTTAAAAATTTATAAATATATAAATAAAGTGTTGTCAAGATTTATATCATAACTTCTATGAGCGAGATACACTATAGGTTGACGATGATGAAATAAAGTTAGGTATATCATAAATGTCTAAGATATGAAAAAGGACAATTTTTGTATCTTTATGTATACATTAATTTTTTTCAAAAGAAAGTATTCCTATCAAAGACTGGACTAATCAAATACAAGTAATCGGAGCTATAAGTGTCAGTTTACCTGATAATGATAGGCTTTGCTGGTGGGGTTCTAGAGTTGCTATCTAGGACGTCATTAATGGTGATCCTACACAAGTACTAAACAAACAAAGGTTGGAAAGGAATTCTTCGGGTAACCTTCTCACTACAACGAACTTAACTTTTTACGACATTGGATTTTGTGGCATTAAAAAATGCCACTGATTTATATTTTTAGTCTAATAATTATTGGTTTATATTTTAAGTTCCATTACAATGTAATTTAGCAACACTTAATTTAATTTTTAGTTGCAAATATAATTGTTACTATAGTCTATGATGATGTTTATAAGAAATGTCACTAGATCCTATGTCGCAAAAAGCTTTAGTGTGATTTTTTTATTATGCTGCTAAAGGGTCTAATAAATGTTACTAAATCCTCTATTTATACTATTAGAAATTTGAAGTAGTAACATTTAAATTAAATGTCGCTAAATATATCCCACTAAAAGCAAATTATGTTGTAGTGTCTACGACACCTATGTCCATAAGGTTGCTAACAAAGGTGCCTAACTCACCATAATTAGTACACAGTGGCAATTCATTCACCGGGTGGAAAATTAGGGCTTATTCATAGACGTAAGGTCCTTCTTAGCTTATTTGAACTAGTCTTAGAGTCTTTGCTTGCCTTTTGTGAATGCTTGTAGTGCTAAAGATATCGTACCTGAGGAAATGTGAAAGAATATGTATCTATTGCATGGACTGTTCATTAAATGTTGCCAAAATCCTACTTGTCAATTTTACTGATTTGCAATGTTATAAAAGTCATGATAACTTAGCCTCATGTGTGTGTGGCTTGGCTTAGCACTCCGATGGAAATAGAGGGTAGCTATGAAGGATGAATTGCCAATGCACGTAGACGTCTCCTACTCGAGTGGTCCCTTGGACGTCTCGAGGCCTTGTTATTTATAATTAGTATATTGTTGTTGTCATGAGTGTAAATAGATTGTTAAAACTCTGGCTGAAGGCACGTTTGACCGTCTTTTTGTGTGAAAATCGTACTGTTTTTATGTCTGAATGTTTGACTAGAGAGCTTAATTGTACTGTTCTAATGTCTATCTCCACATTATTAGACTCAGGAGCTGGACCCCAAACATCAGAGTTAACCGAAGTAAACAGTTTTTATACTATAGGTCATACTCAAGTGTGTTTATGACTTTTAGCTAGGACACACGCTTCACAATTCAAGGGTATGTTACAATTATTTAGAAATGGGAAGAGACGTTTTAGGTACCCTAGTGAAGGATGGCCTAGACAACGATGTCATATCCACAATTGATGATCTGGAGACCCATGAGCAAGCAAAGTGTGACCCTTTTGGGTCGCCTCTTCCACATAGTACAAGCCTCCCCTTTCAGTACCACGTCCAATGAATTTCCCTGTCCGAGCATCCTGCACAATACAACCAGTGGAAGACATGAGAGCAGTACAATTAAGCTCTCTAATCAAGCATTTAGTAGGCCTAGCATGAACAAACAAAACATGTGGAGATAGACATACACTACATAAAGGAGAAACTTGAAAAGAGACTCAGTATCCCACATGTAAAATTTGAAGATTAACTAGCCGATATTCTTTTAAAAGTTGTCACAGCTGAAGCTTTTGAAAGTATTTTATCCAAGTTAGGCATTGGAGATCCTATGACCTAACTTGAAGGCGAGTGTAGAAAAGTGCATAAATTAGGCAGTATATCATTTTCTAATTATTTTTAGTTTATTTTGTTTCCTTTTTTTACTTGCTTTATTTGTGTATATATTGAGATGTAAACATCATTAAAGAGATCAATACAAATATAGTATTCAAAACCAAAACTATCTTAATTCCACTTAATTCTTTTCTTCATTAGCCTCCTGTAGAGGTTACTACTATGTCTAGTGGGGGTGTTGTAACAACCTAGATGGATGTCAGGAGGCTGGAACTGGTACGAAAGGTGCCATATTTCTAGCCCATACAAGACAGATAATGCTTTTATAATGAACCAAATATTTCTTCCAACTCTTTTTTTAAGGATTACATTATTATATAATGTTAAATATTTCTCTAACTATATACTATTATACACTATTATAACCAAAAATAGAGTTAATGTTGTGAATGAGTTATGATATTTGGTGAAGAACAATTACAAAACAAATGTAAAGAAGACAGCCCAAAAATAGAGCACAACAATGGAGAACAAGAAACACAAGATAGATGAGGTATCTAAGGATACCTCCTCCTCAAACAAGAATTACTTTCATTAATATACTCAACAATTAAGTTATCAATTAAGCACAAAATCACACATTAACAATATAATTCATGCTTAATATTTTAAGGTTTTGATTTTTGGCAATATAATATATAAACAATTCCACAAACAAATTAATAAAAAAATAAACCGCTGCAGAAGTGAGGGGAAATAAAAGAATAATGACGGACAACAAAATATATACGGTCCATATACTCACTATAATTCACGAAATTTCCCTTTATTAATGTTGTTATGATTCACACTTTTTCTTCAAATGTATAAACACCTTTAACTTTATATCACTTTTTCTTCAATAAAATTCCAACTTGCTAACTTTTTTATTTCACCATTAAATGCCTTTGTTAGGACGAATAGGTAACTAAGAGAAATTTTTTTAAAATTTTATTTAATTAATACGAGAGTAAATAAACTACAAAACAATTGGTTTGCAACTTGCAAGAAGCAAATGGACAAAATAATGAATTACAAACAAAAGAAAAATTTGATACTCAAGCATAATAAAAAACAACGATTGTGTAAAGATGCTTTTTGTACATACATACACTATTAGAGAGTACATACAATATACACTTTTAAGTATTTCTTGAAAATCTTTGCATTTTTGTTTTTCCTTGATCTCTATGTCTTGAGAGATGTAACTAAAACTAAACTTATTTTACCTTCACTTCCAATTATTTATAACATATTTCATCTGAACTCTTGCTGTCTCCGCTTCGTTTTCTTACTAATAATTATTGAAGATTTTGAAAGCTTCACCAAAACGATAGATGCATGAGTATTGTGTCAGATGATTATAGGACTTGTAGTTGACTAACTTAATAGGCCGAAAAGATAAAAATAAATTCTTATTTAAAAAATCTTTTTTTTAAAAAAAGAATCAAATACAAAAGTATTACACTTTAAAGTATAAGCTCAATGAAAATTTCAATTAGAAATATATTGACGTCAGACTTAAAAATATAACATTAAATGATTAAAATATTAAAATGGGTCAAAATGATCGGGTGCCGTTAAGGTTTAACCTTTTTTTCTTTTTTTTCTTTTTTTTTTTTTGTTGTGTTTTCCAAATTAAATTATTTTTTAAGTTACCATTCAAAATGATAATTTATAACTTATGGGTTTCCGATTGGATTTCGATTCAATTTTAGCTAGATGAAATATTGAGAATTCCAGTTGCAATATACAATATTTGCAAAACACACGTGCACATTAATGCACGTTATTCATAATTAGGATCTTTATCGAATAACCATAGAACTCATTAAAGAAATAACCTTTCTATTTAATACGTAGCGAATGGCGCTCATTAAAAATTATTTCTCTTATTTATTTTTAAGAATAGCATTGGAATTAAGATTTTTGAATACAATTACTTTATTATATAATACTAGTATATGTGTTCGGACAATTTATAATTATATTAGTTTTTTTAATTTATATATATATATATTCAACAGGTCGGGTCCGGTCGGCTCGGGTCTAAAATTAAACGGGCAGGATCAGGGCAGGTCAAAGTCCGTTTAGATCCGACCCACTTTGATCCTATTTTTAAAGTTCGTAAAATAGTTTTTTTTTATTATATTTTATGGCCTATTGGATCGACCCACTTATGTATATAATATCATTTAAAAATATTAAAAAAAGTGGTAAATTTTTTTCACAGTTAATTCTTATAATTATCCAACCCGACCCTTTACACTAAGACCCGTTAATAACCCGCTTCCTTATTGACCTAACCCGCTAATAACCTGTTAAAATGTGACCCGACCCTTAACCAGTTGGGTCGACCCGCCCTGTTAATTACACCTCTAGTTGTGCTAATCTTTGATTATAAAATTAAATTATTACTGCTAAGAGTCCTGCTAGCAATCAAATTCCTACATTAGGTTGATTGTGTACATAATTTTTGATCTTATTTCCCTTCTAATACAAAAGATTAAATCAAAATATTTTTACTCTATTTAATTCCTCAATTATTGTTGTATGTTCAGTTTATTCATTTACCTTTTTGGATTGATAATTGATTTCCTTATATTAATTCAGATTATCATTTTAATTGCTTAATCTCATATAATAATGTACTTAAGATAATCTTTATATCATTATACTCTCTCAAAAATTAGAGCCAATTAATTTTTTTAGGTTAACTAATTACTACATATCATTTGATGGTTTAATGATCAAATGAGACATCGTAATATTTAACGGGAAAATTTTGCTCATCAATGATTAAATAAAATGAAATAATTATAATAATTGTAATAACTATGAACGTAAACCTTATTATTATTTTTTGTTAAATCATTTGTTAGCAACTTTTTGCCGCGAAATGAATATTTTTATAATGAGTTAGCTAAGACAGATCATTTATCTAATATAGAATTTATGAGACATTGTGTTTATTAACTAAACACAAATGCATGTGAGAGAAGGGTGTATTTGAGAGAACATCTTAATTGAGTTGGCTCGGTATTTTTAAAAATATTGTAAGTAGGCATTAAGAATAATGTAACTAGACATTTACAACATTGAAAGTGGGCATTAAAGATACAGTAAGTAAGCATTAAGGATAATATAAATAGACATTAAGAATACGGTAAGTAGACATTAATCTTTAATGAATTGAATTTGAAATACGTCTCTCAAAGAGACGGTCTCTCAAAAGATGAGCTGTTAACTAAATATCTAATTATCATGTAATTGCTATAATATTATCATTGAAGTAACCGTGAAAATAATAAAATTAAATTATTAGCACCAAGAGTCGTACTAGTAATCCCAATTTCTATTTTAAGTTGATTGTGTACATAATCTTGTGATCTTATTTCTCAATCGATTAATTTGTTCATATTTTACTATATTTGTTTCCTTAATAATTGTTAAATTTTCCAATTTATTCATTTATCATTTTTAGCAATACTATTACCAAATAAAAATTAATCAATTTGTCATGACTCTTTAGAGGATGACACTTGAAATTTTCAAACATTTATATAATATTGTATGAGTATGAGTTGCCGCCTTCTTTCCATCTTCAAACCATGATTATAGTTCCTATGAGCAGGATACACCGAGGATGATGATGATGAGTTGTATAATTGTGATTGACTAGTTTAGAGTAAGCTTATAATTGCAATTAGATAGTTTTTTTTTACCTAAACTTAAGCTATGAGTCTAAAGATTTAAAAATTTTGGTAAATCATAAAGATATCCCTAAATATACGTAGACTTGAAAAATGGTCGATCTGTCAGATTTGTGGTCAAACAATGTCAATCGGGTCAACTTCGGATCGCATTGATGGTGTGTCTTTTGTTAAAAGTTCGAAGATTAATTTATTAACTATCTCTAAATTAGGTGACAAAGGTAATGAAGTAATATTTATTTAAAATAAATGTGTGTTAAGGATTTGAAATCTAGTAATATTTATATTGTCATCAAGGATCTTAGAGATAACAAATTTTTTTCTTAATATACTAACAAAATACAAAAAATAAGTCTTTAAGTGTCTTAGCGTGATAATAGAAGAGTCCTAGTTATGACTAGAAGACTTAGGCATGTAAACAGGTCTGTTTCTGAATTTTCGGTAGCCTAGGACGAGATTAGAAAAAGAACCCTTTATCGCCTTTTAAATTTTATAAAGCAAATCAAATTTTCAATTTCTAGAAAATTGAAAAATTGCTACTAATAGTAATGTCAAATGCAAAGATAAATGAAAAGTTAGATAACAATCTTTAATTACTCAAATAATACACTTTCTACGAGCATTTGAAATTGTAAAGAAAAATTGTAAAGACAATTTTTTAATCACTTAAATAAAACACTCAAATATGAAAGTTTCCCCCTTTTTTCTTGAAATTGTGAAGAGAATTTATAAGTTTTGCCATTTTTTCTTGAAATCACCATAATAATTAGGAAATGAAAAAGCTTCCATAAAGAGGCACGTAAGTATTCCTAATTCATTGCATGTATCAAACATTTATTGTCTTGCCATTAATATCCATTCCCACTATGGTATTATCGTACATTTTTCATTTTTATTTTTATTTTAAATTTTTTTTAATATTTAAATTTAAAGACTTAAAGCTACATAATTTTTAAAATATGGGACCCTGGTACTTCGCCCCGTCCGCCCTAGGCCAAATACGAGTCCGCATGTAAACATGTATATAGTTTAAAGAAACTATCCTCGAAGAGATTATTTCGTAGCCTTCGTACTTCCTAGAATTAATATTCAACAAGACAAGGTATGAAAAGCATGTGTTATTGATAAGCAAACAACGAGTTCATTTAAACCTAAAAGATCTTAAGTTGTTATGTTCAACTTGTTATGTTCAACTGGGTCAAACTGATGTTCTTCATAGAGGTATTGATGGGTATGTTTTTGCCAAGATTCCAATTTCTCTTTTTCTATATATGGAAACCCTATTAAAAAATATATGTGCCACTCACAGAATTGACACAATTACGATAAGATTCAAACCATAAGAAGGGGACCACAAACAACACAAAGCCCAGATTGATCATTGTATGTGGACACCACCATTGAATCCTAGTTGTTAAATGAACTACTAACTAATAACTCATCATGCTCTCTTATTAAGAAAAACAACCCAAAATGTATTTGTGGATCTAGGCAAAAATCCTTTACCCACTCAAAACGAACATAACAGTAAATAGAAAGGTAGAGTCACTTGGATTTAGATCAACTGATGAAGATTATGTAGGTAGTAGACAGTCAGAAGAAAGTAGTGAGGATGTGGAGTTGGTTGATAAGGATATTCTAGGTCAAGATAATGATGTGGTTGAGGATACAAGTGATGATGACTTTTTGCAAGGGAAGGTGTTAAAGGGGATTGTTTTAGGTTGTTTCAAAATTGTTAGCAGATTCAGCAGAAAGTTGTAGAAGAGTGTTTAGGTAGCCAATCAAAGAATGCAGTGGCGGTTGAAGAAGATCAGCAATGTATTACTTTTGAGTATGAGGATAGTGAACAAGAGTAAGACACTTCTCCCAACTTGAATGCCTAGCAAACACTTTCACATAAGAAACAAAAGGATTTTATCCATCTTATACTCTAATTTTTTCTTTACTTCAACGAAGTCCTGCTTCATCTTCTCCGTCTCCTTCAACTTCAAAACAATTCTTGTTCCTCTGAAAAAAAACAATGTATTTTCCATTTGAAAAAAATTATTATCATATATCCTTCAAATAAAACAGAAATAACTTCAGGTATAATATTAAAATAAGTGATTAAATTTCAAGAGCTTACGGACCAATTAAGACAAGAATAATACAAATCTCCAGTGTTTGCGCTGCATCTCTTCTAACCATACGAAGTTTGGCTTTCAACCGGTGATGACGCTTCATGCATGGTTGCAATATTTGAACTTTACATATTTCAGAAAGAATGAGATTTAATTCTGCTATGAGTTGACGTCATTGTTGACATTTTTAGAATGAATTGAGAAATTATTAATGAAAGAGACAACAATTTCAAGAATAGAGAATCATTCCATATTATTTTTCATTAATTTTTGTTCAGTTACAATAGGTGATTATAGGTAGTGATGGCCACGGAGCGGGTTACCCGGAACTGAACCGGTCCCAAACCGCTTGAAACCGTCCCGGAATCGAAACCGTTCGCGACAGGTTCTGAAGCGGCGGGAAAAAGTTGCCGGAAAACCGCCTGAACCGGACCAAAGAACCGCGAGCCGGTTCACCGGACCACAAGTTCCAAGGAGCCGTCCCGGAATCGGGAACCGGACCTGACCGGTTCACCCGGCCCAACGGTTCCTTGGAACCAGACTCGGAACCGAGCGGTTCTTTGGAACCTATCAAAAACTAGCCGTTAGGGATTATTTGTATAAATACTTCACACTTTCAATCATTTTTATTCACAATTCATATATTCTCCTACTATCTCTACTTAATTACGCAAACGCAATTATTCTCTTAATTACATAATTAGTCTTTTAATTATTTCTTAATTACATAATTAGTCTTTTAATTATTTATTTATTTCTTAATTCTATTATTATTTCAATATTATCATGTCTTCTTTTTTGAAAAAAGCCTCTACAAAAATTACTAAAGTGGCAAAATCATTGGAAGGTTCTAACTTCAAAAGAAAGACCACTTCAACTCTGTCGGCATCAACAATACCTTTAATTAGTAATCATAATTTTGAACCAAATTATCTAGAAAGGTACGACCAAGAATTATACGATTATGCAGAAGAAGTGGAAAGATAAATACAAATGAAAGAAGAAGAAGAAGAAGAACAAGAAGAGGAACCAACAACCCCTATTGGCTTACATAGATTTCGACAATCATCAACGAGATCACATCAAGAACAACTACAACAACAACAACAACAACAACAAAGACAAGCTCGTGGTAAACGAGTCAATTTCCAAAGTATCGGTTAGTTTTATAATTGTATTCTTCAAAGTAATTAAATCTTAAATTATTATTTATTTATATATTGTGGTATTTGAGTATGTCCTTATATTTAAATTCAGAAGAAGATGAACTAGTAAGACAACCTTTTCCGACAATGCCACCACCTAGTAGTAGAGCTGTTTCACATGGTCGTATTTCACAAAAGAACCAACCGACAATCCAAATGTTTTCTTATGCACTTGTCAAATTTGTGAAGGTCAAGGGGTAAAGCCCTTCGTTTCATACAATTTCAGCAGATGTAAATACTTTTTAAGTTTTTATACATACATGACATTTATATTTTGTAAATCAAGAATGTATTAAAAATTTGTTTATTGTGTTTTGTGAATACGTGTTAGGTGGTGGTACGGGATCTTTTAACAAACATTTTTTCATATGTTTACGAACCAAACGTCCACTTAGTAATAAGTGAATGTATTACTATTTTTTATCATCTTATTAAACATTCGCATGATGATACTAATATATTTTTAAAGCCGATTCTTGCAGATATGATGGATAAGTGGAAGACGTATTTTACTGATTTTCCTTTTATTTATGTAATTGCGATAATTTTAGACCCATGTTTTAAGACGGAAATCCTTACTAAAGTAATTGGATTTTACTACCAATCATTAGATCGCCCGCCTAGTGATGTACATAATTATGTTAGAAATTGTAAAAAACTTTTAGCAGAAGTTTATGATTACATATTCTAGTGTATATAACCCAAGTCGCGATACGTTTAGGCGTGCTAGCGTCTCAGGCATGTCCCACTTATTATAATCCCGTAATAGCTAACATAATAAGCCAAGATGATAGTATTGTAGGACCATCTTCTTTCTCACCCTCCGCTTCATATTTAGAATTAGATAATTATCTTAAACATCACTTTGAAATTGACCAAGGTAGCTATGATATTTTTAGAATGATGGAAAGAAAAATCCATAAAATTTCTCATTTTATCGAGAATTGCAAAGGATATCCTTGCAATTCCTACTTTTACGATTGCATCGGATTCTGCTTTTAGTGCAGGTAGAAGAGTTCTAGTAGAAAAGAGATCTCGTCTTGCTCCACATACTATTCAAATATGTGTTTGCAAGAAAGATTGAGATCAAGCGGAGCTCCGAACATAGAGACTCAAGAACGATGATGATCCATGGATGATGATGTATACATCTGCATCATCGTCAGGAGGAGAGTCAACGAAAGCATTCAACCAACAAGATGATGATGACGAAGAGGAATAGGATCATGAATATCGGACAACAATCAATCAACATTCAACAACTACAAATAAAAGGTATGACAAAGAACTACGTGGGCTTTGATTCTTTCGAGATACGTAGGCAGCTTAGTATTCCTTCGAGTACTAGGTTTAAGTCCATTTTCTCCCTCTTTTTTTATTAATCATTTTATCGTTTCTTATTAATTTATTTTTTTCCTTCTTTTTAGTAAATATTTTGATAACGATGACAAGCAATGAATTTCACTAATAATCAAGTAATCATCAAAGATACGTCTGCATTATTATAGTATTTTTATATTATATTTAAAGGAAAAATAAGAATGGAACTGATGGTCTGACTCGCCCGAACCGAGAGTTGGAACCACCGGAACCTCCTCATGAACCGCCAAGAAACCGTTTGGAACTGCCCGAAATCGAAACCGGAACGTTCGAATTAGGTTCCACATGGAACCGAAATCGGGTGGAACCGGAACCGGATAGAACCGGAACGGAACCGGCCCAACCCGAACAGTGGCCATCACTAATTATAGGTAATGATTTTTACATGAAAACCTTAAAATTTAAAGTGATATAAAGTTGGAACCTTTAAAGATAGATCAAAATCACAAGTTGTAACTTTTAAAAGCGAAAAACTGAAAGTTCGTACTTTTTAAATCAAAATTTCTTTCTTTTAATCATCCTTATCTAATTGCTTGCTTAAGAATAGCAAATTGGATGTCATTCAGTTTGATCATTTATATTAAATTTTTAAGTAAATAGTATTTCTTGAAACAAAAAGCGCGTTATACCAATTACGGCCCGTTTGGTTGATGGTAATGAAGTAATGGGAATGAAATGTTGTAATGGCAATAGTAATGAAGGAATGGATATGAGAATTGGTAATGAAAATTCTTTTATTTGGTGTGCATGACTAAAGAATGGTAATGGAAGATAATATTCCATTGATTGCATTTGGTTGTTAGTAATAAAAAATGGTAATGACTCTTAGTTTAATTATTGTATATTTGTATCTAAAAGCATTATTGTATCTAAATTATCCTATCTAATGATTCTTTTTTTAATAATAATATTTTTTTGGATAATTACATACATTACCTTTTTTTCTTCATTATTTTTTTTCTTCAGCTCGAAACAACATTACCTTATTTTATTATCACAATAATACTTCATTACCATTACATCCTAATACCAGGTTGTTTGATGGTAATAAAAATGGCCCTTTTTGGTAATTTCATTACCTTATTTTATTACCATCCATTACCATTGAAGGCATCCAAACAACTAAATTTTTTATTAGTTAATTTTATTACCATTACCGCCCTCTAATACCATGTACCGAACGGGCCGCTAGTAATCACAAATTTGATTTGAATAATGTTTAGAAATAACAAATGAGATAAACGAATTGAATGTTAGGCTTTTTTTCTTGCAATAAAATAAAATGTCTGATTGGCTTTTTTGGGCAGGGTTGGCGTACTATTATTGTTTAACAAGACATGATTACTTGAACAATATTATTGCCAAATTAAATATATTCTGATTTTTGAAATACATGTTCTTATATGAGACCGTCTTATTATGAGAAGAGCTTATATAATTATTTAATTTCTCTAATTGATCACTTTAAAATTATTAGTAATTATTTTAATATATTAAATATACATAAATTAGTCCAATAAAACTAATCTTATCAGGACACTATCTCCCTTAAAAAAAAATTGGATTTCTGAAATAGCCGGCCAACTCAAAAAGACAACTTTTGAAACGAAAACAAACAACTCATATTCACAAGTAGGCATGGCCACGGTCCGGGTTGGTCCGGTTCCGTTCCGGTTCCATCCGGTTCCGGTTCCACCCGGTTCCGGTTCCATTTGGAACCTGTCGCGAACGGTTCCGGTTCCGGTTCCGGTTCCGGGCGGTTCCAAACGGTTCCTTAGCGGTTCATGAGGCGGTTCCGGCGGTTCCAACTCACGGGACGGGCGGGTCGGACCATCGGTTCCATTTTAATTTTTTCTTTAAATTTTTGTATAATAAAAAAATACTATAATATCGCGGACGTACCTTTGATGATTACTTGATTATTAGCGAAATTCATTGCATGTCAAGTTGTCATCGTTATTGAAATATTTACTAAAATGAATGGAAAAAAATTAATTAATAAGAAACGAATCAATGATAATGTCGATAAAGATGATTAATAAAAAAAGAGGGAGAAAATGGACTTGAACCTAGTACCCAAATGAATACTAAGCTGCCTACGTATCCCGAAGGAATCAAAGCCCACGTAGTTCTTTGTCATACCTTTTATTTATAGTTGTTGAGTGTTGATTCATCGTTGTCGCTTGTCGGATTGATCCTATTCGTCTTCGTCATCATCATGTGGTTGATATTGATTAGATGCTTCCGCTGACTCTCCTCCTGACGATGATGAAGTTGTATCCATCATCATCCATGGATCATCATCGTCGTCTTGATCATCATCGTTCCTTAGTCCTTGTGTTCGTATCTCCGCTTGGTCCCAATCTTTCTTGCAAACACATATTTGAATACTATGTGGAGCAAGACGAGATCGCTTTTCGTCCAAAACTCTTCTACCTGCACTAAAAGCAGACTCCGACGCAATAGTTGACGCGGGAATTGCAAGGACATCCTTTGCAATTCTCGATAAAATGGGAAATTTAACAGATTTTTCTTTCCACCACTCCAAAATATTATAGACACTTGGGTCTATTTCAAAGTGGTGTTTTAGATAACTATCTAGTTCTAAAAATGTGGTCGAGGAAGAAGAAGATCCTACAAAACTATCATCTTGCGTCATTATGTTAGCAATTACTGAATTATAGAAAGAGGGACGAGCCGAAACGCTAGCACGCCTAGACATATCGCGTTTCGGGTTATATACACTAGCGTAAAATTCATACAGTTCAGCTAAATATTTTTTACATGTTCCGACATAATAAGCTACATCGGAAGACGGGCGATCTAACGCTTGATAATAAAATCCTATTACTTTGGTTAGGACCTCGGTTTTAAAACGTGGGTCCAAAATGGTTGCGATTCCATAAATGTAAGGAAAATCGGTAAAATATGATTTCCATTTTTCCATCATTTCAGCAAGAATCGGCCTTAATTGTGGGTTAGTATCTTCTTGTGTATGTTTAAGCAGGTGATAAAAAATAGTAATACATTCACTTATTACTAAGTGAACGTTCGGTTCATAAACATAAGAAAAAATCTTAGTCGCGTGGTCATACGCTTCTAATATGTTATGTACACCTATTGCTAATTCCCAAGTTTCATCAGCTATGAAACTATCTGTACACTCACTATATAGTTGTGTTATTACTGGGCGATAAGCAATCGCCTTTCTTAATAAATCGTTCGTTGACCCCCAACGTGTAGGAGTATCTAATGACCAATACACTTTTTTAAGTTGGTATTGGTCACATAATTGTTTATATCTTCTTTTAATCTTTCCGATCCTAAGCCATTTTACTATATCCCTAATTGGTTCTAATAATTCACTTAATTGTTTTATACCTACTTGACAAGATAAGTTAACTATGTGCGCACAACAACGTATGTGTAATAAGCTACCCCCAAGGATTAAACTAAAGGCGGGTTCGTTAAATAAAAGTTCTATACATTTTATGTTTGCGGTTGCATTATCTGTTGAACAACAAAATATTTTATCTAATAAGTTCCATTCCCTACATATCTCTATTAATCTATATTTTATGTTTTCGCCGGTGTGTCTTTCTGGCATAGTCTCAAAAGCAATTATTCTTTTTTGAATAATCCAATTTCGATCTATCCAGTGTGCTGTTACACACATATAAGATTCTAAATGTGGGGGAGCAGACCATATGTCAGTTGTTATGCTAACCCTACCATTAAACGATTTAAACATTTCAACTAGGTCATAGCGCATTGATTCGTATAATTTAATTGTTCGTCTTTTAAGAGTGTTCCTAGGGATTGCTCTAAATTGTGGTTGCAATTGTTGTCTAGTGAGATGCTCATATGCCCTACTTTCACCGTGGTTAAAAGGCAATTCATCGCAAATTACATACCTAGAAAATTCATCAATCATGTCATTACGATTATATCTAAAAGGCATACCTGTGTTGGGAATGTCCCATTGTGTCTGTCGGCTTCCACTTGTGGTCCCGCTGCCGCTTGATGCATGAGTTTCTTTTGTGATTCCATGCTTCTTTGCCAAATGTTTGTTAAAAGATCCCGTTCCACCACCTAACACGTATTCACAAAACACAATAAATAAATGTTTATAAAATATGAATATATAATGTATGAATGTATTATGTATGTATAAAAAACTTAAAAAGTATTTACCTCTGGCGAAATTGTATGAAACTAAGGGCTTTACTCCTTGACTTTCACAAATTTGACAAGTGCATAGGAACATATCTGGATTCTCGGTTGGTTCTTTTGTGAAATACGACCACACATGTGAAACAGCTCTACCACTAGAAGGTGGCATTGCCGGAAAAGGTTGTCTTACTGGTTCATCTTCATCTAAATAAATAATTTAAAATTATAAAACTATAATTAAATAAATAAATAATTTAAAGTTTAATTAATTTGAAGAATAAAATTATAAAACTAACCGATAGTTTGGAAATTGACTCGTTTACCACGAGCTTGTCTTTGTTGTTGTTGTTCTCCTTGTTCTTCATCTGATCTTGTTGATGACTGTCGAGATATATGTACCCCAATTGGGGTCGTTGGTTCTTCTTCTTGTTCTTCTTCTTCTTCAATTTGTATATCTTTTTCCACTTCTTCTGCATATTGATGTAACTCCGGGTCGTACCCTTCCGGATAATTAGGTTCATAATTATAATTACTAATGGAGGGTGTTGTTGATACCGACGGAGTAGAAGTGGCCTTTCTTTTGGAGGAACTGGAACCTCCTAATGATTTTGCCACTTTAGTAACTTTTTTTGTGGCTTTTTTCAAAAATGAAGACATGATTGATAGTATAGAAGTAAAAATAGAAATATAGAATTAAGAAATAAATAAATGATTAATTATGTAACTAACTAAATTAAGAAATAATTAGAAGACTAATTATGTAATTAAGAGAATAATTGCGTAATTAAAGAATTAAGTAGAGAGAGTAAGTAGAGAGAGTAGGAGAAGAGATGAGTTGTGAATGAAAATGATTGAAAGTGATGAGTATTTATAGGATGGATTCCAACGGCTCTCTAACGGCTAGTTTGGCTCAACGGTTCCACGGAACCGGTGGGCCGGTTCAACCGGACCGGTCCCGGTTCCGGTTCCGGTTCCATGGAACCGTTGAGCCGGTTCAACCGGACCGGTCCCGGTTCCGGTTCCAGAACCGGTTCCATGGAACCGTTGGACCGGTTCTCCCGGACCGGTTCCGGTTCCAACCCGCGGGTTTTTTGGCCCGGTTCACGACGGTTTTTTCCGGCGGTTTCACGGTTCCGGCGACTTTTTTCCGGCGGTTTCACGGTTTCGCGGTTCGGGGCGGTTCGGAACCTGTCGCAAACGGTTCCGGTTCCGGTTCCGGTTCCAAGCGGTTCGGGACCGGTTCGGTTCCGGGTAACCCGCCCCGTGGCCATGCCTATTCACAAGTGACCAGTTAAACAAGATCAAAAAAAACCAATCAGTAGGTAACTGTCAACTGTTGAACTTCTCAATCTCAATAGATTTAGGAGGACGGTTCCAGTGATACTACAATAAGTAACTCGTGGGAGGCTATAATTTTTGATATACTATGTATAATATCAATTTAGGGGATATTTGCCTAGAATAATTACCAACTTCTATCTATAGTAGGCTCTATTTGACAAAAAAAAATAAAGTTAAATTAATAGTTGAACAAAAGTTTATATTATTTTAGAAGAATACAATCCTAAGTTGGTAATCCTATAATTTATGATTAATTAAAAGTTGGTGTTATTGTAGGGAAATCAATTAAAATTTGTATTATTCACTGTAAAGTTTTATTCGGGTTGTGGGGTTAATTTTAGGACTTTTGGGTCAGTTTGAAATCGGGTTTGGCATCCATATTATTTTTTACATAATTATACATCATTTTTGAAATTAGATCAAATCGAATTCGGGTACAAGATTGAATACATTTTGGGTCCTCAAATCTGTTTTAAATATCTCTAATTCATAGTAATTTTTCTTTTACCTCTAATTCATACTAATTTTTTTTATAAAGTAGGTCGAAGTAATAAAAATAAATGAAAATTGAACCATAGACTTGCTCTAACACTCGTTCATTTTACTTCTTCCACTATGTCTGTGTTTTTGACATTTGTTCAACTGATAATAGTCCAATAAAAATAAAATAATAAATATAATAATAATAATGGATAAGC